>NC_060274.1:33713161-34032123 GCF_021613505.1 Equus quagga | reverse complement strand
AAAAAAAAAAAGCCTATGTATGTTTAAGACTCATGGAATATTAGGTTGGAGTCATAGGTAGTGGCTGGATTGTAAAGGATTTTTAATAACAGGCTAAAGATTTTACTCCATAGGCAAGGGAAATCTCTAAGCATTTGGGTAATACCTGCTAATTGATATTTGAGAAGATTAACATTCCTTACAACTATTGAACTGGCCCAAACATTTTAAGGTAATTTCCAATACTGCAAAATGTAAAGATGATCACATACACTTCAGGTTACACTGGAAATAACAATGCAACTGTTTAAAAAACAATGTGGGTTGGCACACCTGTAAAAAAGATGTTTCCATTTCTGTTTAAGAAGAATTTTTCAAAAATTCTTGGCATCTGGTCATAAAAATTAGGGCACAGCATTTCAGTGGAATATTGTGTGATCACTTAAAATTACAATTCTGAATACTATTAGCAATATGGAAAATATTTATGATACAATGTCAACTTCAAAAATTGAAAACTTCACTGTCGGGGGCTGGCCCCGTGGCCGAGTGGTTAAGTTCGTGCGCTCCGCTGCAGGCGGCCCAGTGTTTCATTGGTTCAAATCCTGGGTGTGGACATGGCACTGTTCATCAAACCACGGTGAGGCAGCGTCCCACACGCCACAACTAGAAGGACCACAATGAAGAATATACAACTATGTACCAGGGGGTTTTGGGGAGAAAAAGGAAAAAAATAAAATCTTAAAAAAAAAACAAAAAAAACTTCACTGTTGGCCCTGTGGCGTGGTGTTTGAGTTCAGCGCACTCCTGTTTGGCAGCCTGAGGTTCGTGGCTTTGGATTTTGGGTACAGACCTACACCACTTGTCGGGCATGCTGTGGCAGCAACCCACATATTAAAGTGGAGGAAGATTGGCACAGATGTTAGCTCAGGGCTAATCTTCCTCAGCTGAAAAAAGCAACAAAAAAACAGGAAGATTGGCAAGAGGTGTTAGCACAGGGCTAATCTTCCTCAGCAAAAAATAAAAATTTTAAGGTTGCAACTTTGTTGAAATTATACCGCTCCACACACATATATATACACGTTCAGACAAGAACTGTAAGGAAACCCTGATAAATTGGAGACTGGGGATTGTGAAGAAGTTTATTGTTTCCTATAATGTTGTCTAAGAAAAAGAAAGATGAGTGATGAGGAGGATTAATTGTGGCAGAACAGGTAAAATCAGTTAAAAGAGTTGCATTGATCTTTTAGGGACTCAACTTGGGTAGGAAAAATTATTTGAACACTTAAACAGACTTCAGCAATGTGTCGCTGTTTGCGAAGTCATTGCTTATAGCAACTGAAACTTCCAGAAAATGGTAAGGAATCTTGTTTTACAACCAGTGATGGAAATGAAAAACGTTTGCTCTGGGATCCTGGCTATATTTCTGTTAATTATTTGGATGTTACTGGAGCTGAGAAGTCCCAGGGAAGTAGTTAGTTTGAATCATATGAAATTCCTGGTATTTGACCTTTTTTGACCCACAAAATGGCAGTTTCATATGGTTTGATCCCTAATATCTTTCCTGTTCCTTACAACCTCCTTCTTTTCTCTTCTCATTTCCATCCCTCATTGTTATATGCTTATAAATTTCAGTTATCATTACACTGTTGCTATTCTAGTCTTTGAATTATCTGATAAATTTCCATGTATTTGAAGACAATTCTAAGTAAGAAGATTTTAAATGCAATGTCATTACACACGCATTTGAAATAAAATGCATGTTGTATAATATCTTGATGCATATAAAGACACTCTATAAAGTGCTGCAAGGATACAGCGTACAAGAAATTCTGGTTCATTGTAGTACTCTTGTTAAAGGTGTCCAGAGTTTTGACCACTTGCATTTGCAAAAACCACTTTCAGATGGAATCGTTCTTAATTGTAACAATACCAGAGTTCTTTTTTTAAAAATCAGTGCCTTGTGAAGTCTACAGAAGCTCTGGGAGATGGGGATGACAGAAAGAAAGCAAGCTGAGAATTAGTGAATGTTTTCTTGTTTTGATGGTGTGCAGATTCAGAAAGAAAACCAAACTCTGCTGTTCTCTTGAAATATTTAAAAGTGTACCAATTTGCCTCAAAAACATTTTCTCTCCATCTCCCTCCTTAACTCAGCATCACAATGCCTTTCTAGAATCTTGGCATTTTGCCTATCAGTAAATTATGAAAAAGCAATAGGATGCCAGTCTGCTGTGCCATCAAATTATCTTTGGGGTTCCTGGGTCTCAGTACTGTATTTACAGAAACAGATGGCTCTTGCGACACTTTCACCAAATGACATGGCACTTAACTTGTCTCCACGCAGATCCACAGCTTTGAGAAACACGCCCGTTGATGCCTGTGAGCTTTTGGGTAGAGATAGCGTTTCAGGGTGGGGAAAGAAACATTTAGTTAATTCGTTTTTCCCGCTCAGTTTATAGGCTACTTTAGCAAAATTCTTTACCTCACATTCAACCAGCTAATTGACATCCTTTTTCCTTCCTGTAAAGGAATTTAAAAGAAAAGCATCCATTATTTCTGCACTGGGAGAACTTAGAAAATGTCACAGAAAACTGGCAGTGAATGTGAACTCAGGCAAATATAAAAGCCTGTTAAGTGATGTCAAAAATAAAGGTCACCAAGGTACATGCATAGTTCAGGGTAGAGCTCTTCTATTCTGGAAGAATGCCTGAAAGGATCATTTGCTCCCTTTCTCATTTATAGATGGCATCTGATTTATTTTCATTTATTTAGTCCAAACACTCACACATAGCATCCAATATGTACCAAGCATTGCTCTAAGTAATTAACAAATATTAACTCAGTTAATCCACACAGCAACTTTATGGAGAAGGTACTGAATTATCCTTATTTTACAGATGAGGAAACTGAGGCACAGAGTTTGAGCAATTCCGCACATGCATTATGATATTTAAACCTATAAAATTTGGATAGGTAGTAATTTTTTTAAACTGAAAATTTTGATTGTATCCATTTTAATAAAAATTTAGATATGTGATTTTCGGTTTAAATGAAGAAGTTTTTCTGTAAATAAGCACGTGTAATATTTTTAAGTACTTAAGATAAAATGGGTACCAAGTCATAGCGTGTAGAAAATCAGTTACTCTCCAGAAACGGGTCAGTCTGAGCCATCTGAGGGGTTGAATGTAGGAAATAGAAAGTGGAATGTACATTTTGGTGCCACCAGTTGCTTCACCCGGTCCTCAAAATGGAACTACCTGTTTGAGAATGATGTGTCAAGCAGGATGATAAGAGTTAATAACCGGATGAGTTTAAAATGAGATAACCAAAATTACATTTCCCAAAACAGAGCTGCTTTTGTGGAAGGAGTAATAGCTGTCAACTTCAACTTTCCTTTTCTTTTCTTTTTTTGGTAAGGAAGATCGTCCCTGAGCTAACATCTGTGCCCATCTTCCTCCATTTTGCATGTGGGATGCTGCCACAGCATGGCTTGATGAGTGGTGTGTAGGTCAGTGCCCGGGATCCAAACCCACGAACCTGGGCTGCAGGAGAGCATGTGAACTTACCACTATACCACCAGGCCAGCCCTCACTTTTCTTAATAAAAATGTATTGTAAGGTGAAAGAATTAATTCAAAGGGTCCCCTTCTGCATGGCAATCCCAATGGTGCTGTTTTAAAGTGGGACAATACCCATTCTTGTCATGTAATGACAGATCTGATGATGGATTTTGAGGAGCCTGGCAGACCCAGTACCCCCATTTACCAAAACATGTTCTGAGTCACCCCTACTGCAAAGCACCAGGTCGCCGTGGGAGACAGAGCGAGAAATGGGCCCACAGAAGCGTTGAGCGGCTAACGGGCCTGTGGCTCTGGTGAGGCAGTGTGCTGAAATAATCCTGAGTAGGCTCAGTCAGTCAGGCTGCATAATCGGTCTCCGCTCTCCTCCTTGCAGCCCTTCCTGTTCACAGCCTCAGTTTAAAGCAATTTTAAGTAGTCCTTACACTGTTCTTTAAAATACAGCCTTTCGAATTGATGCATGAGCCTCTTTTATAGCTGTGGGAATAACTGACCAGGAAAAGAAAAGGTTATGTTAACATATTAATGGAAAAACATAGGCACATTCCGCTTTCCAATGGGAATGTTTACATTTTAAAAATTCACTCCAAAGGCATGATTGGAAAATACCGAAAGAGGTAACAAATATAAATCACTCGCCTGGCCTGTTCTGTCACTAGCAGTGTGTGCCGTATTGGTGACCCGGGCAGCTGATTATTTTCTGTTTCCTGTCAGCAGGTCCCACTGATAGCACACACACAGAGCGGAAGAGATGTAATCAGGAGGAAATAACTTTAAAGTCTTTCCCCCTCTACTTGTCTTATCTTTTAAAAGAGTAAAAAATAAATCGGAAAATTATTTTCTCTTTTTCAAGTTCTTACTAGCGTAATTCAGAGCTAATTAGGACCATGAAGCAGAGAAACAGATGTGCAGAGGTGGGACCCTGTCAGGATTTTCTGATGTCTCTACTTGGTTGGGTTTCAGAGGTCACGTGGTTTTGGTTATTGTGTCTCCCTGACAATAGGCTTTGAAGGCGATTGTTACATGTTGGTTGTGCTTTTGTGAAGAAAAGCATTCTTCTAAGCAGGTCTTAAGAAGTGCTGAGAAGAGCTTCAAAGAAACATACCCACCCATTGTTCATGGTGGTCACTGTAATAAACGAACAGATTTTGAAGTTTGTTCTGAGGAAGTGAATACCTGTAATTGAAAATATCATAAATGGACACTTTCTAAACTTGAATCATAGTTGCTGATGTCTTATAAACATGTTTCTCTTGAAGTTTTTCCAGAGAACCTTAAAACTTGAAAAATAACCATTAGAAATTCAGGCAAAAACAGGTGGCTTAAGGACTTGTGGCAATACCGACTGTGAGGTTATCCTCTATATACTACATTCTAGAACACCTTCCGTTACTTTCTTTACGTCTTCTTAACATGAAATGTAACCTTGATCTATTTAGCAGTCTAAGGAAAATACCTATTCACTATTTATTATTTTTATTTGTGCACTTACATATCAATAATATCTGGCTTATAAAAATAATAATAACTAACCTCTAAAAGTTTTTACAGCTTGGATAGGTAAATGCTAATGACAATGGGTACTAGAGAAGCCTAAGAGAGGAATGAAATTGAGCAATAAATTGGTAGGGGAAAAGAAACAAAGAAAATAGTTTGAATATTTATTTTTACTAAGATCTCCCATTAAATTAATTGAAGCAAATAGTGTTTCTAGGCTACTGTGGAAGGAAAAAGGCAGAAACGATTGTGAGTCAGATCGATGGCCGGTTATCCATCTGTGTGAAGTGGGTTATGATGCTGAAATAAACAAGCCAGTCTCAAGCAGTTATTGTGTCCTGTAAAGAGAGAATGTTTCAACAAGGACCAGATAGGAATTCTAAAATGTTATTTTGAGTTGATACTAGATTAAAAGAAGAAGAAATGAGATAACACCTTACATTTCCCCCCATAGGTGAAAATATGGCAGTTACTTTCTTTTCTTTTTTTTTGGCAGCTACTTTCTTAAAACAACAGTATTACCAAACCATAACCTATTGTGTATTTTGCTAAATAGTTTTGAGCAACTGAACAGATTTTTCTTGCTTCTAAGTGGATACGAGGAAATGTTCAACCCCCATTGTACTGCCACAAAGCCAGGCTGATCACCCTGGGAGGCCCCGGAGGTCTGAGCAGCTGTGGATTGGCTGTCGAGAAGACTTGGACATTTTACTGCACATGGTCCAGCCACAGCAGGGGTCAGTTGCCAATGTTTTATCCGCAGAAATGTGCTGGGATGGGCACTTTGTTTAGGATTTTCCTTTTGCTCCTGGAAGGAAACAAGAAGCAGGAAGATAACTTCATTCGTAAGGTAATATCCATGCTTGTTTCTGTGAGGAGGGAAGTGAGGTTTGACTGTTTACTGGGGCTGATTGATTTTTGTTCCCCTCAGGTACCGTTTTAATGATTTGTTTAAAACTGAAGCCAAAATTAGCATTGCATTCCAGCCGGAAAGGCTTGTCTGAAGATTTCTGTTCTCTGTTCATTGATTTGATTTTGCTTTCTGTGCTGATCTGGTTAGTGGAGTTTGTATCACAAGTCAGTATCTTTCACACAGCTTGTTACACACGTAAAAGTCAGACTTGGGTGGGTAATGACAGATTAGTTCAAGTATTTTTACTAATCAAATGTGAACACAGTTTCAGGAAAAATAAATGCTACTCAGTTTATGCTTGCCAAAAGGGTACACCAACAGGGTGTGTTAACATGTAATTTCAATGTATGTTGTCATTCTGCCTATAGATATTTGTTGTTGGTTTCATGGACCATTTTTATATTACCTGAAATAATTTTCCAGCCAGGCCTCATTCTCCCCTTTCTGCTGCATTCCTATTGTTTTTTAATATTGTAATGCAATACTTCCAGTGCACAAAGTGTGGTATAAGCCTACCCGTTTGCCTTTTTGATTAAAAGGAAGATACTGTTGTCATTCTTTCTGCACTAGCTTGAGAGTTTCCCCTGAGTTCTCTGTATTATTTCTGTATTCCAGAGAGCTCAGTGGACATGAGGATGAGAAAAGCTGGATTAGGGGCACAGTTTTTAAAAATTCCATAATTGGATTTGTTAGCTTTAGCTCATGAAATATCTTCAAAGACCACCTGTAAGATTATATTCAACGTCGCTCTGTTTTGAACCTCATGAAATGAAACATGGCACGATTACACCTGCGCAACAAAGTTTTGCATCCTGGAAAACACCCCTGAAAAAACCCATTATCTGACTTTTATTACAGCTGGATATAGAGCAAGTGTATTGAAAGACATTCTGCTATTTTTCTTGGGCAGCTTTCTCTTTTTTGTTCATATTTTCCATTGACAGTAAAATAGCATAAAATTCATCATAAAAACAACTTAGGTTTGGAGATAGTGCTTTTAGGTGTGCCTTATCTAGTTTGATCCTCTTAACCATCCTGTGTGGATAAGACAGATCTCATTATCCCCCTTTTAAGGATGACGGAAGTGAGATTCAGCGGTGCACCCCAAGTTGTCCAGCTAGGAACAAGCAGAGCTGGATTGTGCTCAGGCATTCCGACCAACGCTCTTTCCAAAACAGTGTTGGCTCCATGTGCTCGGTATTTGCGTTAATGATCAGGCTATTTGAACTAAGCCCTTTCATAGGAAGGCTCTGGCCACAGCTGGTGTTAGGTAGATTAAAAATAAAATCAAAGTCCTTGGCTGGAAAGTGGAGTACTCACGAGAGTGAGAGAAAAGAGAGAGGAGATGCAAAAAGAACTGAGTGATGTTAAAAGAATTGTGGGATAAGAGCAACATGAGTCTTGGGGTTCGTGCTTCCTTCCTGTTCTCTCCATTAAACGAGTCTTCATCCCTTAAGTGCTTCTTTCCCTCCCTCCTGGTTTCTTTTGGGAAATTTTCCACGCTTCATCACCACAGGCCACTGTTAATTTCAAACGGGACTCTAGAGCACCTTTCCCAAACTTGATTATGTTTCATTTCCAGAAAATAAACTATGAAATCTATTAATCTTCGCTGTATATTACATATGGCCGGGGTCTCAAGTGGACCTGAATTATATTTAGAGTATTTATTTCTGCTATTAACAAGTTGCATTCACTTACCACGTCTGCCCTCTTTTCATTCTGAATTTTCTTAGTCTTTAAATAACTGTGCTCTTAGAGTTTAACTCTTCTACTTTGTCCACCCACTTCTCTTTGAATTTCCTGTCTGTACTCTGGGTTTCACGGTTTCTTTCATTTTTCTCAGGAAATTGTATTATAGATACTATATTGTGTAATAACTTTGCCCTGAAATTCAAATGAGAACAAATGCTTTTCAAGCATTGACCTCAGTTGAAACACTGGCGACCATGTCATTAATGTAAATAAAGTTCTAAGAATACACTCTTATCTGCCTCCTTCTTCGGTGTCCAAAGTGTCCTGATTATTGGGACGTCCT
The DNA here is from genome assembly GCF_021613505.1 of Equus quagga. Classification (NCBI taxonomy): domain Eukaryota; kingdom Metazoa; phylum Chordata; class Mammalia; order Perissodactyla; family Equidae; genus Equus; species Equus quagga. The sequence goes on along the minus strand of NC_060274.1, from coordinate 34,024,119 downwards.
TATTAGCTACAGTGGTCTTTGCTACCAACAGACCACTCAAGCAGGTCTGTTAATTCCGTTATGTATGAGATCTTTGAGCACTCAAAAAGTAAAAAAGTTATTGGATGTTCTTTTTGTGTTAACTTGTATGTCTCATCAAACATATTGTATATATTTATGTGTAGATTTTTACACATACAGGTGATTAACTATTTTTAAATGAACGTTTATTAGTTTTTTACTGTCGATGATTATAAAAAGAATTTAAAATGGCCCATAATTCACATCACCCAGACATCTCTGAGTGATGATAAAACAATTCTAATGATCTAAAGATGTGAATAGTACACATAGCTATAAAATTATATGTAAATTTCTCCCCCTCCAGAACTCCCCCAAGGTAAATGCTGTTATCAATGTCTTGTGTATGTTTCCGGGAATACTTTCTATGCATGTGCTAGCCAAAAGTAATCTTTTAAATATAACATTTCAAGTTAACATTATTGTCTGATCGCTCTGCGGAATGAATTCATTCATTCAATAGGTATTTGTTGATGTTCTCTTTGTGTTAGACATTGTTCTAGGCGCTGGGAATGTAGCACGACCAAAGCAGACAACATCCGTCTTCTCCTGAAGCCCATGTTCTAGTGCACACACTAGACAGTCGTGCGCCACACAATGACATTTTGGTCAACGACAGACTGCATATAAGACGCTGCTCCCATAAGATTAGTACCATATAGTCTAGGTGTATAGTAGGTAACACTATCTAGGATTGTGTAAGTACACGCTATGATGTTCAAACAACAATGACATTGCCTGATGACACATTTCTCAGCATGTATCCCTGTCCTTAGCAATGCATGACTGTAAATCAATAAAATTCATAGTATGTTAGAAGGTGATTCGTGCTAAGGAGAGAAATAAAACAGGGAAAGGAGATGGGGAATTGGGTAGGTTGCCATTTTGGATGGGGTAGCCACAGAAGGTCTCACTGAGAACACGACATCGAGTAAAGTCCTGAAGGAGATGAGCCAGCAGGCAATGCAAATACTCGGAGGAACTGGAGCCCCAGGGTAGGACCCCAAGCTCAGGAAAAAACATTTCTTTCTAAAAGTCAAGAAGTATTTTTTTTCTGGTAAGTCACCCAAAATGAAGAAAAGAGAGAGAATTTATATAAAGTAATAATCCATTAATGAAGGCCATATATCACTTCATTTATAGAATGGAAGTTTGAGAGATCAAGATAAAAAGTAAGAGTACTCCCGCCAACCTGGAGAAGACGCCGTGGTAATCCAAGAACTCTCTGCTTACACGTTGCTCCTTCACCAGGGATCCTAAGTTGCCGAGGACTTTTCTTCTAGGTTGATTAAAAAGGTTAATGTATTTTCCTCCTTTTCCCACAAGAGTTGTTTCCAGAATCTTCTCTTTGGGTAGTAGCCATTGCCACCAGCTTCCTGCAGTACAGGGAACTGTGCCTCAGTGCGGCCACCTCCCTAATGTTTGGTGAAGGGAATGTCTGCCCTTGCTGTTTCCTGGCCATCAGGGCACAGGACATAGCCTGGCCTGGTGCGTGGTGTCTGACTATAGGGTCCCCAGCTAAAGATTAAAAAAAAAAAGTACTACATGTTACACACACAGGAGTTAAAAGGCAGTGAGCATTCCTTTGGTTTATATGGACATGAGAGCATATGAAAACAGGATTATTTGTTTCAAAAATGTTGGTGCGCACTCCTGGTGGAACTTAACTCAAAATGCAAGCAGATCTGTAGAGGTTACTGAAAAGCGAAGCTGTTGGGCTCATCCCAGCCTCCTGTACCCAGTCCGGTCCCTCCTCATGCCCCGCCCGGTTCAGAGGGAGGCTTTCCCTCCGCAGTCGTCTATCCTGTATCTCAGTGCCCGATGAAGAGTGGCGACTGTCTTAACCGAGAACTCCAGTGGAACCCCATCAAGTCATTTTACTTTTGGAGAGTAGTGTTAAAACAAGACAACAGGCCCCCAAATGGAGTCACTTATGCTATGTCTCACATCACCAAACCGACACTGACTTATTGTTTGGCTCTCCTAGAAATGGAATCTTAAACCAGTCAGTCAAGAATCGCCTGATCAGCTCTAGTTAGTAATCTGCCTGATGGACTCCCACCATCCCCGAAAAGAAAGTAACCTTGTAACAGCCAGCCTGCCTTTTTGCCTAGTATAACTTCCTGGTCCTGCTCCCTTCTGCTTATAAAAGTCTTTCATTTTGTACAGCTCCTTGGAGCTCCTTTCTGTCTGCTAGATTGGATGTTGCCCGATTCGAATCAGTTTTCCCTCAGATAAACTCTTGAAAATGTTTAATATGCCTCAGTTTATCTTTTAACAGTTGTTTGCTTGCTTACTTGTCAGCATTCAAATGTGGCATGTGTTGACCCTTTCTAAGATGGTCTCATGGGAGGGAAAGTATTAATGTTGACCAGGAGGGAGTGAAAGAAAAGGCTTTCAAGAAAAAATACTTTCTTTCTTTGAGAGTGAAGTAATTCAAATAGGAGACCACAGCTAGATGAAGAATATGGATGTGATTAATAATTGAAAGTCTACCCCTGTGCCACCCCCACTGGATCAAGCCACTAATATCTGCCCTGAACTATTGTGATAGCCTTTTCTGCCGTCTTCCTGTCTCGGCTTTGCTCTCCTTCAGCCTCTTCTCAACACAGCCTGTTCCAGCCTTAAAAATGGAAGTCCGATCCCATCACTCCTCTACTCACATTCTTTCAAGGGCTTCCCATTTCACTCAGAGCGAAAGCCAGAGGACTTGCAATGATGTCCCAGCCCTTGATCATCCGGTGCTCCATTCCATCTCTGCCTTCATCTCCTTCTCTTCCACCGCGTGCTCCCTCCCCTCAGCCCCCCAACCTCCCCGCTGTTCTCAAACACGCAAACTCCCTTCCTGGAGGCTTTCGTTGGCTGGCACCCTCACCTTACCCTCAAAGCCCTTCGCTCTCCCGCTGTATCCCTCAAATCTTTACTCAAATCACACCTTCTCAAAGAAGTTTTCCCTTGACCATTGTATTTAAAATTGCAGCGCCTCCCCATCGTTGCACTGCCATCCCCTCACCATATTTTATGTTTTCATGCTAACATATTATATTTGTTTACTTATTTATTTTGCTTGCTACTTGGTTTCACCCATTAGAATATAACCCATGTGAGAGCAGGAATTTCTGCCTGTTTTAGTCATTGCTGTCTCCAGCACCCAGGACAGTGCCTGGTACATACTAGATACTCAGTACCTATCAAATAAAGGAATGAATTGTGGAAAATTAACTAGGGAATGAGAATGTACTCTCTCTCAAAGTAAAGAAAGTCTGGGAATCACACAATTTAAAAAAACTTTGAAATGAAAGAAGTTTTGTGTCTGCATAGCCATGTCTACTGACAGGCGTGTTTCCTGGGTGTACCAGAGAGTTGATGCGGAGAGAAAGGCTTTGCAAGCTTCCAATGTCATGCTCTCGTGCAGATGATGCTGAGGAGAGCAATGAGTATTTTGAAAAAAAGGAAAAGTGGAAATTGAAAATGGTGGTTTGCTCCCAAAGTAACGATTTTCAAAGCCAAGGAATTGAATAGGGAATAAACTAACAAAAACTCTGTGCCTCTGAAAATGCAAACTTCATTTACATTCTGATCTGTGCCACTTTTCAAGCTCAGTGATCCAGGGTCAGAGGGCACTTGTATTAGCATAGACCTTGCTTTGTTAATTCACCTCTGACTAAACCTCTGAATTCCTTTTTATGATGGTGGTGTTCCGATGACAATAAAACCAAGCTCTCATAACACCAGTAACATTTATACAGCACTTAGACAATTCCTAAATGAATTGCCCCCAGAGACCTTAAGAGATAGGTCAGGATTATTAGCCCCATTTTGTACACATAGAGGAAGTAATTTGCCTAACGTCACCTGGTAAGCTATTGAATTCATAATTTGATTGCTTTATTTGAAAATAATGGTCATTTACTATAGGTCATGTTGCATTAAAGATGACCTCTTTTTAAATGGACAGCTTCATAGTTGACTTAACTTGAGTTAGTGACCTGGAACTAATGGTATTCCAGATTTCTCTATGACCAGGGTTTCCAATTCTCAAATTGGGAGACTGATTTAGAGAACCGATAGATATGAGACTCCCAAAGCCATTTTGGTATTGACCAAGATTAGGCCTGGTCAAATCTCTACTCAGATACAACTACGGAGAAATCTATAATGGTAGGCTTAGGTGTGATTGGGGTCCTGCCAAGCCATAATTTAAATCCTATCTGAATTCCTTTGCCTTTTATTGTGTTTTTCTGCCCACAAAGTTCCCTTTGGTTCAAAAATTCATTAGAACTAAAACTGAAAATCAGTGCTTGCATAGACAGCTAAGCAGTGGAGATAAGATCCTCCTTAGGAGGTCCCAGTGCCAATCAGTATTATGGGAAACACAGAGTAAACATCACTGAGGTGACATCAAAGTGGTATTTGGAACCCATTTTATTTGTTTCTGTTGCAGTTCCTTCCTTTTTCCTTCCAGAGCAGTGTTATGAAAAGATCTCCAATTCAGTTCAGTGAGCATGGCAACTTCTCAGGAACTTGTGAGGGAAAATAAAAGTGAGGCGACTACGCGTGAGTTCACATCTGTATCAAGAAGAGACTAGAAAACTAGAGCATCTAAAGAAAATTTTGAAACAAAAATGACTTGACAACTTTGAAAACGGAAAGAAAATGAAAAATCTCTCGTCTTTATCCAAATGTCTGAAAGTTTTTCAAACCTCCTCTCGTTTCATCTTTATAGTGAGTTTTGTTTAGTGCCAGCAACAAAAAATGCACAGCCAAATGATAATTTTAACTTTAAAAAAAAATTTAAACTTTTTAAAAAAGCTTTTCTCCCCTTCCATTTTTGGGAAATGCATCCATTCTCCTTTACTGTTCCTAAATCTGGTTTGCTTCATTTTTATCTCTTTCTTTACAATTTGACTTATTATTTGTAACATCTGCTGGGAAGTTTTGATACCAATGGGCAGTTTAACTAGGCATTTAACACTTTACTTTAAAAATCAGAACTTTGCACGTGAAGTTTAAAAACGTTTTTATACTCAAGTATATTAAAATTGGTTAGCCCAAAGTGTAAATTGATAGAACAATAAAATTACTAGGTTTTAAATCAAGTCAGATTAAACTTTAAAATTAAGATCTTTATAAGGCTAAATCTCAGAAAGTGATGGTGATAGACGCCTCTGCAAATAAGCTGTAGTCGCCAGGACCTAGAATATCGAGGAGACTTTGGTACTTTATAATGAAATGTAGATAAAAGCATCCTTGGGAGCATTCTTCTGGCTATATACGTTGCATTCTTAAGATAATTTAAGCAGAACAACGAATTGACAGCTCTGAATTGTATCAATGACAATTTGGTGAAAAGGTGAATTGTGCAAATTATATGGGTCAAGTCTGTACAACTTTTCTGAACTTTGAGAGATAGTCTAGAATGTACTATGTTGTTCAGAGGTCAGATCAGCTCACTACACAATTAGAAGTTCGATGTTTCCTACTCTTAGTTTTATCCAGAATTTGAAATGCAGAAATGTCTGTCACTGACTTATTAAATGTTTAAGTCTGCATAAATTAAAATAGTGAGCATGTGGCTAACCTAATTATATACAAAAGATGGAGTTTTTCTTAGCACCTTATGTATCTGCTGTTACCACAGCATTATGCCGGTCTGAGTGTTTGTCCTTTTCAATGGTATATATTAGCGTTAATAACTATATTTTAAAGGAAGAAATGCTATCTGTGTCTTTATTCAGATTCTTGAATATTAATCAAAATACTGCAACATTTAGTTAAATGTCCCATTGTCACCTTATATGTTAGTGAAAGATGTCTAAGTAATCATTTTTGTCAAGTTTAATACACTTCATTTCTTTGATCAAATAGTTTCACTGCTTTTTTTTTCCCCCCAAAGTATCCACTTTAAACAGTGTTAATCAAGAGTGGGCAGGTTAATTTACTTAGCTTAAATTCAGGTGACTCACTTTTAATCACATTCAGCTTCATCAGTAGATTTTATAATAAAACCTTAAGAGACTCTATGTTTTGATCAACACTAAAGAATTAAAAATTGGAGTGCTATTTCTAATTTTTGATCTGATCGTGATAATTCTTTGATATGTTAAACACCACCTTTTATCTGAAAGCTTCAAAGACTTCTACCTATTTGTACAACTGTATAGGAATTCACTTATAGTTCTGGCCCTCATTTTCAGTTGGTCATTTAAAAATTCTTAGGGCAGCAAAGTAAGTATTATTTCTGATCAAATCATTCCTCTCCCTCCCCCCAGGCTTGTTAAAATCCTTCAGTGGTTTCCCATTGCCCTTAAGATAAAGACCGAAAGATCTACAGGGCTCTGGGTGGCCCGGCCTCCGCCTGCTTCTCCAGCCTCATCGAGGCCACTCCCCCTTTCCCTCCGCTCTGCTAGGGCCATGCTGTCCCTTCCCAACGCTGTTCATCAGCTCTCAGCTCAGTCATCATTTCCTTCAGAAGACCGACCGCCTTGACTAAGCCAGTTCCTATCACCACCCACTCTAGGAGCTCCACACATCTCTGCTTTGATGACTTTTCAAAGTCGATGTTCTAGATTCATTTCTGTGATTATTTGATCAATATCTCTCTCCTGCAGTCGACTGTAAGCTTCATGAGGGCAAGGAAGGGTCTGATTGGCTGATGTTTTCATTGTTGGGTTTTCACCCTTGTATTTCCGGTGCCCAGCGTAGAGCTTGGCAAGTAATGGACATTGAATAAATATTTGCTGAGTGTATGAGGAGATGAGTAGGTATATGCTCTGTGAGCAGCATTTGTCTGTTCTGTTCATTACTGTATCTTCAGTGCCTAGCACAGTGCTTGGGCCATAGTAGTTGCTCATTAAATACTTGTCAAATAAATTCTTATTTTCCTGACTTTTCAGGGACACAAAGTATTGATGGGAGAGTATAGGGTATAAGTTGACTTTTTTTCCTGCAAATATCCTATTATATTTACTAACTTACAGAGTTAGAAGGAAGTCTATAGCTGTGTTTTTTTTTTATTGTGGTAAAATGTATATAACATAAAATTTACCGTTTTAACCATTTTTAAGTGTACAGTTCGATGGTATTAAGTACATTCACGTTGTTACGTGACCATTACCATCCTCCATCTCTAGAACTTTTTCGTTATTCCAGACTGAAACTACCCATTAAATAATAACTTCCCATATAGCCATGTGGTTTTATAAAACTTTTTTTTTGTTTGCCTTAGAATTTCCAGCCCTTTACCTGGAAGTTTCATATGTAAAATACGTAAAGGTGAACTGCTTTTGATTCTTGAGTAGGGTTGTGTCTCCCCTTCCTCCGTTTCAGTCTATATCTTGGTTGATGGTAACATTATCTGGAGGCTGTGTTCTAGAATAAAGATGCCCAGGGGAGATTGGGGTACCTCGGGCCACACTGGGGAACATCTGCTCACTCATGGATGAGATTTCGTCTTCCCCAGTTCAAACCCAGAGGTCATCTTTGTTCATTCCTTCTCCGCATCACCACCTCCTCTATACACACACACACACACACACACACACACACACACACACACACACACGGATATACGTTCACAGTCACCCTCCTAAGACTGTGAGCTGCTTTAGGATGGGGATCATGTCTTACTTGTCTAGATTCCCAGAGCTCTGTAATGTTTGTTGACAGAATGTGTTTTCCACCCTGTGGTTGAGAAACTTCTCAGTTTTATTTTCTTCTAGGAAGGACATTTGATAACCTCACCAAGTGGTATATTTCACTGTTTAACCATCATTATCCTAGTGACCTTTTTCACCATGTTGCCCATGATGTGGCCCATGACCTGCTTCATGCATCAGAACCTGCTGGGGCTGCCTAGTAGAGAAGTGGATTTCCAAGACCCACCTATACCTACTGAATCAGATTCTCTCAGAAACAGTATTTTCAATCTTCCCCATGTTCCAGATGCAGTGTTATTTTATACACCATCACATAAATTTTCTATATTTGTTTAGTTTACATTTAGTGAAGTTGAGAAATAGTTGCTCACTATCTGCCATATAAAATTTTTAGGACCTTCATATATTTATCGACAGTTTAACTTGCCTCCTTTAAACTTTTTATTCCCTACGCAAAGTAAACGCTGTTATTCTAATTGTCTCTAATAGGACTTATTTAATATCCTTTAATCACTTTTGCTCTGCTGCTCTGACTACACTAATATTTTTAAATTAAACCTGTTCCTCTTAGATTATAGACACAGAAAAAGGCCCAGTGAGGGATAGATTTAATTTAAGGTTTCTATTATGTTCATGACATGCTGACTCTTAGACAGAGCGGAGCTAGCTGTTGTAACAAACCCCTAAATTGTAGAAACTTGACTGAATTAGAGTTCCTTTCCGACTCATATAACAGTCCAGTCCTGGTAATATAGCCCATTTGCGTGGAAGGAAGGATCTCTGCTTGTCACTCTGCAGGGATCTATGTGGACAGAGGCCATGTCATGTGACTTCCAAAGCTACGCTGGGCATCCACATCCAGCCAGCAGAGGAGAGGCAAGAGGGGTAGGAAAGACACACTTGCTTCTTAAACATCTGGGCAAAGAAATGATACAGATTAGCTCCCTGACATCTCCTGGTCTCACCCAGATACCAGGGGAGCTGGAAGTGTAGACCTGGACAGGAGCCTGTTCCCCACAGCCACTCTGACAGAAGGGAGCATGGCCCTTGATAGCTAGCCGTTACTGCACACTGGATTTCTAAGTTTCTTTTTATGACAACTCCTCCAATAAAACCATGAAATGTGCTATGTACTCTGTATCATGAAATGTTACAATAGTGTTTGTGACAGCGTGATGGCCAGTGTACTGACAGACAGTAAGATGGCGTATATCCAACCTGCCATAGGTCAGTGTAATTTGCTCACTAGTGGATGTTTGCAAGGTGGCAAATGATGATGTCACTTGAAACAGTCAAAAGCTTCTGGCGGTGTTCAGTCTTCAATCTGTTTTATTTGGTTTATCAAGGGATTTGTGATTTCATTTCTCTGGAAGGTAAGGCATGACGCGCCCTTGTTCACCTCCAAGTTCCCCATCAGAATGGCTCTCTGCCTTGCTCCCACTCTGACATTTAAGAGGTCATGGAGTTGGTCCCAAGTCTCAACAAGTTTATTAGTCTTGCAAGGGTAGGCTGAACTTGTTGCTAAACTTGGGGCTAGAAGTCAAGACCGTGTGTCCCTGGAAACCCCAGCCAGCCAGGTTGTGATAGAGGTGGACCCCTCTGGACGCCGTCTGGTTGAGGTACTATTTGGAGAACCTGCTTTATTTCAGACCATACTCTCTGCTTTTTGAACTGCTTTTGGTTTCATAGGCTGCTGAAAGGAGGAGAACTGGGTTTCAAGATGGTTTTGGTGTGTTGCCATTTCAAGCTGAATTAGGCTGCTGGATGACAGGCATACCCCAGAGAAACCAAAGATAAACGCCAATTTTAATAGAGTTGTTTGTTTATCCTTTTCTCTCCACTTAATAAGTATGAATGGACCCCAATTTCAGTCCAAGGGTCATGTCAAAGGCAGGAAGTTAGGAAAAAAGGAGTTTGGGGGTTAGTCCATGATTTTGATACTACTGAAGTTTTGCTAGAACCAGAGATTAAAAATGTCTGTAAATTAATCTTATTTGATAGTGATAAAAGCACAAGACAGTTTTGCATGCTACATAAAAACATAATAGTGCATGTAGGTGTATAAACCTATTGTTACATGGAAGGTTTTCAAAACTGATGTTCTAAAAAAGTATTTCTCAGTCATATTTAGTTTTTAAGAGTGTTAACGGGAAATAATTGTCACAGTTGAAAACAGAATTGGCTTGAAGGGTCAAATGCTTGATGTTTTAATGTAATCTACCTTTAACTATATCATCAATGAGGCCAGTTTTGAGAAATTGACCTCACCGGAACCAGAGAGTAAGCATTTTTAGTGTCCTCACAGTTGCGCCAGAGAGTATAAACTAAATGAAATTTTGAGCGTTTTTGCTTGTTGATACTTTTTGCTTAATACCATTTGCAGTAACAGATTTTCAGTTGTAGTAAATGTTATGGATTCTCATTTTAAAACAAAAAACCCCAAAAAAGTAAAATCCTGCAAGAAATTCATGCCAGTCAATAGTTCAATTTACTGTGGAGCAATTGGGACATGCATTATTTTCTTTTTCCTTTGGTAGCTAAGGCAAGTCTTCACTGTCTTGAGTTATTGAATTTTTTTATGTTATACTTACGCACCATTGAATTACTTTTATTGTAATTGGTGTATTGTGTGTCCTGTGGCCTTTGGGCTTCTTACACTTTTCACCTAGATGTTATTCATCTTTTCTGAAGGCTGTTTTAGTTTACACCAGATCTTATCTTGACCTTTTGACTTAGGACTAGTTTTATTTAATAGGATAAGTTGATTGCATTTGGGTAAAAAAAAAAAAATTAAATTGTTACTTTGTTATTGGAAAAATAATCCTTAGCAATGATATATTACCCTATTTTGTTGACCTAAATGTGTTTCAGAGTGATGAAAGCCCATTGACACAGTTGTCAAAGCAAGAGTAATGAATGTAACAAAAATCCATTCACTAGAAATGTTTGGCATAATTGCTGACATGGTGATACAATTAATACATAGTCTTTTGGTGGTCTTTGCCAAGGCCTAAGGGTTTAAATCCTCAGAGGGAGGTTAAAAATGAGGCAGTGCCTGATCAATAATACACGTAAGCAGGGATGAAAGAGTGTTTCCACACGATGCCTATGGGAAACGTGCCAATGCAAAATTACATATGTACTCTTTTAAGAGCATTTTGCCTTGAATTGAATTATACTAAAAATATTCAAACTTGTCAAGAGAACCACATTCCTTTGACTCCTCTTTAAAATTTATGTTCAAAAACATCTTCTTCCACACCATACCCAGTAGTATTTTCCTACCTGCCTTCTTTGTGAACCGTTATTAATAAAAAAGTATACTTGGCAGAGGGGAATAGATATGATAAGTGTGGAGGTGTCCCTGAGAGCTGGAGACCGTCGTCCACGGGGAGGTGGCGGTGGTACCAGCTCAGGGCTGCAGGGACTTCCCACTGACAGCTGCTGAGTTCTCCTCATTTGCATCCTTCCTGCAGGTTTTGATCCTGTGGGCCACCCTTTTCCCTTCCTGACCCTCATCTCTTGGCTTCCTCCGTGCCACCCTCTCAGTCTGGCCACTCTTTCTGACAGCTTCTTCTTCTGCTGCCTTCCCCTTAAATCTCAGGAGCCACTGCCACTCCACGTTTATCCTGTTCTCTCTCACAAGCCATGGGTGAAGTGGAAAAAGCACAAGTTTCAGATTTAGGCAGAAGCAGTATTGTATTCTAGATGTTTCCTTGCTAGCTGTGTGACTAGGGTCATTTATTTAACCTCTCATTGCTTCAGTTTCTGCCTCTGTGTCAAAGAGATAATGATAGTAATAGAATTTGGTGCATCAACTGCAATAGGTACACAGGGTCTGGGACATAGTGGCAGCCCACTAAATGTTAGTTCTCTTATCTCTTCCAGGTAAAAATTACAGTAAAATTAATTTTATTGATGTGTATCTTTAATGGAGTCACTTCCCAATATTTAGGTGTACCTCCAGTCATCCGTGCTGTAGATTTTCAGCAATAGCTCCCCAGCAATGTGGTGCAGGTGCTTCAAACACGATGAAGGATGCCAGATAGTTGGGGCGAAGATTCCCCTAAAGAGCTTGGGTCAGCAAGCTAAAGCACTCGCTGAGTGTCTGTTGATTTTACCATACGCAGAAGTGTGTTTTAGAAGAGGCTTTGAGAAGAAGGAACAGGCTATCCTTTTGAGTTGCCTATCTGCCTTCCCATGATTATTTGAAGATGAAGGATTGTGGTATGTTTTGGCCAGGGGACCCAAGAATGCTGACATTCTGCTCTGCCCATGAGGTCCCCAAAGGAGATACTTGTAGTGGGGACATAGAGAAAGGAAGACAAAGCAAAAATGTATTATTCGCTGAGACTTTGGTCTCGAGTCCCAGTGCAGAGCTCTATTACACTAGACTGGAAGAGGTGACAGGCTCTTTTCCCCTGAGGGAGGTTGGCCAGAATGACCTGAAAACAAAGTGTTCCACTAGGCAGGGTCTGATTCCCTAAGCCCAAACCAATGTCAGATGTCAACACTGCAATGTGAAGAGAAAGACTGATGCAGGGCCCACAGCCAGTAACAGACGAAAAGGATTCAGAGGGAGGGTGTCCCTAGTGTCAAGGACAGCACTGGGCTGCCCACCTGCCTCAGGACGTGTGCAGGGCCAGAAGCAGAGCGGAGCTGCCCTGGGGGAGAGAGATGGTGGAAAGACGGAGAGTTGGCTAGATGCAGCGGCAAGAAACAAGACCACATCCACGTGCTGGCCTAATCAAGTTTCACCTATAGAGGTGTACCCACATATTAGGACAACCAAAACTCATAAAATTATTCCATTAATAAAATAAAAGATGTGCAGTAATATCAACTATCACAGCCAAATCCGTGTTCTTACCCCCAAACCAGTGTTCCATCTGTGAATCCTGATTGATCTTGGCGAGGAGTCAAATGTGGGCTTAGGGAAGAGTCAGGGGTTACCCCTACAAGCCAAGAATCTTGTACACTGGTTATTGAAACACCCTCTAAATAGTCCCCCTTTCCAATCTCTGCCTTCTCTCAGTCAGTCACCTACTACTGACAAGGGTTCTTTCCTCTTGCCTATAACCTTCAATAGGTCCATGTTGTTCTCAAGTTCAAGTCCAGACTCATAAACTGGTTGTTGCTCAAGGCCCTTTGCACTCTGGTTCCAAATGACCTCTGTGGCCTCCCCTCTTTGCCATACTCCCTGACCCCATCATCACTGTGCTTGTAGCTTCATTGCTCAACTAAAGGGGACACACCACCCACTTTGTCATTGCCATCCCTTTGCTCCTGCTCTTCCCTCTTCTTAGAATGCCCTTCCTACCCACCTTTAGGGTCCAACTCAAGTGTTATCTCCTGGGGAAAGCCTTCCTGGATGCCCCCTTGCAGAATCAATTGTGTTTTCTTCTGTGGTCTCATAATACTCTAGAAAGACTGCATTTTATGGTGGTTGGTGGTAGTTCTGTTCTTCCCATCAGGGTGTGGACTGAGATCCCTTATGGTAGGAAACGGGTCTTATTTATGTTTTATTCTTTTTTCCTTATTTATATTTATCCAATATACTGACAGATGCATATTAAACGTTCAATATGTTTGTTGAATTTAATTGTTATTGTAGACATAGTTCAAATTCTTATAGACTCTTTCCTACACACTTCTAGAGAGTTTTTTAAAGGTGGGAACTGAGTGACAAGGACAGAAAACCTTGATTCCTCTAAAATTGGCTTTAATTCCAAGGAAGAATCACTAACCTCTACAACATTAACATTTTGTCCTGATAAAATATCATTGCATCAGAGCCAACGAAAACCTATTGAGTGGTTTTACATGTAAGTAAGATAAAGCTTTTTACAATTTAGTACAGAAAATATTTCATAATACGGGCATAAACTAAAACATCTGAGATGATTGTGCATCTTTATATTTTGTTAATGGAATCATTTTGCAATTGATAGTTGTCTTAATATTTGAGTGCAGCCAGGAGCTCCTGAATTGATGCTTGTTTCTCTTCTCTGAAAGGTTTTTCAGAGGTTGATAGTATGACTTCTGTTTCCTAAAGTCCAAAGTCCAAAACGCCACAAATCCTCCCTTAGAAAACTGGGGGTGTCACTGAATTGGTTGTCTGAAAAAATGAAACGTGATAGGCTCAGCTGTGATTGTTCTCTTCCCCGTCCGTGCTGTCCCTTTCTGGCTAATTCTCAGCTGGAATATTTGCAAAGGAAACATTCAGGCTGAGGAGAGGAGAGCTGGAGATGATCAAGCCCTGGGGCCATCCATAGCTGAGCCTTTGTCATGGCCCAGGTGGGTCCGCTCGCGCTTGGCTCCTCCCATCAGCTCTTTGAGACCCTCATTGAAAACTTGGAGCCTTTCAAACATAGTCAAAAGAATTCCTACTCCACTAAATAAAAATTTAAGTAATAATAATAAGCCCACAGCAAGGAAGTATTTTAGCCACACTGTACACATGCGTTACGAAAAACCCTGTATTTCCCTAAACTGAAATGAAAGAACAGATGGGACTCCTTCACTGCGATTCTTTAAGAGGAAGGCCACCAGAGTTTTAGTCTCCTCTCTGTTGTCACTTCTGATTGAAACCAGCAGAGATGTGTTTTGGCAAATGTATTCAGAATTTGTCTTTCCTTGGAGGCCTCCCCCTGTAATTGTGTTTCCCTTCAGGGAGTCAGTTGGAGTCAATGTATTGATAACCTACTGTGATTGACGATAAATGTCTTGTTAACGTTTCCCCCCACTCTTCAACCCACAGAGCAATGCTAAGAAGACTTTTGGCTTAAAGAATCAAAAGGAAGAACAGCTTCTTCAGATAATACCTTCTTCAAAGGTCAGAGTTTGTCTTCTTAAAAGTTTTAAATTAGTTAGTAGCTAAAGAAGAGATTGTACCATAAAATGATGTGATTATGTAATATTATTGCCTTATTTACTATTTTTCAATCCAGAGAGTATGATAAAAGACAGGGACTAGGAATGTAGATGCAAAAACATTAATCGTACTGCTTGTCAAAGAGGATGGATCAAATACACAGGGAAGAAAACCAGCCCTTCACGCCCTTTCATAGTAATAAGATTTTTGTTTAACTAACTCATGAATCATAAAGTTCAGAAAATAGACAGAAGAATAAAAGAACTGCTAGTAAACAGTATGTTTCTGAAGGAATTACAGATTTACAAGAACGGAGTTTCCTTTTTGATTCAATCATATATCAAAAATCTTCCAAGAACTTACTATCGTTACATGATTTTTCTTGTCTCACAGTGAAATCCAAATAATACAAAAGTCTGTTTGGAAAGTGTAAATATCCCTTTGATATGTGCTTTCTGCTTTGAACATACCCCCCCACACACATTCCCCACCCCCGTGCCCACCTCCTTCCCGTTCGTGTCATTCAGAATTATCAGCTGTAGCATGGACTCTGCCAGACCTGTGTTGCCTTCTTAAAGGTCAACTATTATAGCATTGAACTTGATGAAAAATATCTTACTTGGAGATCTGGAACACAGTTCAGAGAACTGTATCTCCACCAATAATGGCTTTCTTAAGGAATTTATGAGAGCATGATTGTTAGACGTTTAGTCCTCTGCTTCATTGGTTTCATTTAGCAAATAAAGAAACTCTCATAGACTTTAATTAAGAAAAGAAGATTGTAGGCAAGATCTTGAGGTAGTGAAATCCAAGCATGTTGTCCCTTGTCCTCGAGAATTCTTAAATAGATTAGTTCAGATGTAGTTTTGTGCTTAAGAGGAAATGATTCATGCCTCAGTTCAATCTGCTTCCATTGTGTTATATTGAAACTGATTTCATATGACTGACTAATTCTTACAGTGTTTCGAAGTACCAGCAGAAATCCCCAAATCGGTAACCCGGAAACGAAGAACGTTGCTTTGTAAATCAAATAGCACACGTTTTGTTCTGCTTGAAGAGTTCTTGCAAAGTGAAAATTAGTAAAGACTAGCAAAAATTGCTGAGTTGGGTAATCATGACCAAGACCAAAAGAGCCTTCATTTTGTATAAATGCTCTTTTAATGGGAAGCTCCCTTAGTTAATGTAAAATGACTTATTGTATAAAGTTTTGATTATACCTATACACATGCTCTCCAACGAGTGTCCATACTTTATAAAATAAGGAACACCTGCTGAGTAAAGCAGTGCAAGGGTAAGATGCATCCATTCTGACATGGACACGGAAGCCTATACATACCAAATCTCAGTTGTTAGGAATTAGTAGTAATGGTTTAAGTAAAGTGGCCTACCAATAAAACACTAGTATCTGCCATAAGTTATGACAAGTTCTTCTGTAGATAATGTCCCGTGTGATACTGAGGAGAGGGAGTAAGACAGCAAGTCCAGGAGCTGATTTGTAAATGGTGGTTTCTAGAGAAAGGGGAAAACACAGGGAGACAAGACCAGCGAAAGGACCCCAGGTCAGGTGGCAGCAGTGGGGCTCAGTACTGGATGCTTTCCTCCTTTTGAGGGTGCCCCCGGGTGGTTCCTAAGGGAGTTTTCCTGGCTAGTTGCATCCTTTTCTCTTTCATTCATTGTGTGAGAGTTATTTGACTTAAAATCTCTATCTTCTAGAGGAACAGGTGAAAAGGTTCGATTCTACCTTTCACCCTACATTCTTCTCATTGATCTTTTTGACTAGTCTCTTGTTAAGTGACTAAAGTGAACTTTTAGTTTTCAGTCACTCTTAGAGCCACTAAAATATCTCATTTTATCCTTGGGAATGATTCAATCTTGTTGAAACTCAGAACTGAGTGTCTTCGTTTCTTTCCCGTTTCACAAAGCCTCCCTGAAACTTCCTGAAATTCTAAAGCACACTTGTATTTAGAATGTCCCCAGGCTATTCAAGAATTCAGCCTCTGACATTAGAATAAGTTTTGCTGTAGCTACTCAGAGTTTTGAGTAGTTTTTCCCACGTTCACTGGTGCACTGTGGTATCCAAAAGACATGAGCAGCCAGAACTGTGGTTTGCAACCCCCCACTCCCACCCCCACATCCTCCTCTCTGGAAAGTGCTACCTCCACCATGTCCGGTGGCATATAAAAACATTCATCGTTAGCACTAATGTGTCCGTTCTCTGCAGAGAATATCTGCCTGCTACCTGGCTTGAATGCCTTAAGCTAAAATGCAAGACAGCCAGTGGCAGATTTTCAGTAAGTCCCCAGAGTGAGAAGGGCGGACACCCCAAAATCCCTCTATATAACCGGTTTTCAGCTCTGGCTACATTTGTGTTAGGTTGGTCTTAGCTGGAACCACAATGAGCCTGAGAGAGATCATGCCCATGCTACACCTTAAGGCGTGTTCCCATTTGGGAAGCTATATGAAAAGGAAAATCTGATGGTTATGGGAGTTATTTAGTGATAGTTTTTGGTCGATGATTTGAAAGTTCTCCTTTCCCTTGGACTCATAGTACTAACTTTTAAAAATGATGCATACATCTTAGGAGAATGGTAATTATATTCTGAGTAGATAGTCGTAAAACTGACAACAGTAAAAAGTCTTTATCTTAGAATTAAGTTGATTTGTAAATGTGAATCAATATTTTATTACAAAGCCCTAATAGGACTACTGTTTTTAATACTATTTAGCAGTAAAGAGATCTATCAAAATCTTGTCCTACAAGATCACTTTAAAGCTGAGAAGTTTCATCTCGTGTTACTTGACATCAGACAAATCTAGGGGACATATGTCATCCATAAAAGGAATACTCGCCTCATGAAACTAGAGATCAAAGACTCATAAATAGAAACAGGTACCCTGGGAAGCCTAGAACTTACAAAAACCAAGACAAGGATCTAAACTAGGCAAAGGGTATTCATCTCTTAATTGTTTTATACCAGTTAAAATTGATTGGGTATTTAATCAGATAGAAAACCAGAACGATCTGTTCTTAAGCTTATTAACTTACTCCCTCTCCACTCTGACATATGATGGGGACAAGCTCCAGATTTCAACTCAGCAACGTCTCTTGAAACATTAGCACACTTGGGCAGTCCCTCCACTGTGATCATGGCAAACGTCTTCATGGAATGACTGCTCGCCACCGAAGTCCAGCATTCCTGGAAGCCAAATGAGAGAGATGAATATTCTGTTCTTCCATCTCGGTGTACTGCTCAGCTGTCCATTGCCATGTGGACTCTAAGTAGCCCTCTGTGACCTAGGGTCAGATGGAAGCATATTAAATCCCATGTACAGGGTTTCTGAGGGAGGTTGAATTATAATACACTTCCTGATATTCATCTCTGAGTTATGATGGCACCCGTGATTGAGATGCCTTTATTGATTAAGTCCTTTCTGCCCTTTGCATCCTGTCCTCATAATTCTTAGGGGACATAACCATTTTTCTTTGGAAACCCGCCCTATCCCCTCCCAGTACTGGGCTGCTCAGTTTGGTAGCTGTCTCTGAAGGCTCAGAAAGAGCAGTGGAAAGGTATCTGAAGAATGACATCCGCATTCTCTCTTGGGAGGTAGTGGGAGGTGGGTGATTGTGCCAGGGTGAGAGAGTGATGAGAAAGGTGGCATTATGTCTTCGTGGCAGCAGCAATTAGTGCTAGTAGTCCGTAGAAGGCATCCTGCAACTTGCACGTGTCCCTCCCCTTTCCTCCCACTGTGGTCTAGTGGGAAGGAATCTCTGCTTTGGAATTGGAAGGAGAAAATTGCCTGAGTCACTGCAGTACAGGAAATGTGGATCAAGTTAGCATTTACACACCCAAGGGCTGATGCAGTGACCTTTGCAGATAGCTCTTTCTAGATACTTACTGGATCAGGTTTGTTTGCCCTGCTGCAGTCTTGGCTTGTAGCTTTTAAGTGTTTTCTAGGGTCACCAGAATTAGAGCTGCTGATGAGATAAGACTAGATTGGTGGGCCATGGACTTTAATTTGGGAGTTCACTGAAACGACTAGAACTGTGCCACCCAAGAGGGGAGCCACTGCCCTGTGACCCTTGTTCCCAGCAAGTACAACCTCTACTGAAATAACTGTGCCCCTGAGAGGAAGCTTATTCAAAATGATCATTATAAATGGCATCCTTTATTCATTCAGAATTATGATCTTTATGTTCAGCATTCTCATGACCAAAATCAATATTCATTGAACCTTGTGCCCCATAACCTACTGAGTGAGATACTCTTGAGTGTTGATAATGCTGGAAAGCCTTAAATGTGCCGGTCCACATAACTCTGTATACACAAAGATAGACACATGGGTCTCGGCTCTATGGGTTCTTTATCAGATGCCCTCCTTCCAGCATCTGGACATTTCACCCCTGGCTGCTTTTGGAGGGAGTCAAATCCTGACAGGAGGGTTATCTAGGGAACTACCCAGGAGGAAAATGAAGCCCAGTGTGGAGCAGGAGGCCAGGCCCAGGGCCCCTGCTGGTAATGCAGTATGTTGCTGTCACATCTGACTGCATACACAAATGCTTGCACTTCTTTTTCTTTTTGCTTTTCTTTGTTTTGTTTTATTTTGCCTTTCACAACAGCGTTCGTTTTGTAAGGCAAAGAAAAAATCCCTTGGGAGGGTTCAAGTTTTCATATCTGCAGAAGGCATTTCTACAGCTTTTGTCAAACTTAGCTGGCCTGGAAAGCGTCTTTGTTTCTGATTGACTGTGGCAGAAAGCAAGTCCATAAACTAGTGCGAATACAGGAGGGAATCATTTCTATTGAAAGAGTCGAGTCGGATATGGTGCATGGGGCCAGTGCTGAAAAGGGTTTTGTTTCCTGCAGCATGGTGGAAATTCGTATTCATATTGCTGCCTCGCATTCGTTAGCGAGCATGGTTAGACAATGGGGCATGCCAGCCGATGTGGCAGTGTTGATTAATGCATTCTTGGAGGTGTTGATTGATGTGTTCCTGCCGTGCCTCCTTCAGCCTCGCCTGCACCTGAGGTGTGCCGGAAGAGCCTCCTCACCGGCTGCTGTGCGGCTCACACGGGCCCATTTGCACATGGATCTTCTGGGTGCATATTTCACACCAGTGGCCTTATAAGTAAAACCAGAGATCTAGCAGATTTTTTACAGAAGTGTTCTCCGCTCATAAAAGTGTTCTACGCTATAGTCTAGCAGGACTCCGTAAACTATGGAGTTCATAGAAGGAATGTTCTTTTGGCTAAATGTAAATGTCGGTGCCATCTGTCTGTCCTGTGGATAGCCTGTCCTGACTTTCATTTTTGTTCTTCTCAAAGTTTCTGTAAAGAGAAAAAACTAAAAATACTTACAGAGTGCAGTTTTTACTTGAATAATACAGGAAGAGCTATGCAAATGGCCTGTCCATTAGTGGCCTGGTGAACTTGGCGTCTCCTCTGGAAACCCACTCTTCCCAGAGGCAGGGATTCCCATCAGCCCAGCCCGGGTAATTCCATTTCCAGTCCGCTGCATTCAGGGTTGTGACTTTTCTTGCTGTATTACGAATTCCCATTAAACCACCTATTTTTTTTTTTTTTCATTGCTTGTTTCTAAAAAGGCCCATCTTGATGAGGTTCTGCCTGGCTAGTGGTTTGAAAAAGATCAAAGTTTGATTTTTTATTTGTTTAGCATCTTCTACTTGTTATTTGAGACATAGGAATTCTACTGCTACTTTTAAAACGTTCCAACCCTAGAATTCTCAACAAGATGACAAAAATGATGAGAAAGCCACGTTCTAAAATGGTGAGAGAACATCGAGCACAGAGGAAATGATTCCGTGGTGCTGGATGATGGTGTTGCCCGCTGTGTCTTGAGGCCCTAACTATAGCATTTTAACAGAAGAAACCATCAGTGCTATTCAGAGAAACCACTTTTAACATTGGGAAAAGCAAAGAAAACAAATTCATCCTGAACAAGAGGGAACTGTTATATATTCGAGAATTACTGTATGAAAAGAAGGGATGAAGTCACCAATATTTATCCCATTTAATTATTGGCATGAAATCAATGGTGAAGGATGGCATTCTGATATTTTGAAGGCTAAGGCTTGAGTGAAAATTCTTCATTCCATTTAGACTTAGCAGTGACAAGGCCATTCAATAGAATACAAGACTTCTGTTATTTGAATAATGCTATCTAAACCCTAAATTTACCATTACTTTAAAATGCTCGGTTATGTCTGTCTCACAAGGAATATTTGTGGAAAATTAAAAAGTAAAATATTGAATTACTTCCTTGGCATTTGTATACATAAGCTTCTCTTTTGGAGCTCGAGGTACACAGAATAGTATTTAAATCATTATGTATTTGATGCAGAAGACGTATTTGGAAAACTAATCTTGGTTGATTTTTAGAGAACCTTTAATTACGTGACATGTTTACAAGAGAAATGCCCCAAAATAACTGTCTACGAGGGAGTTCACATTTGTGATTAGACGTGCGTTTTCTCGGTTTGCTTGAATTCTGCAGGAGTTGAAGGGGTAAACAAAGAGAAGCAGCGAACATGATTAATCCGTTTTTCTGCAAAGCTTTTGCTACAGTACCGAATAAAAGCCTCGCTGACAGAAGCTGTTAGCCTGGTGAAGGGAAGGCCAGAAGAACAGGTTGTGAAAGGAGAAAATGGAAGGCAGAGAACAAGCCACATGGAGAAGGAGCGCAGGGGAGATGCTTTCTGCAAGTTACCGTTTATTTCTTTGTCAGCAAGCACAGAGAATGCATAGTTAATGGAGTTTCCTAAGTGGCTTTGTTCCCTGGGGCCAAAAAAAAAAATGAGAAAGAATTTGACAAATATAACTAGACAAAACTACCATATTTAAATTATTCAAATGACCTGGAAAATATATCCATCTAAGTTCCAGGTGTCCTGTAAAATTTCTTCGTTACGTAACATTTCTCTCTTATAGAGAAAACTACAGATATTCTTTAATACCAAAAAAGTCTTCAAATTGATTCGTTGTGCAAAATAACAAATTATTTGGCTGGTATATGTTTTTGAAGGTCCTTAAAAAGCTTTCTTGCCGTAGGGAGTATGGAAAAATAAATACATCTTAGATGGCCTCTCGTACCATCCTGAGTACTTAGTTAATGCTCTGTAAATATTTGTTGAATTGAAATGAATACTTGTTATGTACCAAAATCAGAAGTCATTTCTAGGGAAAACTTCCTGCTAATTTTCTCTCTGGTTCTTCCCAGGTGTCGCTGATGGTTGTTGATTGCCCAGAGCAGCTTTATGGTAGATTTATAGACATTTTCATGTTCCTGAAAACACACTCTTGAACGCTAGGATGTTTCTTCTGTAGAGCAACCCCCAAGTCCAGTGAGGAGGTAGATTTTAAATATCTACATTAGAATGGACTTTCTGATTCTGTCCAAATTATTTTTATCACTGAACTGTATCAGCTTGATCCAGTAAGTGATTCAATGGACACAGAAAGGGCATGGAAGGATCTTTGTTGTAAAGTGTAAACAATTGAAAGACGTGCTTTTATAAAACAGATTGTCCTTAGCTGAGCGTCAGACACAGCTCTTCACAAGTAGAGTTCAGTAACCACTGAGTGACTTGTGGGACCATTGCCCGTCCTCAAACCTAGAACCTCACCACTTTATTGACTATAGATCAAAGTTTATTCTGGAGTTATTTGGGTTTCATTAATATAAATCAAATGCTAATTTATGGGACCTACGTAAGTGCCTGTATGGTGATCATCGTCATTGATAAACGTTATTGATTGCTTCTTGTGTATAGGGAACTGTGAGAGTTTCTAATGGTGCAGTCTGCATGGCTCTTACCCTTCAGTGGCTCACACTCTTTAGTTATAGACATTAAATCGACCGTTCACGTCTACATGTATGTACTAGGTATACACATAAAAAGAGAGCATAGAGCAGCATTATTGACTGTTAAATGTGTTAAATAGGCTAAAAGCGCTCTGAGAGTTCAAAGGAGTGGTGACCACTAAATGGATACTGGGAGAATGACAAGGGTTATGACTCGTTTGGACTTGAACTGATCATTGAAGGAAGAATCCTTCTAAAACTAGTTCAGGAAAATGAAATTAAAAAGAGTAGACATTACAGTGGGGGAAATGGCAAAGTCTTGAGGAGGGAGGGAGATAACCATGGTATTGGCATGGCAAGAGGCAAAAATAAGTAAACCAATTTAAGGCAGAAAGTAGACCTGAGAAGCGGTCGAGGGTGGTTTTGGAGAGGTGTTTGTTCCTTCCTTCCTTTTTTCATGAATGAATAAACATTTATTTATTCACTTATGAAGAAATGAGCTACCGTGTTTCTTTCAGACATCCTCAAAGAGTAGCAAGCAAGCTGCACGTGAAATGTATTCAGCACAATCATCGCAATATAATGTAATTAGTCCAAAAAAGGTAAAAATAATATATATGAATATATGTATGTGTATATGTAACAGTATAATGGTGATATAAAGGCAAATTTGACAACTCTTACAATCCTTGAGAAAGAACATCAAAGATGAGCAGGCATCTTCCAGGTAGACATGGAGAAGGATGTTTCAGCTGTGGGAGAGTGGAGGCAACCAGATCCTACTTGAAGCCTGGCAGTCGATACACTTTGAGTGCATTGATATGACTGAGGGTGGAGAAGTTGGAGGTGCTGAGAAGGCAGGTTGGGGAGTGTTGTCTGGGCAGAAGTTTGGGATAGGTTGTGGGATCCCACTCCAGGGTTTTGAGTAAGGGATCTGAGTTTACAACAAATACCTGGCAACTCTATGTAGAATAGAAGGGTGAAAATGGAAGCTGGGAACCGTAGGAAGCAAGAGATAAGATAAGGAGCAAGAGAGCCGGCCCAGGGGCCTAGCAGAGCGGCTACAGAGAAGGAGACAGCTTACAGTATGTTTGAGTGGACCTGTATGCCAATTGGGAATGAACAATGCGGGAAAGCAAAGCCTGACCTCTGGCTTTAGAGACTGGGTGGATGGTGATGCTGCTGACTGGAATAGAAAATGCAGGACTGCTTTTGAGAGGAAGATAAAGGGTTCTGTCATGACTATGTTGAGTCTGAAATATGTCTGATTGTGAATATACTGTACTGAGTTTGAGTTATATTCAGTTATGAGCCCATTAAATTCTGAGTGAGAAGTGATGTGTGCCCACTGTTGTTTTGAGAAGTTAATTTGGCATCGGTATTTTAGGGAAATTCAGTGGAAGCACATTGAAGATGAGGAAAGTGGAAACTTTCGCTGTGGTAGATGCATAATTCCTCAGATCCCATAACTAGGAGAGTAGCTGTGGACAGAGGCAAAAGAGATGCCGGGGGTCAAGCAAGCTGCAGCTGGAGAACAGCGCCCCTTGCCTTTCACTGTTTTGTTTAAATTTAGCTGAGCTTTGTCCCATTATTCCATGAATATACTCTTAGTTGAGATATCTCTGCTTTAGTTGAGTTCCATTTCTGGAACGCAGAGAACTGGGTTGGCTGCATGATAACTGGTCCTCCCAGGTTGTCCTCAGAGTTAGTACACTTTATTTGAAGAAGAGGGGTGGTTTCCCAGGGAGCACAGGCAAGTCGAATCAGTGCCATCAGTTATCTCCAAGAGACGAACTGGCCATAGAATCCAAAAGGTCAAAAACTCTTATTAACCGAAGGACCTGGAATGTACACACTTCAGACTGAAATGACTTTCTCAAAGAGTGATCTGAACAAAGACACTTTTGCCGGGGGCAAAAATAAAGCAAAACAGTACATAACATTCCCAAGGGTCACTGGAAACATTTTTTGAAGCAATAACGGGACAATAGGTCCTTATTACTCAGCAGACAAATGTGAGTCCAATGTAAGGGGAAAGAACTGCATTGTTTCTCTTTCTGTTTCTCTTATGTTCAGGGTTGGTTTTTTGTTCTATGGTCACTCTTTGGAAAGGGTGATAGTGAGACACATGCCAAATGATTGAGGTGGTATTTCCATGAAACATTTCCATTTTAATAATTCTTTCAGATTTCTAGATGAAAGACTGCGTAACCGTAGGGCGTGTACAAAGATGAATCACAAGTCTCAGAAATATTGTCCTAAAGTGATGCCTTGGCTGCAGAGGGAATTCGTGTGTACTTATGGACAAATTCTGGCATAATTAATGCCCCAAATCATAATTTTAAATGCCCAAATCATAATTTATATTCATAAATTTTTCATTTTGAGCTCCTAGGTATTTCTTAATCAAAACTCGTACCGCTGTCCATTCATCTTCTCTTCAATCAATCAAATGGAAAAGAACTGTAGTTTTTTAAAAAGAGAAAAATTATTTCCTTTCCCTTCTACTTCTCATGTACGTAGGATAGGGAGAACAAAATCCCCCAGTCCGCCTTGGCCCTCCCTTCATTTATCCCAGAACTCTTGATGAGGCAGAAAGCCGGCATGTGGTTCGTGCGATGAAGGCACCCTGCTTGTTTCTTTCGGCAGCTCCGCCAGCCAAGTCTTGTTGCTAATGACGTCCCAGGTGCCTGGTCCCAATTCTTCATTAGCTCCTGTTGTCCTAGAAGTTATATTGGTGATCCATGTGGGCCGTGGAACAGATTTTCTGGAAAACTATCTAATACTTATTTTAATTTCTATACATTTTGTCTGTGGAAAAAACCCTTCTGGTTTGTTTGCCACATTTGACTTGCATTGTTTTGAATCTGGCTGGCTTATAACACACTTTGGCATCTGTAATGAAATGGCATTTATCATCTGTCTGTAATTTGCTTCCGGATAAAAGGAATGGGAAATGTTTGTTAAGATATACAATAGCACTATTTTTAAATTGTTCAAATTATATAGAATTCTTTGCAAATGATGGTAGAGAGTTCATTACAATTTACATTCATTTTCTTATCAAAATTATCCTTCCTCTTCTTGGTATTATGTAGCTGTGCCTTGTATGTTTCTTCACTATAATTAAATATTTTAGCTCTATTTATGCAATACAGAGAATATTGTGCTGTTTCCTTTTTTATTTTTATAAGGCATTATTTTTAATGAGAATTTATGAGTCATTGAAATTTAGTTCTATAAAAATATACATTCAATATAAGTAAAATTTGTTTCCTGAGTAAAGTGGAAAGTAAAACTATTTTTCAAAGATTTTCTGTTTCTGAGTTGATAGTATTATATTTTGATCAAATGTATTTGAATTTAAAAACATTCTTTTCATGATTGAGTTTCTGTTGATTCATAAACATTTTAGTGCCACAAAATCAGTACCACAGTTTCTTACCATATTTATCTTACCACAGTTTATCCTATAATAAATTAGAAAAGAAGATAAAGAAATTCTAGGTTGTAAAGCCAGATCTGATATCAACTTTGCCTGGTTCCTTTATTATTAACTTGTATTTCCTCTTGATCTTTGTGCCTCACGCAGGGTAGACATTTCCCATTCTTCTTCGGAACGCCTCATTTGACCTGTTCCTGTTGCCCCTAGTTTAGCACAACATGGAGACAAATCATTTTCTCAAAGGTTCTTGACTTACGCGGGGATGCATTTGTCTGATGCTTCTCTGTCTTCTTGGCATATGTACATATATGACATGATGGCCTTTTTAGAAAATAGATGTTTATTGTAAAAATAGCATCTGGGATCCTCTCAGCGTCTGTATTCCATAAAGACAAATTAGTGTAATCTCATTTAATATATTTTAATGTCTTACCAATGGTGATGGCCCTCCTTCAATATTTAATAAGGTCAAATTAACACAGTGTTATAGTAACAATTGAGAATATTCAAATATGCCCCAAGCAGTAATTTTTTATATCAGATTTTCTTTTCTTTCTTTCTTTTTTTAGCCTATGCCTATAAAAAATATCAACAGAAGTTTGGGGAAGGATTAAGTTTGTGTGTAGACAGTAATACCTTAATATTGAGCCAGATTGAATATTCCCAGTGATACCTATTTTGAAAACCAGTACCTTCTACTGTATTAAGAGTTACCTTTTATGAGGCTTTCTATGTGCTACACATGTTCTAAGCACTTTTCATGTTTTATCTCATGTTATCTCCTCAGCAGCCTGTTATTACCTTCATTTGATAGATGAAGAAACTGAGGTACAGGGTTAAATACATTGCCCGTGGACACACAGCTAGTAAATGGAGGAGCAGGAATTCAAACCAAGAGACTCTAATTCCAGAGCATGTGTGCTTCGCCACCACACCTCTGCCTGGGCAAGAGATGTGCCCCCTGGAATACTTAATGAGTTGATAAGGGAAGCCCGTGGCCTCGGGAGTTCTGGTCAATGTGCTGTGAGGACATGACAAATAAGGTCTCATATGGAAGTGTAATCTATTACCCTGCTACCCATTCGTATCAAATAATAAATCTGAAGGCTGTCAAGCTTGTTACACTGCACTGTGGTTCTAAACATCCGTTCCATGTTCAGGCACACTGTGTACAATAAGTGTGTGCTACAGAAAGAGAAAAAAATTCTAGGCCAAATAATGGAATACAGTTAGGGTTGCTCGCCTGCTACAAGGTGGCACAGTATTATAGTCGTATCGGGCATTCTTCTTATCTTTTGTGTGGCTGATTCTATCTGGAGAAGAAAGTTCTTGAAATTTTAGTGTCAGTGTGGTTTGCTCAGAGGTATGACATTTGTCCACCTTAGTGGAAATAGTCATAAATCAAATCTTGCTTTTTGTACCTTGTCGCCCTGCCATCCCACCTCTCCCCTCCTGGAGCTCTTCCACAGGAAGCCGAGCCATGTTGTAGTCACACAGGGCTTCAAGGGCGGCGAGCTGTCGCTGCTTCTCAGAAGATGCCTGATAACTGCTTTCCATGTGACTTCCTCATCTTTTTCCCTGTCCCCTTCCCATCCTGACCCAGTGTTTATGGTTTAATAGAAGAATCTGGAAAATAAATGGTCTTGAAGCTCTAAAGGAATGAGAAATTAAATCCTATCATTAGATTCAAGTAGCAGAATTCCACGCACAGGGTTTCTCTTTTTTGGCTGGAGGAGCCTGTGACACAAATGCCTTAAATCGCCACACGGTAAAGCTGTCTACTCATCACTCTCCCACCGGCTTAGATTATAGTCATTTCAGTGATGCCTTTTAGACAGTGATCATGATAAATATCTACTTTTTTCTTTAAATATGATCTTTAGTAGTAAAATATGGCTTTACAACATGCATTTTATTTAAATTTGCATTTAGTTTTATTATTTATCTCCTTATTATCAGGGGTTTCATTCTAGACTTTACTTACTTTTTTCTGTCTCCTAATTAAGTTTGTGCAGAACCAAAGCCGTTAGCCTGACCTCACTCTTATTCCTCTCCCTCCACCCTGCTCTCGGTACATTGGCCCCTTGATGTCCCTTGAACAAGCCAGGCACGCTCCCACCTCGGGGTCTTTGCTCTGTGGTGCCCTCCGTCTGGAACACTCTTCCTGCATATGTCCCCAAAGCTTGCTGCCTCTTCTTCAGGTCTTTGTTCAAATATCACTTTCTGGTGAGCCGTTTCCTGATCCTGGGGTGAGCAAGTGTACCTGTGCCTCTGCACACACACACACACACACACGAACATGCACACACGCATGCACCTTGGAACCCCTATCTCCCTCTCTAGTTTTATTTTTTTCTCCATGGAACTTACCACCTAACAAACTCTATAATTTGCTGGTAATTGTGTTATTATCTGTCTCCTCCACCAGCATATAAGGTCCCTGAGGGCAGGAACTTTTGTCTCTTGTGTTCATTAATGTATCTCAGTGCCAAGAATACTGCCTAGCATGCAGTACGTGCATAGTTTGCTCAACCAATGAATGAACCAATGAATGAATGTAGACTTAGGAAAATTTAAAGGTTCAGCCCGTTGTCATTAGCTGAATAAATTCTGCCTCACTTTGGTGTAACACTCTGACTTCCCAAGGTTCAGAAATGTCATAGTTTAGAACTCGGCTTACTCACAGATTCTGCCAGCAGGACAAAGGGGCACTGTGGCTTTCTATTGTTAAATGCAGAGGTGGGGTTGGAAAACAATCAAAAGAAATGTTCCTCTCATTTTTGGGGGCAAATGAACAAATCTAGCATTTGTTTTTGAGAGAACAAATGCTCTTCACAAAGAACAGAAACTGTTCCCAAAATCTTTGAAGTATGTCACTGATCCTTTAACCAGTAGCTGGAGAGGCAAGTATCCTAGGGACAAACATGGGCTTTGTTGGGATGAAAGCTCATCATAAGTTTACGAAGACTGATCGGGCATTTGGCTGGTGACTCATTCCTGGCAGTGACACAGAGGAAGCTCTTAACTGGCCCAGACACATATATTTTAAGTAAAGACCCTTGTCCTCAAAGAAATTCGATTTTTTGCCTACTGCTCTCTTTTGGATTAAAATAATGCATCGCTCGAGATATAAATAATGTTAAGAATTCTGTCAAAGTCGCAGCAGTTTCTCTAATGGTAGAGAGAAACAGATTACTTGGGGAGAAGGGGTGTCATTATTTGTTTCCTAGAGGATTTTTTTTCCCAATAATTCATTTAATTTGCTGGTTGTAAAACCACAAGAGACCACATGAATCAGAACAATGTTCCTAATGGTCTCCCAGTTGCCGGGTCTGGTTTTGTGGTAGGAACATTGAAGCCAGCATGTTTCTTATTGATGCAGCAAAAATCTTGATCCCCTCCCCCCCAGGCCTCCCCTTGATGCTGCATTCATGTAGTGATTTCAGGATGCTAGGAGCCCCCCAGAATCTCCCTCTCTCTTGAAAACCTCTCCTGGCCTACTGGCTAATACCTAAACGTCTCCTGCTGGAGCTTGGTTTCCTTCATTCACTTCTGTATTTATTGAGCTTCTGCTTCAAACACGTATCAGGCACCGGATTAGTACCAAGTGGCCTATAGGCTCTCCCGGATGCCGGGGACTTACGGCTTTCATCCCTGCTGACCTGAAACCCCTGAGGTTTCATCCACATGTAATGCTTTCCTGGCTCCATTTTCCAGCTTTTTCCAGGGAAAGATACCAGGATACAGACTACCTGAGGAAAGAGAGAAAGGGCAGCATCTGTGTACGAAAAGGTGCAATAGAGAAACTTCCCCAACTGTAAAAGTTTACAGAGGCCCAGCCGTGTCCCCTAGTTGGGGATGAAAGGATGCCAATTGCTTGAAAACTTGTGGTCCTCTGAGTAGTTGCCCTGGTTTTTTCCACCCTTCTCAAGACCTTGAAGTGTGTGAAGGTGCCTCAGATGCAAGTGCAGCTGTCCAGCTATAACCATGTGAAACAAAGAGTTCACCTTTGCTTCTTGCAGACGCCCTCTGGGAACTCTGTGCTGGCTCCGGTGTGCTCCTTGAGCAGCTTCACTGGAGCTCTGATCAACTAAAGTCACGAGCAGAATCCCAGGATATAAAGCAGAGAAGAGCGAGGTTGCTCCGGAACCCCTCCCGTTAAGCTTCTGCTCAGTGTCCTGAAGAGGCTCTGCCCCGTGGTCTTATCCATCCCCTGGCGTAGGACCCTGACCACAGAGGAACTTCCGTCATTGTCACAGATGCTGTGACAACCCATGGAAATGGGCAGTTTAGCATAGTTTGCAACTGCACAGACTCGGGAGTCAGACAACTCAAACAAATCAGGCAGTATGAGTCCTGGCTGTGCCAATAACAAGTAAGGAACATAGAGAAGTAACTTACCCACCGTGGGCCTCACCATCCTCATCTGTAAAACCTGAAAACATTCGGTTTTGGAGAGGGTTAAAGAGTTAACGTATGCAAAGGGCCTGGTACACAGTAAGCCCTCAGGAAAGGGTAGTTTTTGTTTTAAAAATAAATGAATCCCAAATGATATAGAATTCTTCAATTTGGGGGGAGAAAAAAGTAAAATCAGTAGATCTAAGAAGGGCTGAAAAAATCCGACAGTCTGGCAATCATTGAATCACTTTTTCTACCACTCTTCACCCCTCTTGTAATTAATTGTTCTGTCTCAAATTATCTATGTGTAGTAATGGTGCCCCTTTTTGCTGTAGACAAAAAGTTTCTCATGTATGGTGATGCAAATGTGGATTTAAGGGATGCTAATGTTATAATGAGCCAGAAGTTAATGAACAGGAAACTGAACAAGAATGGGGCAGACAACTTGGCACCGGAGATGGCTTCGGGGCAGGAAGTATAAACCAAGCACGTCCAGAAAAGGGGAAGTGATTCGGAAGCCCAGAGGGGTGGGCTAGTGGGGGGCTACTTCTGGACTGGCTGCGAACAGACCTGAGTGCTTGCCAAAGGAAAGCACAAGTGCAAATCCACTCCTTGCACCAAGCAAAGAGAGTTTGTGATGAAGTACCCGTGTACTTCCCCATTGAACAGAGAGTCTGCGCGCCACTTACCTCAGCGCTTGGACAGATCTATTTTGTCTTGTTTACTCTTGGTTCAAATGTGTTAGTTCTGTTACCCAGAGAGATTACAGATTTCTTCAGGTCAGGGACAATATCTTCTGCTTTATATCTCTCTCTCAAAAGGTTGCCACATGGCAGATAATTTGTATGAGGCAAGGTACAGAGGAACATGGAAGCCACTTTAGGCATTTTAAATAGGGAATGTATTGGAAGGGCTGGAGTTTCAGAAAAGAGAGGGAGGGGTGTTGGAAGAGCAAAAAGGAAGAAGAAATGATACCTAGATCGGAAGCTGCTAACATCCCTGGGCTGGAGCTCTTGAACTTGCTCTCGCTGTTGCAAGTGGATTGGAGACACTTGGATTTGGTTCTGGATCTGCTCAAGAGATGCTATGTCAACCAGGGTTGGAACCAATACAAAAGTGTTGGTCCTTCCTGGGCTCCTGGAGTCTAGAATTACACCAGCCCCACTGCTGTTACAGCAGCTGCCTTCAACTGCCTCATTTTGAGTCAGAACCAAGAATCTTCTGTCTTTATCATGCTTTCGTGTTGCCCACCAGTTAGCAGATGAGCAATTAGCAGAAGCAAATGGAAAGACAATTGGTAAGGGAGCATGGAAATTTAGTTTGCAAACTTCTAGCCCCAGTAGTACAAAGTATAGTGGGACAGGTGTGGGGCGGAAGACAACAGATGGAAAATTGGCACGTGTGTTATAATGGAAAGAATGCTCAATTTAAAATCAGAAGACCAAATCAAGCCCATATCCAACACTCGGTAGTCATGTGATCTCGTACAAGTTACTTAACCTCTCTGAGCCTCAGCTTTCTCACTTGGAAAATGAGAATAATCGTAGGACTACCTCACAGAGTTGTTGGGAGGACTAAATGAGATAATGCATATGGAAACCATTTAGAAACAGTGAAGGTCTGTGTGAATGTTCGTCACTTTACACGGACCTGTTAACAGTTCACTGTTTATGAGCCAATCATAAGGGCTTTTTTAGAAACTAGAAACTGGAAAAGATTTCTGCCAGTCTCAAAATTTACTGCATGTGCTTAGACTTCCTTTATAATACAGGAAAACACGACTGAATTGGGGGAGACGTGAGATCAGTGGTACTTGTCAATTTAGCAGATTAAAAAAATTTTTTTAACAATTCTCTTTTGATGGGTCACATCCAAAGATAAGCAGCTGAGCCCTCTGAGCAGCAGGAAGGAAGGGCAGCTAGCCTTGGGTTACACAAATGAACTTATTAAGGGGATTTATAAAGCCATCTAGTTAATCAGAAGGGAGGAGAGTGAAAAGAGCCTTTCTTAGCCAAGCCGTGATCACCCGCTGGACAATTAGAAGCACAGTTTTCATTATACTGTTGTAGTCCTCGGTTGGGGTCAGGCCCATGAGCGAGGATACAGCTGGTGGGTGGATGCAGTAAGGCTGTTAATTAATCACAAGGGGGTGGAAAGCGAGGATGCGGCGTTCACACCCTTTGATTTCAAATGGCCCCCGTTCCACTGCATTGACCTGCATTTCCTAAGTTGACCTCTGTTGGATTTCTATGAATTGTACCATGTTAGGTCCTCATTACAAGTTGCCAGTGGAGTTGTTTAGGCAAACCATTGACTTTGGCCTTGATTGGCTGAAGATTGGGTTTAATTTCTTTTAGATATTTTAGAGTAAAATGTTGGTTCAACCCGTGTGGGAGATTTGGTGGCTTTCGCTATTAATGTGTTTTACACTAGTAATAATAACAGCAGCTCATTCTTTCCTGAGGCTTGCTCTGTGTCGACACTATTCTAAGCACTACACGAACTCACTTGACCTTCATAATAACCCTGTGAGGTAGGAACTGTGATAACGCATTTTTACACATGAGGAAACTGAGGCACACGGACCTGGAGTTACTTGCATCAGTGAGTGAGTGGGAGTGTTCCTGACTACTGGGAAGCACCGCCTCTCAATCCTCGAGACTTCCTTCATGGCTGTTCTTGTTTGGGCTTTGTTCACCTAACTACATGTGGCAAATTTGACAACACGGACTTCTGTAGATAAATCATACTCCACAATCAGCAATTAAGTCTCTAGGACTCGGATGGCATCAGCATTTTGAGATCGTCTTTTCTGACTTTGGTATTATTTCAGTACTCAACTTACTGAGAATTAAAGTTTCTAAACAGTTTCTTCACAAGTAGAGGAATTTATTGCATAAAAGGACCCGAATAGGCATCTGGTGCCAAGAGAAACTTGGATGTGTGTTTTCCAGCTCAGGAACCAGTCCCAAGGAGACCTGGAGCTGCCTACTAGGGGCCAAGCTCTAGACAGCATCTGGCCTTGGATGCGTTTCTGTAGCCCCGGAGTCTTGGAACCACACAGCGCTTTTAAATTAGTTGCTACCACTTGAAAAACAGTTGATTTTATATAAAAATTTGAATTTCTGGCTTTTAAAAAATAAATCAGATGGTCTGGCAACCCTGGGTGTGTACTCCCCTGACCAGTCGGCTGGAGCTCAGTTGCTGCAGGCCCTTGTCTGCTCGATAAGCAGGGCCTGAGTCTCTCTCCCTCTGCTGGGCGGATTCGTGCTTTGGCTTTGACTGCTTGGTCTGCTCCAGCATTTTAGTTTGAGACCGCTAGTTCAGAACAAAGATTTCCTGATTCCCCACAAGTCCTCCTTTTACACCACCACATTGTTCTTTCAGAAAATTAAGGCCATTTACAATTCAGATACTTTTTAAAAATGTTTTAGTTTAAGATTATAGTCAGGTTTCATTTCCTCTTATAGGGTGATTAAGTTGTGTCTCCCCATCTCCTCCCCTCCCCCCAATCCTCTCCCCTGCCCTTCCCTCTCCAAGAATTTATGGTGATATCTTAGTTTCAGGCAAGGCCAGAAGAAACATTATCACTCTCCTCATTTACATGCAATAAATATGCTCACATATAGCAAATATATTTAAAACTGGTGATACACCATAGTAGATATACAGATGGCAAATAAGCATATGAAAAGATGCTCCATGTCATATGTTATCAGGGAAATACAAATTAAAACAATAACTGTGTGGAACCACAAAAGACCCAAAATAGCCAAAGCAATCTTGAGAAAGAACAAAGCTGGAGGCATCATGCTCTCTAATTTCAAACTATATTACAAAGCTATAATCATCAAAACAGTAGGGTACTGGCATAAAACAGACACGTAGATCAATGAAGCAGAACAGAAATCCCAGAAATAAACTCATGCGTATATGGTCAGTTAATTTATGACAAAGGAGCCAAGAATATATAATGGAAAAAGGACAGTCTCTTCAATAAATGGTGTTGGGAAAACTGGACAGCCACATGCAAAAGAATGAAACTGGAACACTGTCTTACACTGTACAAAAAATTAACTCAAAATGGATTAAAGACTTGAATCTAAGACCTGAAACCATAAAACTCCCAGAAGAAAACATAAGCAGAAAGCTCCTTGACACCGGTCTTGGTTGTGACTTTTTGGACTTGACACCGAAAGCAAAGGCAACAAAAGCAAAAATAAACAAGTGAGACTACATCAGACTAAAAAGATTCTGCACAGCAAAGGAAACCGTCAACAAAATGAAAAGGTAACCTACTGAATGGGAGAAAATGTTTGCCAGTCATATATCTGATAAGGGTTAATATCCAAAATATGTAAAGAACTCATACAACTCAATTGCAAAACAGCCCAATCTCATTAAAAACTGGGCAGAAGATCTGAATAGACAATTTTCAAAGAAGACCTACAGATGGCCAACAGGTACATGAAAAGATACTCAACCTCACTAATCATCAGGGAAATGCAAATCAAAACCATAATGAGATATCATCTCACCCTGTTAGAATGGCTGCTGTCAAAAAGACAAGAAATAACAAGTGTTGGCCAGGATGTGGAGAAAATGGAACCCTTGTGCACTATCCACTGTTGGTGGGAATGTAACTTGGTACAGCCACTATGGAAAACAGTACGGAGTTTCTGCAAAAATAGAACTACCACATGATCCAGAAATTCCACTTCTGGATATTTATCCAAAGGAAATGATATGCACCCCCATGTTCATTGCAGTATTATTTACGCTAGCCAAGATATGGAAACAACCTAAGTGTCCATTGATGGATGAAAGGATAGAGAAAATCTGGAATTTATATACAATGGAATGTAATTGGGCCATGAGAAAGAAGTAAATCTTGCCATTTGTGACAATGTAGATGGACCTCGAGGGTATTATGCTTAAGTGAAATAAGTCAGAGGAAAACAAATGCCATATGATCTCACTTATATGTGGAATCTAAAAAAATGAAAAAAAAAAATCCATGCTCATAGATACAGAGAGCAGATTGGTGGTTGTCAGAGGTAGGGGGTGGGCAAAATGAGTGAAGCAAGTCAAAAGGTACAGATTTGTAGTTGTAAAATAAATAAGTCATGGGGATGTAATATACAGCATGGCAACTATAGTTAATAGTACTATATTGCATATTTGAAAGTTGCTAAGAGAGTAGATCTTAAAAGTTCTTGTTACAAGAAAAAAAATTCTGTAACTTTGTGGTCATGGATGTTAACTAGACTTATTGTGGTGATCATTTCACATTATATACAAATATCAAATCATTATGTCGTAACCTGAAACTAATGTAGTGTTGTATGTCATTTATATCTCAATAACAAGAAAAAAAGAAACCAAAAAAAAAAAAAACCACCCAAGGACAGTGAGATACTACTACATACCATTCAGAATGGCCAAACTCTGGAACACTGACAACATCAAATGCAGATGAGGATGTGGAGCAACAGGAACTCTCATACATTGCTGGTAGGAATGCAAAATGGTACAGCTGTTTGGAAGATAGTTTAAGGTTTCTTACAAAGCTAAATATACTCTTCCCATATGATCCAGCAATCGTGCTCCTTGATATTTACCCAAATGAGTTGAAAACTTATGTCTACACAAAAACCTGCACATGGATCTTGTAGCAGCTTTATTCATAAATTGCCAAAACCTAGAAGCAACCAAGATGTCTTTCAGTAGGTGAATGGATGAATAAAGTCTGGTACATCCAGACAATGGAATATTACTCAGGGCTATAAAGAAATGAGCTATCAAGTTATGAAAGGACATGAGGAAACCTTAAATGCATATCACTAAGTGAAAGAAGCCAATCTGAAAAGGTGATACACTGTACGATTCCATGTACTCTGGGAAAGGCGAAACTATGGTGACAGTAAAAAGATCTGTGGTTGCCAGGCATTGGGATGGCAGAGAGGGATGAATATACAGAGCACAGAGGATTTTTAGGACAGTGAAAATACACTCTTTATTATAATAATGGATACGTGTCCTTATACATTTGTCCAAACCTTTAGAATGTACAACACCAAGAATGAACACCAAGAGCGAACATAGATAAACTATGGACTTTGGGTGATTATAGTGTGTCGATGTAGGTTCATCAGTCGTAACAAATGTACCAGTCTGGTGGAGGATGTTGATAATGGGAGAGGCTAGGCATGTGTGGGGGTGGAGAGTATGTGGGAAATCTCTGTGCCTTCCTCTCAATTTTGTTTTGAACGTAAAACTGCTCTAAAAAAAATAAAGTCTTTAAAGAAATTTTTTAAAAAACCAAACACTGGTGATACTATTATTAGCCAGTCCTTGTGACCCATGTTTATCAAGAAAGACACATTTGAGAAAGAACGAACTATTTGGAATCAACTTGTCTTTCTCTATGTTGTCATGCGAGGCACTAAATTGTATTAATTTCTGGTTTTCTAATTATGTATCATCAGGCTTATGACCTCAAAGCATTCGCTTGCTATCTGGCTATTTTTAATTCAAAAATAAATTGCGTAATGAAACTAATTCTATTTCCTTTGAGATAATGCATTTTTAATTACTCAGAAGGGAGACAAATTAAGTAGTATTTATCCAAAGTAAATGCAGGAGATAGTAAAATATTTCCATGGCATGTTTAATTTAAAACACTTAGGTATACAAATTAATCTGGTGTTAGACTAGAGGTATATGGAGGAAGGGGCTGCCCAGAGACACGGCTCTTTTCTTTTGATCTTGTGTATTTCATCTGCCAACAGCTAGCCTACTACATTCTGGATTTGCCAGTTTTCTCTGTGGACCCATTGGCAATGTAACTAATCCCAGGTGTTTTTGTTCATGTTCATGTACATATTGTGCTCTGAAAGTGCCCAGATGTGAGACTGTAACTCCAGCTTTGTAACGCCGTTTTCTGGCAACACAAGCCCTATTTCCAGTAGCTGACTATCTTGTCTGCATCTGCCATGGCCCAGCGGTGTTGCAGAGCTTTGTGGCTTCAGTAGCTAGTTGATGACAATCAGCAGATTCTAAAGCCTTTCAGAACCCTGAAAGAATAGATAATGATAGTGCACAATGCTGAAATGACGAAAGGAATAATGGATATTCAAATGTTGATGCAATTTAGCTCCCCAAAAACGATTACAGTTCATTTTCTTTGATTAGCTTTTTCAAGTTTTGACTTCAATTCTTTATTGTTTAACTTCTGTAAGATGACATTCAGAAAAACGTTACCACATGAAATCTGTCAGAAATGTTTAGACAGTTGTAATCACAAAGAGTAGAAATGCCTCCTTTGTTCTGTACTATCGACCCTGCCCTGTCCTACACCGAGAGTTGCTGATTCAACTTTTTAAGGATATAAATGATTCCTTTTTAAATGTTTGAGGGAAATGATTTTTAGTGTTTGTATCAGATAGGAATGTTGTTCAGCTGACAGAAACTTGAAGAAGCGAGTTAAATGAAGTAGTAATATTTTTTCTCCTGGCAGTTCATGGCTCGGGAAGATACGGTGCTCCACACATTATGGCCAGGACATAAAATCCTTCGTGCTTTCTGCTCTTCCCTCCTTAGGTTGAGCACCTAGGCCTCATTCCTTCAGTTTGACTGCTGGTAATCCCCACATTTTATGCAGCAAGATGGGGAAGGGCAAAAAAGGATGCATGCCTCTTGCCAGGATTATTCTTCTATCTGATAAATTTACTGGATGTAGCACTGAATATTGACCTTTGAGATGAAATGGAGCCTTCAAAATTTGATGAGATTAATGTATAAACCTACCTATTATCTAAAGCCTTCCAAGTTTATGTTTAGTAACACCATAGTTTTGCCTCAAATGTGGGAAATGCATCTCTCCTTCTTCATGGGCTTCCTTTCAGGAAAGGAGGAACCCCATAATACCATTTTTAGCTAGATTGCAGTAGTTCTCAAACTTCAGTGCGTGTCAGAACCACCTGAAGGGTTTATCGCGATACGTATTCTAATCCCACCTCCAGAGTTTCTGAGTCAGTGGGGTTGGAGTGGGGCCCAAGAATTTGCCTTTCTAGCAAGTTTCCAGGTGATGCTGATGCTGATGGTCTGGAGACCACATTTTGAGAACCAGTGAGTTACAAGAATTTTATCTACAGCGGGTCAAAATTCGTGCTAGTGAGGAATTCCCAGATAAGGCTCTGAAGCCTTAAATTCTGTGACTTGGCTGTTGATTCGGTTTAATTCAACAATCATTTCTTGGGTGCCTGCTGTGTGTCTGAGAGATACTGCTAGTCATGAGATGAGAAACAAAAATGGGTCAGACAAAGACTTAAAAAGCTTACAAGCATATGTCAGGTTCCTAAATAACTACCCTGAGAGACAGAGAATCTGTAGTTTTTCTGTTTATACTGTTGGCAGTGTATTAGGATTTTTAATGGAATGCCAAATTTCTTCAATGATATTATTCCAATTATTTCAATGGTTAGTCCACGTTTTTGTTTGAAACAGGGGGTTATGTCCTGTAACTACCCTGAGTCCTAGATAACTTTTGTTTCAGGGAAGTCCCAGCCCTATTCACCACAGGTACTATTCCAAACAGGCTGATCTTCACCACCCCCTGATATGCCCCCGAAAAATAGAATTGGAGAAAAGCCATTGCAAGGAATAACAGAGACCCCAGGTCTAAATCATAACCCTCGGCTGAAGAAATAACTCATATCTCCTCCCATGGAAGGCAAATTACACCTGCATCAAAGAGAAAAATAAACAAATTCAGTAGTGAAGGCCCATATGGTTAGTTATATGGCATCTTTTTGGTGAGGGAAATCACTTTCCCAACTGTTACTGAACAGACTAATGGAGAGCTCCCCCTGGCTCCTGTGGGTTGCTAGTTTACCCTGAGAAGCATTTAGAGGGCAGCAGTAGTAGTGGGGACAGGTTCTAAGGAACTGCTTGCCAACCTGAGAAAGGATTCATGTCTGTAACAAAATATGCTGTTAAGCAAAGATAGGGGAATGCAATAAATGTATGAATCCATGTAAAGTGAGCTAAAAACACGTTTCTTATTGAATCTGAACTAATTGGTGTATAGAGACAGATTGATATTATCTTATGTATGGTTCTTAAAATACTGTCCTGATGTACATTTTCTGTGGGCCTTTGAGTGACCGTTGCTAATATGTGCATTTTAATGTGAGAAAATATATTTAGTAAAGAGTTTGAATAAAAAAACCTCTTTTATGTGGCTACAAAAATTTCCTATTTAGGGTTTCTTAAGATTTGAAAACTCAATGTACCGAAACCTCATTCTATAAAAATGACAAATCTGATTCTATAGACACCAAAGTGGAGTGGAAGGCGTGTGGAGTAACAGACTTGGCTTTGAATCATGGTCCTGCCCTCTCATAGCTAAGTGTTTGTAAAATGGGAGGAGTAATGCCTGCTTCACAGGATTTGGGAGAATTGGGTACATAAGGTACTTAGAAGAATGTTTGGTACATATGAATCACTCGATAAATACTTTCTCTTCCACTGCCAATCTTTTCCGTTTTTTCTCCTCCCTTTTTCCTCCTCTTCCTCTTCCTACACCTCTTCCTCTTCTTTCTTCTCTCTTCTTTTTCCTTCTCCTTCTGCATCCTCCCCCTTCCTCCCCCTCCTCCCTCGACCCCTCTCTCCCTCCTCCTTCAGCTTCTTCATGTTTTATCCCCATTACTTTCTTTGTTTTCAGTGAGCATTGCCTTGCTCAAAGGAATCATCTCGTTGAATCTCTATCATCATCTTTGCCTGTTGAGGTTGAACAGGATTTCTGAAATGGCCAGCTGTCATTCAGAGCCAATCCTACACCTGTGGATGAGGCTGGTGAGCATTGCTTTAAAGCAATGGTCTGTAAACTACCGTTGCTGCAAGTTCAACCCTCTGCCTGCTTTGTATGCCCTGCGAGTTAAAAATGGTTTTTACGTTTTTAAATGGTTGGAAAAAAACCAAAAGAAGAAGACTATTTCATGACGTGTGAAAATTACATGAAATTCAAATTTCAGTGTCCGTAAATAAAGTTTTATTGAAACCCAGCCGTGCCTATTTGTTTAGTATCGTCTCTGGCTGCTTTTACACAATAACCAGAGTTGAGTTGTTGCAACAGAGAGTGTGTGGCTGCAAAGCCTAAAATATTTATTATCTGACCCTTTTCAGAAAAAGTTTGCTGACCCCTGTCCAAAGGAACGAAACTTGTGTTGATTTTAATTTGGTTCTGAAGCCAGTTCTGAAAGAGGAGCTTCAAGGTGGGAGCTGCTGTAGCAGAGTTAGAATGAACATTGAGTGTGTAGAGGAGAGCGTTCAAGGAGATAGATGATGGAGTTTCTGATCGGATTGCCTACACACACAGACAAAAATCTGTCTCTCTGCTCTTCTCATCATGCCATTAACTCCTCACAACATTTAGTGAATGATAACTGTATACAAAGGAGTTTTGTCATTGTGCCCCAGTTCTTTTAGACAATTTTATCATGAAGCAGTCGGGGAACTGATCTGGGAGAGACTGGTACAGTCAAGTTTCACTGACCCAATCCCTGTGAACAATTTGGACCTGCGTTTCAGAAGAAATCTACTAACAATGGAAATCCCTCCCCTTCTCCCAATGAGTCTGTTATCCTTAGGAAATCCATTGTCTTCTCTGAACAAGCTGGGACTTCTATTGTATCTTTTTGGGAGAAGGACTGATCAGATCAAATATCCACCTTGAAACCCATTGTAAAGCTTTTCTTAGAAACAGATTGAAACTGATCACATATTCCCTGATAGTACCCGATGGAGCCAGTACTGGCATCTGTGAACAAATGCATATTGTGTTTGCAATTAAATGAAAACAGCTATTCCTAGGAGGATTACTGGCATATAGTGTTTTGCTCTAAAGGAATGGAATTGGGCGAATAGGAAAGGGCAGGAGGTCGATTTTTTCTGCAGCCATGTGGAAGACAAGATGCGATCTGGTATCCAGTGACTGAGAATGAGGGAGAAGACAGAGGAAAAAAGCCATTAGGTGAACTTCAAGCTCAGATGGTCGAGCTAGACAAGCTAGTGAATTTAATAAGTTAATGAACACCATCTGTCACTTGCATTGGTGCTCCCAACTCTTCATAGTAGCATCTATTCCTCCCTTCTCTCAAAGTCTCGCCCCAGCCTATTGTTCACGTTGCTTCCTCCGTCATTCATTGAGTAGATGAATGAGCCCTTCTACCACACAACTCTGATTAGGCAGTCACTCATTCAGTTGAGTGCTAATTGTGTGCCAGGCGCCGTGCTAAGTGCGCGAGACACAAAGCATAACAAGAAGTATTTCCCACCCTCCCCAGTGAGGTGCTTACAGGCTCCCAGTGGAGACAGACTTGTAAACAAGTGTAGTGAAGTATGATGAGCTCCTAATAGATGTCTGTGCGAGTGAAAACCTCATCCTGGGGACGGACAAGTAAGCTAACAGCTGAAGTTCAGTATAAACCATGCGCTGGGTACAGAAGAAGAACATCTGACTCAGAGCAGGGAGTCTGCAGAGGCTTCCAGGGAGAGAATGGAGACTGGAGGAGTGAGAAGGGAGGAGTGTGAGCCAGGCAGGAGAAACAATATTTAGGAAGGCATCAAGACCTGACACAATGGCAGGTGGGTTGGAGTGGCTAGAACTGCAAGTGTCTGTGGAAAGAGATCACATTAGAAGTGAGCAAGAGTTGTGAGATCGTAAGGGGCCATGTGAGCTCAGTAGAGAATCTGAACGTTAACCCGGGGACCCTGTGGACCTGAGCAGTGGAGTCACGTGATCAGGATCTTGTAGTGATGCTCTGGAAGTCATGTGGAGATTGGACTGGAGGGTATTGATACTGGAGGTAGGAAGCCTAGTTAGAGCTATTAGGGTACCCAGGTGGGTGGTACCACCTAGAGAAGGTGACAATTAGAGATTGAGGAGAGAGTCACTGCTGAACCCAATGGCTTCTTAATGTGAGGGAGAAGGAGAAAGAAGAATGGATGGCATGTAGGTTGCAGCTTGGAGTCCAAGCACATGAAAGTAGTTCAAACACTGTGCTTTTGTAGTATGAAGAGTGAAGACATGGTAGGAGTAGAATTCTGGCACAAGAGACTTTTAAGTAATGCGATAGGATTTGGGGAATGAGAGACGTACATAGGATGAATGGAGGAAGAGAAGTCTAAAGGGGGCTGGCAAAGGTCATCAGAGAGCTAGAAAGTGAAGGACATTGTGGATCCCGAGGGAGGAGAGTTCAGAAAAAGAGGGCAGCGAGTGGACCACAGTGCCACGCACTGCAGAAGGGTCAAGTAAGACCACGATAGAAACCGTCATTCTACATCCCACCAACCTCAAACTTAGATGTGCAGGATCCTCCCAGAAGTGGCTCCAACCTCCTTTTCCAAATGTATCTCCTTCTGCTTCTTTTTGCTTCTACCAAGTTGAACTATTCTGTCTCCTGTGTGTATCCTTCAATGACACTACTCCTTTTCCTTTACTGGAATGAATGCTTCAAAGTCCACATCAAATGCCATCACCTTCAATTTTGACTGAACTGGCATTGATCGCTCCCTTCTTTTGGCAATCACAGCACTTTACCTGTTCCTCTCTGTGTCACTGTCACCTTCTACCTAATGTTCTAATTACTCATGCAGTTGTCCTCTTTCTGCTCAATCGCAAAGCATACAAATCGTATTCGCAGAATACCTTGGGATTCAACTATTAGGTCATGTGAGAGATATGTCTTTCGCTGATGATTTAAAGAATCCTAAAACCAACCTCCCCC
Source organism: Equus quagga (assembly GCF_021613505.1). NCBI lineage: Eukaryota > Metazoa > Chordata > Mammalia > Perissodactyla > Equidae > Equus > Equus quagga. The sequence goes on along the minus strand of NC_060274.1, from coordinate 33,981,076 downwards.
ACCCAAATTTAGCTCTTATCAGAAATTTAATGATTTGTGATACGAAATTAGCAAAGCTGACTTTCTTACGATATTCTTACATTGCTTGTTCATTTTCATAGATGATTTTACATTTGATTACAAAAGGCCAGTATACTTAGAGTAAGGAGCAGAGAAGCATTTTATAACACTGGTTCTCAAACTTGGCTGCACATTGGAATCACCGGGGGAGTTTAGAAAACACTGACACTGATGCCTAGGTCCACCCCCTGAGCTTCTGACTTCACTGGTGAGCACTGTGGCCTGGGCATTGGGGGTCTTCATACCATCTCAGGTGGCTCAGTGAGCAGAAGAGTTTGAGAACCACTGTTTCTCAAACTGTTTTGCATTTGAAGATCACATCTATTACTGGCGATGACTTCTGGTTTCTACATTGAAAGCTGTGTGTAGTTATAAAGCAGAAGTTTATTTTTAACTGTAATATGGTCTCTCCCTCTCTCTCTTTCTCGAGAGAACAATCCTCAAAGCATGACGAACAGAGCTCTTATCTCTGCTGGGAGAAAAATACTAATCTCTTCGAGAAATGTGTTGCTTTGGCCAGTTGCCAATAAACAACAAAACCTTGAATATATAAAAATTTCCATGGCTAACTTGATAGAAAACACATTGAATTTTATACTGAAAATTTGAGCTGCATTAAAGGTATTAATGCCCCATATTAGCTTTGTTCTTAATAAGTTCCAGCTAAACAGAAATTCCTAATAAAAACAGGTTGTTGAATGCTACTATCCAAGTGTTACATATTTCTAGTCATCATGTCTTCAGAAAAAGATGTATAAAAATATTTCTTTCTCTAAAGAGAAATGAAAGAGAGAAGCACTCGGGTATCAGTGAGTTCATGCTAGGAAAGTGCTCCAGCTTGTTTTTCATGGGAAATACGGTTTCTTGCTCACCTTTTCTATTAAAAATCCTGATTTTGGTCATTTCATTAGAAATAATTTACTAATATCTTTTGGTCTGTAACTTGTTATACTACAAAATTTGTGTGTGTATCCATTCTTTATAAAGAGCTGGGTATATTTAAAAGTACTAAGTAAATTATCATACATGGCTGCTTGTTATTTAAGATACTTCCATATTTATGTCACAGTTGTGACGTAGCGACTTCGATTTTCCCGCAGTTGCCTTGTCCCTGCACTCCTGCTCTGTGGTGCCAGTTCCCCTGCTCCTGGAAGAAATCTCTGGATTTATCCACTCACCTGTGTTTAATCAAAAGTCTTCCACACACTTGAATCCCCGAAACACTCTCAGTTCTGTCATTATTTTGTCCAGTTTAGTTGATTGATCAAAACTGCCAGCTTTATTCAGAGCCGAGCTTTGCCCCTTCCCCAGCACCTGCTGCTCGTGTGGGCAGAGCAGCCCCCGAGCTGGGCAGCCGTTTCCTACTGATCTCGCCTGAGTTCTCTAGAGACCCCCTCCCTCCCGCCTCACAACTGCCACTGGGGCTTTTACCTGCATTTGCTGGTAGGCGATTAGAACCCCTCCTTTCACCCCTGGGCAGCCAGCAGGCTACCTCTAGCATCCTTTCAAATCCTTGCCAAGATTTAGTTCAAATACTTCCTACCTCGAGAAACCTTTGTGATTCGTAATCCCAAGATAGCTTGCCTTTCTCTGAACTCTCCTGGCATGTCGTGCCGTTCCTGGACCCTTCATCTCTTTACTCCTGCTTTACGGTTATTTATGGTGCAGCCTCCTGTCTTCTCTCCCCTGCTATGCTCAAAGCTCCTTGAGAACTCTCCTCATTCATTTTTTATTGCCCACAGTGTACAGGATAAAAAAATAAAATATTAAAAATAAAGGCATTTATAGAATGTGTAGTTACATTATTATCGTGTATAAAGTTAATATTATATATGTAAAAGAGTGTAATTGAAGACGTGAGGAAATTGCCCAAGTGTTTGTTTAATTTTGTTCCTTTCTTCAGGTTAAGGGGAAAAAGTAGATTTACGTTTTTATAGTTTTTCCTTTATTTTAAAATGGAAACATATGCGACCATTGATAGCAATTTAACTAAAATAAATTAAGTTGTTCCATGAAGTAACTATCATATTTATTGTGTTATACCGAAGACCAGGCGGCAAATTACGTTTCCTTTAGCAAGGAACCCGTTTCTAAAGACTGTTGGGATTTTAGAAGGACGGGTTTTTCATCATTTAATTTTTAAGCATCTTTAATGCCTCCATTTTAAGAGCTTTTAGCATAATAGGCCTGTTGCTTCCCTGTCTGCCTTCTCTGTCTTCAAGAGGAAGATAATTCGTTACTTTATCTTTTTTTGTCCTAGTGTTAGTGCACGTACAGACCAGACTAAAACGCAGCTTATTAAATATTTAAGAAATCATATTAAGGTGGCATTTGTGTCTTCCTTATAACAGCTGCTAGCAGGGTCGCCAGATCCTTTATTTCGTTATGTAAAATACAATGACGTTATTAGTCCCATCAATCCAGTCAAAAATGCACAAGGGTCAAACTATTTGCGGTAACACCAAAAGGACTAAATGTAGGAGTTCTAGATGAATCTCATTGTGATTTTTGAGACAGATCAATGAAAAATTTTAAGATCTAGAATTGTGTGCACTCATTATTGTTCAGTGGGAGAGCTCCGTTCCAATTCTCCCCTCTCTGTGATTTCAGTAGTTGTTTTTAAAAGGTGGTCATAGCACAACTAAATAGGATGGGCCGACAGCATGCTGGATATGCTAGGGCGGTAGCTCTTGGGCACCCCACTAATTCTCCTTGGGAAAAAAGAGAGGCTTTTAGACCACACACGAAATGTCTCATTTCTTCCTCCCATATGAAGCTGGGGCCTCTTCCTGCCTTCTGCAGATGCCCCTTCATTCTGGTGAAAGGAGCCAGAAGTGCTGAGCTTCAAGGCTTATTTTATTAGCCCAATAGGAAGAAGAATTCCATTTTGAGCTATCGAAGGAAAGATAATACTGAATCTAGTGAAGCTGAGAGGAGCCGAGCCTCCAGCCCGTTGGGTTCCACCGGTATCTTTTTATTCAGGTCTTTCTTTTATTATATTTACTATTAAGCTGTTTGGATATTAAAATTACCTGGAGAGACCTAAGACTTTTGTTTTCGATAGTAAATGTTGGCATTGTCGCTGCTGAAGTTACCCGAGTGTGCGGCTGAAAATGTGAGGCGCTGCTGCTCTATTCTGCATCGCTGCTCAGATTACCCCACTTTAGAACATCTCTGCCCATAGTCATCCTCCTGCTAAATCAGAAATAAAACTCTTGTTTGGGAAGCACAAAAATGGTGCTGCATAGATCTCCCTGTGGGAGAAGAGCGTAGTCGCCCCCACCCCAAATTCCCAGACAGAAAATATATAATATTTTTATATATTTACATATATATATGTATGTATTTTATAGTTTAAGAATATAAGTGTCTAAAAGCATATGAAGCAAACTACAGCCATTGTGAAATGTAAGCCAGGGTTCTATTGGATTTGTGAGTGTGGAAAATTTTCGTATTTTTTCATGAAGATGGGAAATAAAAACAAAGAAAATAAAATTGATAAAAACTATGATTGAGCTCAAGGAAGGTCCTACCACTATGGTGCTGAAGTAATCAGTGTCGGTCTAACTTTTTTAGTCATGCTACGCCTATGCCAGGAAGCCCCCCTGGGTTAACACCAAATATCTAATCTCTTGCCTTACATTCTTTATTCAAATAGTTATTTCTCTGTCCTCTGGTATAATGGAGGCATTATAAGCAGGGAGCCCCCTTTCAGTTCCTCTGGATCTTTCTTGCTGTAGGGCCTTGGCAAGAGACCGCCACTCTCCGAGCCTCGGTTTCCTCATCTGTAAAATGGGAATGCAAGTTCATGATTCCTTTTCTGGAATCTTGGGGCCAGATGAGTTCTAAAATTCAGAATTTTTTTTAGAAGTTTCATTTTAGAAAGATAACCCAGTGCGTATACGAGTGTTATATGGCAGCCCATGCAGGGTCTGGAGCAGCATTCAGTAATCAAACACTTCAGGAATTCTACAGTAAGACTACAGATGGTCATGCTTAGTGGGATAAAGTGTATAAACAAGTCAGATTTGTCACCAAAACTTGCATTTTTCAGATCTTTTGGGTAAACGAAACTGTACTATCCCCTACTTTGAGGATGTCTGGGTTCAGCAAATAGCAGTTGCCCCACCATGGTAGCTGTTGTTTTGATTTGAATTAATGGCAGATAATGTGGGTCTCATCTCTTACACAAATTGGAATGTGAATAAAGGAATTCTACTCAACATACACCTCTGATTCCTACTGGGTTTTATAAAAGGCCATTACGGGACTTTAAAAAACGATGGTGACCTTCACTCTTCAAGAAAATATTCACAAGAATGTCTTCTTGAGTAATTATAGATCCAGATACGTTACTCTGCTCCGAGATGATAGATAAGAATTATAGATTTAGAACAGGAAATGAGATTTCCATTCCATACGGTTAAAATTAGTACTAAGATATTTTTAGCTTTTCCTTTTTTGCCATAATTCTTACTCGAGGGAATAAAATCAGTCACTTCACCAGTTCGGCCAGTGTCTGAACACTCTAAATGATTGATGTTTATCCATGCTAAATTTTGCTTGCTAGCTTATGCTTGATGTGACCTTGGCCTAGCAATTTTCAGCTCACCAGTGTGCCAGGGTCAGTGCGAGGGGTCGCACGAGAAGTTTTACCAGTAATAAAGTACCAGAATTTGTAAATTATTTAATTAAAAACTAAATGAGTGATAATTTCAGGTTACCCTATGATAACGTCCCTCTCACTTTCTTAGTTTCTAATTTACTTTCTTAAATGGAAGAGAAAGAGAAGGCACGGTGCATGAGTGTGTCTTGAAGGAATGTTATCCATCATGTCCTGGCAGGAGAATTATTTTTTCTTTTGCAAACCTGTTCTCTGGCATATCTGCCTGTTAATCAAAGTGTGTAGATTTTAATCTTTTTTAAGTATGTGTTTTATGTTACATTTGGAAGGAGTAATTTTTAGATATTCTTACTGGCAACTGCTTGATCTTTTTTTTATTGTGGTGAAATATATGTAACATAAAATTTACCATTTTAACCATTTTTAAGTGTACGGTTTTGTGACATTAACTACATTCACGGTGTTGTGCAACCATCATCCCCATCCATCACCAGAACTTTTTCATCTTCGCCAGTTGAAACTCTGTACCCATTGAACACTTAACTCCCCATTCCTCCCTCCGCCCAGCTGCTCGCAACCACCATTTTACTTTCTGTCTCCAAGGATTTGACTGATCTGGGTACCTCATATCAGTGGAATCATACAGCACATTTCCCTTTGTGACTGGCTTATTTCGCTTAGCATAATGTCTTCAAGACACATCCATGTTGTAGCATCTGTCAGTATTTTGCTCCTTTTTAAGACAGTATGTATATATACCCATTTTGTTTATCCATTCTTCCATGACTGGACACTTGCACTACCTCCACCTTTTGGCTGTTGTGAATAATGCTGCTATGAACATGAGTGTACACAACTCACTGATCTTGAATTAGTATGGTTATTACCTGTGTGTTTGGAGATGCTCCTATTATTGTAAAAATAAGTCTGTTAATATGCTAACTTAGCTATTTAAAATCTCAGTAGCAGAAATTGAGCATAAATAGCAGTTTTAAATTTAAGGTTTAACTGGGAAACCCTGATATTCAACCTGTTGCCTACCTGTGAATTATCAGGGTGCCAACCTCTATATAAAGAAAGCCTAGAAAAGAGGGTGCTTCGTCATTTCTAAGGGGTCACACAAAGCATAGTTTTCTTATGGCAGGCCCCAAAGACCAGTTCTAACCCCAGAATCCAGGACATACTGGAAGGGGAAGTGGTTGGTTTTCCTATTGAATTGTTATTTTTGTTTTATTTTTTTGAGGAAGATTAGCCCTGAGCCAACATCTGCTGCCAATCCTCCCCTTTTTTTATGCTGAGGAGGACCGGCCCTGAGCTAACATCCATGTCTATCTTCCTCTACTTTATACATGGGATGCCTGCCACAGCATGGCTTGATAAGTGGTGCCATGTCCGCACCCGGGATCCAAACCAGTGAACCCCAGGCCGCTGAAGCGGAGCTTGTGCACTTAACCGCTGTGCCACCCGGCCGCCCCCATCCCACTGAATTATTTTTGAGCCTCAAACTATTGCTCTTCTTATCTTGCTGCCTTTTCCCATATGGCAGTCCCTCAAGTAACCAACCATATAGTCTCCATACAAAATAGGAATAACGAATATTTACAAAATACAGAAAACTCTTATTTTCCAAGCTCATGATAGGTTGTGAAGATAAAGGAAGCTATATCTGCTGAAACATTTTGAACACTAACAAACGCAGAGTAGAAAACCAGTGTCTCTTTCAGATGTGAAATCAGATAATGCAGTAAGTAGACTGTGGTTGCTATGTCGGGGAACCTTGCTAAGACTTCCAGTACATTTAAACCTTTTATATGGCTGCAAAACTTTATTTATTCCTTTCTACTCCTGCAAGTGCTATGGTCTCCTGTAGCTAGAGGATGAAATAGCATCTGGGTCATATTTTCAATTTTAATAAAAATTCTAATTTACTTTCAGCCTAAGTTATTTTCAGCTCAATTTCTTTTGTGATTTGGGCATATAAACTTTTGATTATTTACCTGACAGATTAGTGGAGTGTATTATTACTGATTATAATTTTGTCTAGCTTTGTGTTCATTGTCTTTTCAGTGGGTTCCTCCTGTCACGTACATAGCTGTGTCATATCTGAGTGTGAAACCTGTGTGAGGCATGTCTCTTCCTTCTTATGACATCCGGAAAGCCGCCCCATCACACCTCTTACCCTCCAATCAGGTCCTTCCTCCAGTCTGACTCGGGTAAAACAGTGACCTGAGATAGACAGGCCCCTGTCTCACGGAGTTTACCATCTTCCAAAGAGCAGAGAGACATTAGCAAATAAGCGCACTACATCTCTACAACTGCAAACTGAAATCAGAGCTATGAAGAACAGAGAGATGCTTCAAAAGGAGGTTGTAGACCGCAGTGGTGACACACACAGACTCTGAAGCAAAGCCGTGCCGAGCCGCACTGGAAGCCAAGGCAAAAGGAGAAAATCAGTACTGGTGATCCTATCTTGATTTAAACTTTTGATAGCTGTTCAAATGGGCTTTTTACATGAATTTGTTTTCTCAAATATTGCACTAAGATATTATTTATCTTGATTACTGAGTTTTTTGGTGCCCCCTTAAATTTTGTCCCGAAGGCTAGTGCCTCACTTAGCTCACCCTCGTCCCAGCCCTGCTCTGAAGCCAAATTACCTGAGTTCGAGTCCTGCTTTTGCCACTTAGTAACGGTGAGACATTGGGCAAGTTGCTTATGCTGTGTGCCTCAGTTTCCTCATCTGTAAAGTGGGGATAATCATAGTACTTCATAAGGTTATCATGAGGATTAAAATAAATTAATATTTGTAAAGCAGTAGGGCAATGCCTGACACAAAGTGCTGTATGTTTTTAAGAAGTGATAAAGGGCCAGCCCTGGTGGCCTCGTGGTTAAGTTTGACGTGCTCCACTTTGGTGGCCCGGGTTCAGTTCCCGGACGTTGACCTACACCGCTTTTCTGTCAGTGGCCATGCTGTGGCTGCAGCTCACATACAAAAAGAGGAAGGTGGGCAACAGATGTTAGCTCAGGGCAAATCTTCCTCAGCAAAAAGAGGAAGATGGGCAACAGATGTTAGCTCAGGGCGAATCTTCCTCAGCAAAAAAGAAGTATGATAAAGGAAGATGCCTCTAGACTGTTTCAACTTCTGAGTGAGTCATTATGAGCTGGATCCCATATGTCTGAACTCCCCAGGCTGCCATCAGCAGGTTTTCCCTCCCACCGTTTTTCCTAAATTTACACATATGCCAGGACAGTCCAATAGCTAACATGGTTATGTCTTTTAAAAGCAAAGGACTTGTTCACTGCGTTTCTCCTCCCCCACCAATTTGTTTCTCCTCTGAAATAATCAGGAAGATGGTGGGGAATTGTGCTCCGCCATCACCCTCAGGCAACTGCGTCTTTTAGGCACTTTAAGGAACAGGGAACGCTCCTGGGGTTTGTGTTTCCCTAAGCCAGCCATCTCCGCGCTATTGCAGTGTTGGTGTGTGTGCTGCTGAGACAAGCACAGCCTTTGGATTCTTACCCTCACTTACAACGAACTTCTTATGTCACCCTTTCAGAGGACCACACGTGAATCAGCAGGCCAGGGTGCTGTCAGGACCCCCACTCATGAAATCCACCGCTGCCTTTCCTGTCTGTGGGGAAACTCATAGCTTCCTGCTAGCATTTATATCTAGTGCCATTTTAAATTCTACTCATGGTGATTCTACAAAGTCTAATATGATCCCTTTTTATTCATGTAAAAGCCCATCTTTGAAGACAATATCATCTCTTATGTCTTATGGCAAGGGTGTTGTGTTTACACTTTAACAGTACAAACAATAAACAGAAAAAAATCCCTAATTTAAACAGTGAAGAAATGCAGTGTCAATTAATTTTACTTATTCAAGTTATTAATGTGAAAATGGCTAAATACAGGTTTCAATTAACAAAAAACCTCTGATGTGTACTAATTTATTCCATAAGACAGGGGGCAACTGTGTGAGATAAGCAGGAATTTAATTATCTGTACAGATTTCTGGTGAAACAGGTAATATTTTTGCTAACCTAGATTCTATGTATGAATATAATAACTGCCCTAGGGAAAACAGTGTTATGCCTTGGAAGAAACGAGCTTTATGTCAGAGTGAATTAATGGGTTCTTTCCTATTTTACCCTCAAGCTTTGAATTAACAATGTGTAGAAAGAGAACCACTGGTTTGGAATTAGTGTTCTCTTTTGATGAGCTCTTTGCATTTTCCATCTGAGATTATATATGAATGTAAGTATCTTTCTGTCTCTTATAAAGAACCCAAATAAGCTAAAATTTAAATGCAGTGTTCCAATTCAAATAATAAAGTATTAAGAAATGATAATGTTTTCCTTTGTTCCAGACTCTCTTTTTGATGATGTTTGTGTAATGAACAGCCTCAGAAGGTAGAGAAAGTGTTTCCTTCTAGAGCAAAGAGCGGGCATGCTTACTGACCATTATAAAAGATTTGGGTTCCCTGAATTCAGCTGCTCTCATGTAAGGCAGTCTGCTGTGTACACAAGTGTTGCTTGGCCCTCTTCATATCACGCTGTGGGAATTGGGCCCTTGGGAACCAGGGCAAGAAAATGCTGACACTCTGAATACTCTGGCTATTTCTATTGCTGTACGTAATAAAATCTTTGTCTTTGACCCGGGAGTCTCGTGTCCTCTCCTGGCACCTGTAAAACCGTAGCAAGCTAACTTGTTAGCTTGTGAGTGAGATAAAATCTCAGCCCCATTACATTTACTAACAGGAATTTCCATTAAAAGACAGATAAAGATGGTAGTCTTTTTTTCTCTGTGGGTGATCCCAAATGGATGGTGGTGAGTTTGGGGAAAACATGGCCTCACGTGTGGGGTATGGATGGAGCACTGCTTGGGATGCAGGACATCCAGTTCTAAATATATAAGGTGGTGTGAGTCACAGAGAATAACTGGCATTTCTCAAAGAGTGTAGGAGATTGTTTTTTCATGAAGACCCTGTGCACCTAGGGACAAGAGGACACTGCATCTGCTTTGGACTTTGTCTCTTTTGGCTCAGACTCTCAAGAAAAACATTATCTAAATTTACCTAGACAGCATACCATGTGCAACGACTGCTTACTCTTGGAGACGGCACATAACCATAAGGCTCTTTCTGTAATAAGAGCTCATTTTAGCCATCATGCCCAGGCCAAAATGTTCATTGTTATGAGTGATATGATAGCAGCACTTCTTCATACCTGCCTTCGTAGTGTGGACATGCCTTTAAGAAATGGTCGTGCTAGCCACTATGGAAAACAGTATGGAGATTCCTCAAAAAATTAAAAATAGAACTACCATACGACCCAGCCATCCTACTACTGGGTATCTATTCAAAGAGCTTGAAGTCAGCAATTCCAAAAGTCCTATGCACCCCAATGTTCATTGCAGCATTATTTACAATAGCCAAGACATGGAAGCAACCTGAGTGCCCATCAACAGATGATTGGATAAAGAAAGATGTGGTATATATATATATACAATGGAATACTAGTCAGCCGTAAAACAGAACAAAATCGTCCCATTTGCCATAACATGGATGGACCTTGAGGGAATTATGTTAAGTGAAATAAGCCAGTTAAAGAAGGACAATCTCTGTATGACTCCACTCATATGAGGAATTTAAAAATGTAGACAAAGAGAACAAATTAGTGGCTACCAGGGGAAAGATGGGGTGAGGGGTGGGCACAAAGGGTGAAGGGGTGCACCTACAACACGACTGACAAACAATAATGTACAACTGAAATTTCACAAGATTGTAACCTATCATCAACTCAATAAAAATTTAAAAAAAAGAAAAAGAAATGATCCTGCTAGACTAGGCAGAAATGACTTGTACTTCACCCAAAATGTACTAACCAAAAAGGTTAAGTTGAGGCCACGCGGCGCCAAATAGGGGAGCCAGCACATAGGTAGCTTTCTGTTACCTGTTATCTCACCAGAAATAATGCTAAAGGATTTTTATATGCCATTCAGGCAAAGACCCAAGCTGTCAATTTCTATGTATTTTGGCATAACAAATGATGAAAGAGGTAAAAGGACTTCACCTAAGAGAGAGAGTGATAAAAAAAATATACAGGAGTCTTCATGATTTTCTTCTTCACAAGCAGCCAAAGAGGTTTTTTCTTTGTTATTGGCTGAGGTTGGCCAAAGTGTGGCACTTGTGCTCCACTCCCCCCATGCGTGCCCATGGTGGCCATGGCTGACTCACTCTGGCTTTCTCTCTAATAACAGCCGACCACAGACTCTGACTTCTCCACCCAGCCCACCATGAAGCCACTGCCAATTGATTCCTGATGGCCTGGGAGTCGAAACCTATTTGCTCCCACTCTGTAAATGTTTACAGTGATTCATTAGGTTTGAGAATCATAAAGCCCCATCTGCAACAATGATGTGGGGAAACCTTACAAAGAACATTGGGGAGTGGCACCTCTCATACATAAGAGAAAATATTTGAAAGCACACACACAATGTTAAGTATTGAAAAAATGGAAAGTTTCAAGAAAAACAATGAAAACCAGATTAGATGTATGAGGAAGAAATATTTCAAATGATTTAAACAATTCAGATCTATCCAAAATGCTGAATATTATTCTAGCACTTTCATGACCACTGTATTTCTCATTCACCAATTTTCTTCTCTAACAGGTATGCTATCAGTGGTGTATTTTACTGTAAAACATAGTGCAAATAAGAAAGTCATGATTTAAAGAGAACTGCCCTGATCAAGGTACAAATGTGCCAATTAGTTCTTGAATCTTGTAGTTTTTTGTGAATGCTGCTAAGTGTCTAGGAAACTTTATATTAACAAGCCTTTATCTGTTAATAATAATACCTGAGAGAGCCGCAGGGAAGATAATGTATGGTATGGATAATGTAAGGTAATGTATGCAAAGTTCTTTGGATAGACAGAGCCTGGCACATAGAAAATAGTGGTTGTTATAGGGAAGGAGGAGTTTAAAACATGAGCGTTTTGAACATGGGGAGTTTCCAGAAGGAAGCCAAATTCTGCTATGTGATTTGGAAAGCATGAAATAGAGGCTAGGTGTGAACTGTTTCTTAGAAGGTAATGGGGAGAGATGAGGAGGATTCTACCCACTTGCTAAACTGGATCAAATTGGGGTAGGTCTCAACAAAGCTGTGCCGAAGTATCCTCTGTGTCTCACAGAGGACATTGGGATCCATCTACAAGGTGGCCTGCCATCACCACTGAATCAAAGGTGGGGCACTGGTGAGCCCTTCCACCGGGGGCAGGAACATTCCAGTAGCCTGTATCCCAAAGCTCCAGGGTTTACTGCAGGATCCAGGAGAATGCCGTGCCAAGGAACAGGGTTCTACAGATGATAAAGGAAGGGACAGTTGGGAGTATGCCATGGATATTGTCACACAGGTCCACTATCTAAATGCAGCTATGTCCCCTGAAGCCCTGTGTGAGCCTTGCCTGCTACATCCTTCAGAAGAGGGGGGGGCTGAGATGAACCATCAGCTGTCAGAGGTTACACAGGTGCCACCACTGCCCCTGGGAGCACCTGATGGAGCTTCAGGCCTGAATGTCTCAGCCTCCCTTGACCAAAGGTAAGGTCAGTGCTCATTACCTGTTGGTAGGAGATCCATGCTGTTCATCTGCTGTTGGAGGGAGAGGAGATGTTGAGATCATTGCTTTTTCATCATACGTTGCCCAGAGAGAGAGAATAACTTTTTCTTCCCCTAAAAACCCATAGAATTAGAAACCTAGAAACTGAACAGGGCTTGGTCCAGTTAATCAGACTGGAAACAGCCTCTGATTTCTGATTAGGAGAGGACAACCCAGGGAAAGAGAGTTATACGTGTTTATTACAAGAACAAGGAAGTGATCTTTGTTTTTAGTCTTAACTCGGGAGAAGACCATAAGAAGCAAGGGGTTGCCATTAGGAGGTTGCTGAAGACAGCTACTGTATTAACAGTTGATGCCAGTAAACGCTGTGTCATTCAGTATGGAGCATGAATATGTCTCTGAAATAGCAGTTTTTTATAGCGGTTGGACCATTTTTGGAGTGATCATTTCAACTAAAGATAGAAGAATAATCCTGGTTTTGGTGAGACCTAATGACCTTCAGGTCCTCGTGATTTCCCCAAGAGTCCCAGTTGTGTGTAATCTTTTTTAATTAAACCCAAAAACACATAACTCAGTTTGTAGAGAATGTAAGCATAATTAGAAGTGAAATACTGCAGCATTAAATTTATCTTCCTTGATAAAGGAAAAGAGAGCTTTACACAGGAAGTAGGAAAAAAAAGATGCTAAGCTATATTATATTTTCACGTACGTAGCATTAAATATAGAAGTACTGTCATGGTATGTTTTAGAAACAGCAGGCAATGCAATATGGAAAGATTGGAGTAAGGAAAGCATGCGTGTGTTATAAGGTAAATAAAGGTCAGGAACTCTCCAGGCTGCTGGGCTGCTGTGAGGCCTGGCCCAGGTCACTTTCAGCTGTCTAACATGTGTTCCTCACTGATGGCACCCACCCAACATGAAAATGAGCTTTTCTGATTAAGTCATCCCGGAAGCCTGGGAGCCGAGCTCTGTGGAGTGGGTCATTCGTGGAGATGAATGACTTCTAGTTTCCTAAGTGGTTTCTGGGTGACAGTTGTGCTCATGGCAGGGGTAAGGGCTTCAGAGAAACACCCCATGATTTGAGGCAATTACACAGTCTGGTTCATGGAAAACATTAGCACCTGCCAGATGGTGCTGGCAGGACGCGGGCACCAGGCAGGCCCCATTGCAGCAATGCCTGATGAGGAAGCTCAGGGTTAGGGCAATGAACTGCAATTGGCTCCACTGCCATTTTGCACCTGTTAGTGAAGAAGCCAGACTATTGTGTCATTCATGCACCAAGGATTTCTTTCTTTCTAACCTTTGGAGTTAACCTTATTCTCATCCCCACACTGGGGGAGAAAGGACATCAGTTCTGTTTCTAACAACAACAACAACAAAAGGTAAGGAATAATGAAATTCTCTTCTGTGAAGATGTTGAATGAATAGAGTGAAATAAAGCCAACAGATAAAATAATAAGATTTGGTTACTTCTCTTGGAGTCTAGAGTCTAGGAGGAATTTGGGGTTTGCTGCCACAGGGCATTGAGGTGGTTCCTGAGGAAGCCACACAGAAGACGTGCTTGTACTAACTTAGCTCCTTGGCGGATGAAAGTTGTTTTGGTGGTCTCCACGGGCTGTGATACATTCACCTTCCTTCCGGTGTGTGCCCCCAAATTCAAGGTGGTAGCCAAGCTTGAGGAGGAGTTGAAGATATCTGAGAAATTCCTCTGCAAGCTGTGGCTTATGCACTTCTGCATAGAGTAAAGGAATTTGCACCAAGGGAGTCTGTAGTTATGTTTTCAACGAGGAAAAGGGGAATAAAAAGATAAGCTACGAGACTTCACGGTGGAAGAATGTGACCCACAGGAAGAAGAAAGGGGGACAAAATTCTAGGCAGTGAAGCAGAAAGACTTTTCACACTGTGAGGGTCAGTATGAGCCCTTGGGACATCTTGTGCTCCCTAAGGGGATGCAGAACGAAGTGCAGAGTCCTGAGAAGAGAGGACCCAGCAGAAGAGTGAACTTGCACATCTAGAGATGTGCATCTTGTATAAAGCTTGTCCTGTAGATCTTCAGGGAATAAATGTGGAAGAAAAGGGATGCTCAAGACTTGTAATAACAAGGACTTACCTACTCTTAGCTTGCTTTAGAAATATTACCGGCTTTGAACCAACAGGACTGGGTTCAAATCTTAGTTTGAATTCTCACTGTGAGATCTCAGATGAGTTATCCGGCCTCTCTAAATCTGTTTCCTTTATTCTTATCAAGAGGATAATAAGAAAACTAAAACAAGGCTGGGCACATAACTGCTCAGGGACTAGCTGTTCCTCTTTCCCTGGTTGGCCTTGGGAGGAAGAGAGAAATCGCTGCAGTTGAGGCGTCCTTGTGGAGGAGTGGTGGGTCCACCAAGGGCCAGTCGTGGGTGTTGCACTCCTGGAGCACAGTCCTGGGTGTGAGACTCTGCAAATCCAATCTAAGACTGCCACCCACTTGTCTTAGCCTAGGGTTCCCCAATAGCTGAGCCAGAGACCAAAGCTTGTGATAGGTAGTTTATTTGGAAGTGTCATCTCAGGGAGCTGAAATGCAGGACAGGGGAAGTCAAACAGAGAACGGGGAAAAGCCAGCACAAGGATGCATGATTACATTGGCTGTTTGATCCCCCCAGGACCTGTCGGGGGAGGGGTGGTTATGAAATGCATCTCAGAACTGTCTGCCAGGGAATGAAACAGGGATGCACTTATTCATTGGATCTAGATTCCCATTGGTCAACTATGCACCAGTACACCTGTGGGAGGCTCCTGTGTTGACACCACTGCAGGACCCACTAGATGCCCGTGCCTTGGAAAGCGAAATCCAGAGATGCAGGGAGCAAACCTTTGCCCAAGTGGAGCCAGGGATAAATTCTTCCTCCTTTCCCCACTCCATCCTAGGGCCCGTTCTGAGCTGCAGTTTATACAGCTTCTTGGGGCTGTGGTCTGTGGATTGACAGTCAGTCGTGGTCAGCAGCTCAATATACTTTGTATCAGCCCTGCTTCCTTCTCAGCTTCATTCACCTTGCACCTCATTCCTCCCTTGGGTTGTAGTCCCTGTTAAAATAATAGCTCATCCATTCCTTCAACAGATACTTGTAAGGCACGTGGTATGTGCCAGACACTGCTGGAGGCACTGGGGATACAGAGAGATTTTATATTTAGGGACGTATCTGGCATCAGATGTTTTCCCAGAGCTATATTGTTTAATTCCCTTTCTTAGAGGCCAAGAAATCCTGGGGCTACATAGTCTAGAGCTGGGCTTGCCTGAGCTGGTTAGGGACCCAGGGGGGCCAGGAACAAATGCAATCCCACAAAAGAACACAATGAGAGGCAGAGGAGGGAAGCCAGGGAGAGGACCGCGAGAGCAGGATGTAACAGCCCGTCTAGGAAGACGCACATCAGAGGAGAGGCACGAGGTCAGGAGTCAAGGAGGCCAGGAACGGAATTAAGAAGGATTAGGAGTGGATTGAGGACTGGAGTAGGAGGCAGAACCATTCAGGGCCAGCTCCTGAAAGCACGCATATCAGGAGCCCCTTTCTCATGGGGCTGGGGCCTCCAGAAAATTATAAGGTGTTTTTTTTTTTAAGCTTTTTAGTCAATCATTCAATAACCCATTTTAGCAAACTCTTACTGATCGGGGTGGTACTTCAGAAAGCTTGCAGTTCATAGAGAAAAACAAAGAGTCAACAATCAAAGCACGAAACCATGAGTCTCTTTGGGAGAAGGTTCGCAAAGACTTTTTCCTCCGCAGCTGCTCTGTCCATCTGAACTTTCTGTGGTGATGAAAGTGTGCTCTTCAGCACTGTCCGACCCAGCAGCTGCTAGCCAGTCGCATGCGGCTATTGGGCAATCAAAAATGTGGTTAGTCTGACTGAGGAGCTGAATTTTTAATTGTAGTTAATTTTAATTAATCAAAATCTAAATAGCCACTTGTGGTTAGTGGCTACAGTTAGACAGCACAGTTCTAGAGGGTGACATCTTAGCTGAGTCTGCAGGAGTGAGTAGGCATCGTCCAGGCCATGAGGAGGGTGGGGATCAAGTAGAGAATGGGAGAAGTATTCCAGCCAGAGGGAACAGCAGAGAAAGGCCCGGAGCTCAGTGTCTGTTCATTAGACTTGTGATAGAGCCAGTGACAAGCAAAGAGGCTAGAAAGGTACAGGGAGGCTGTGTGTAACAGGCCTTGTCACATTTACTCAGTCATCATTTACTAAGGGTGCACTGAGCTCCTGGCATGTTGCCTTGTGCATTACATATTTACTTCATTTATCCTCTCTACAGCCCATTTTACGAATGAGGAGAGTAAGGCACAGAGAGTTGATTTAACATAATCAATGCAACACAGCTTCTAAGTGGCAAGGTCAGGGTGTAAACGAGGGTCTGAGTCCACAGCCCGTCTTCTTTCTACTTTATCACTTTCCCCACTTGTGTGTGCCACATGGGGAGTTGGGGCTTTTGTCATTGCAGGCAAGACTGTTCTGAATTGGGGTTTTTTCCTAGGCAGGCATGATGTTAAAACAAGGGGGAAAAGGAGTTGAGAGGACCAGCCAGAAAAATGAAGGATGGCCCATGGGATCTAGGCTGGAAAGAGAAGGAAGTCAAGATAAGAGAATTCTTGGAGAGTGGGAGAAATATGAGGCCGAAGAACAGGGGTACTGGGAATAATTAAGAGAAAGAACTGCAAGCGAGGACATTGTGGTCAGACTGGGTTGTTGCCATCTTAGCCGGCTTTCAGCCAAAGGACTACCGTGAGCGTTTTCAGCCCTGGAGCTGAGGGTGTTAATTGGTGGAGAAAGCCTTGGCAAAGTTCCCAGCTGGTGCACAGACAACCTCGTCCTTCTCCAACAGGCAGACACCCAGGCTCCTCTCTGGCTGAGGGAGCGGATTTCTCAGAAGCTGAGTCTGAGTTAGAGAAGTTTACGGTTTTTTTTTAATTTTTTTTTTATTGAGTTATTGATAGGTTACAATCTTGTGAAATTTCAATTGTACATTAATGTTTGTCAGTCATGTTGTAGGTGCACCACTTCACCCTTTGTGCCCACCCCCCACCCCACCTTTCCCCTGGTATCCACTAAACTGTTTTTGGTCCATAGTTTTAAATTCCTCATATGAGTGGAGTCATACACAGATTATCTTTCTCTCGCTGGCTTATTTCACTTAACATAATTCTCTCAAGGTCCATCCATGTTATTGCAAATGGAATGATTTTGTTCTGTTTTGCAGCTGAGTAGTATTCCATTGTATATATGTACCACATCTTCTTTATCCATTCGTCTGTTGATGGGCACTTAGGTTGCTTCCACGTCTTGGCTATTGTAAACAGTGCTGCAATAAACATTGGGGTACACAGGACTTTTGGGACTGCTGACTTCAGGCTCTTTGGATAAATACCCAGTAGTGGGATGGCTGGATCGTATGGTAGTTCTATTTTTAGTTTTTTGAGGAATCTCCATACTGTTTTCCATAGTGGCTGCACCAGTTTGCATTCCTACCAGCAGTGTATGAGGGTTCCTTTTTCTCCACAACCTCTCCAACATTTGTTGCTGTTAGTTTTAGATATTTTTGTCATTCTAACGGGTGTAAGGTGATATCTTAGTGTAGTTTTGATTTGCATTTCCCTGATGATCAGCGATGATGAGCATCTTTTCATGTGCCTATTGGCCATCAGTATATCTTCTTTGGAGAAATGTCTGTTCATGTCTCCAGCCCATTTTTTGATTGGGTTGTTTGATGTTTTGTGGTTGAGTTGCGAGAGTTCTTTATATATTAAGGATATTAAGCCTTTGTCAGATATATGACTTGCAAATATTTTTTCCCAGTTAGTGGGTTGTTTTTTTGTTTCAATCCCGTTTTCATTTGCCTTGAAGAAGCTCTTTAATCTGATGAAGTCCCATTTGTTTATTCTTTCTATTGTTTCCCTTCTCTGAGAAGGCATGGCGTCCGAAAAGATCCTTTTAATACTGATGTCAAAGAGTGTACTGCCTACGTTTTCTTCCAGAAGCCTTATGGTTTCAGGTCTCACCTTTAGGTCTTTAATCCATTTTGAGTTTATTTTGGTGAATGGTGAAAAAGAATGGTCAATTTTCATTCTTTTACATGTGGCTTTCCAGTTTTCCCTGCACCATTTGTTGAAAAGACTTTCTTTTCTCCATTGTATGCCCTCAGCTCCTTTGTCAAAGATAAGCTGTCCATAGATGTGTGGTTTTGAGAAGTTTACGTTTTTAATCTCTACTTTTGGTTTCTTATTTTTGTTTGGTGAAATAGAAGTAAATAGTATTGACTTTTAAAAGTGCAGCACACTAAGCGACGTGGAGACCAGGAGGAGGCGTTGCAGGTGTAACGAGGGGGGCCTACGCCCTCCTCTGAGATTCTGGACGAAGCAGATCTCCTCTGCTGTGGCTTGTGTTTTCATATCTCATTTGCCTTAGATGAAATGGAAGTGAATGTGAGATTAAAAGTAACTTTGATTCGAAATCAGGGTTGTGTAGAAATGAGTCTTAATATATCATAAAAATCATTTTGAGAAACACTGAAAATGATCCTGAACTCTTATTGAGGAAACTGATTTGCAGATGGTGATAGAAATGTTTTTTTCCTGAAAGTGACAAATGTAGCTTATTTTCATTGGCATTATTTATTTCAGTTAGAATAGACTCCTATCTCTACATTTCTCCTCTTAAAATCACTCCGATAATTTGGTTAGACTCATAAACTAATATATTTTTTGCCATTTCTCTCAGTGTTGCTTGGTTTTCTTTATTCAGAGATAGATTTATTTAACTTATATTGGGATTAGAATATTGTATGAGGGAGCACATATCAGCGGAAATAAGGCCATAGGTATATCCTCTGAAGTGTGTCTTGATTTGGAAAACAGAATGTTCAAGTTATTTTTCTTTTCTGCAGCTTTATTGAGGCATAGGTTACATACCACAGAATTTACTCATTTTAAGTGGAGTTTGATGAGTTTTAGTAAGTTTACACAGTTATGCAAACTTCACCCCAGTCTCGCTTTAAAACACTACCGTCACCTGAACAAATTCCCTTCTGCCTGTTCCTGGTCAATCTCGTTTCCCACCCCCCAGCCCCAGGCAGCCACTGGTCTAGTTTCTGATTCTGTAGTTTTACTTTTCTAGAAAGTTCATAGAAATGGAATCCAATGTGGCCTTTTGTGTCTGGCTTCCTTCACTTGGCGTAATTTTGAGGTTTTACCCCTCTTGTTGCACACATCAGTAGTTCATTCTTTCTTATTGCTGTGTAGTTTTCCATTATATGAATAGATCTTTTTGTTTATCTTTTCACCAGTTGATGGACCTTTGCATCATTTACGATTTTTGATTATTATAAAAAATGCTGTTTTGCACATTTGCATACAAATCTGTTTGTGGACATATGTCTTCATTACTCTTGTGTAGATAACTAGGAGTGGAATTGCTGGATTGTAGAGTATAATTATATGTTTAGTTTTTAAGAAATTGCCAAACTGTTTTCCCAAGTGGCTATACCTTTATGCATTCTGATTTTACATGTAGGAGAATTCTAGTTTCTCCATATCCTCACCAACACTTGATATGATCAGTCTTTTTGAATACAGCTATCCAAATGGGTATGTAGTGGTATCTCATTGTGGTTTTAATTTGCATTTCTGTAATGATAAATAATATCGAATATCTTTTCATGTGTTTGTTAGCCATTTGTATATCTTTGCTGGAAAGTATCTATCCAAATGTTTTGCCCATTTTTTAATTGAGTTGTTTGTCTTCTTTTTTTTGAGTTGTAAGGGTATTTTTTATATGTTGTGGATACAAGACCTTTATTAGCTATTTGATTGGTAAGTATTTTGCTCCTAGTCTGTGCTTGTCTCTGCATTTTCTTACTGGTGTCTTTTGAAGAACAAATGTTTTAAATTTCGATAATGTTCAGTTTGTCATTTTTTGTCTTTTATGGGTCATATTTTTAGTATCATATCTAGGAAATCTACCTAATCCAAGATCACAAAGGTCTTCTCTTACGTTAAAACTATTGACTTCCATTCCTTTAAAAATGACTAAGAATCACCTGGATGCCATAGCAATGTCTTGGCCATCTCTGTTAGTTTCATGGATTACTAATTGTGATAATAACAGAGGTCAAGAGGCCAGCTGTACTGTTGTCAGTTTAAATAATTGTAACTTGGCCCCAGAAGCCTTGTATCATCCATTCTGCTGAGCACTGTCCTCAAAAAGGCTCCCTCCTGCCTGTTCGCCATCCATCTCCTCTCTGACCACCCCCAGCCTCAGACAGCCACTGATCTGTACGTAATTGATTCTCAGATTGTTGAGTTAAATCTAATGGAATCCTCTCAAATGCCCTCTACCGGTTACTCTTTGCATGAGAACATGGCATTCTTGATGCTTCTTTGGAAGGAAAAGTTCTTTAACTCTCTGTACCCAGCTTAGTACTTTGAAACTCACTAGTATCATGATAAAGTCAAAACTCACAAAACAGCATTTAAGCTCACTCACATCTTGACACCAACCCGCCATTTCTGCCCCGTTCCTCCCTCCACCTGTGCGTGCTGTGGCCCCATTTGAGCAGTTGCCGGAAACACCCTGTATCCTGGTGCCCCTGTGCCTTCACTCACAGCTTCCATCTTCTCTGCCTGGAGGGTTCCAAGGCACAGTTCAGATCTCACCTCCTGAAGTCTTTCCTCTTCCCTCTTGAGCAGGATTGGTTGTGTTCTACTTCCTGCTCCTATCACTCAGATGCTGCTGCTAGTGGAGCACTTCCCACATTGTTTCCACATTTAGTTACCTTCTCATAGAGCTCGCTTCCCTCTCCCGAGCCCAGATTTGAACACTTTAGGGCCATGAATTATGTCAAATTCACTTTTGAATCCCACCCCCTACCCTAGAGTATCCAAAACCTAATAGGTATACAGTGAATGTTTTGGGGTTTTTTTTTTGGTGAGGAAGATTGGCCCTGAGCTAACATCTGTGCCAGTCTTCCTCTGTTTTGTATGTGGGATGCTGCCACAGCATGGCTTGATGAGCAGTAACTAGGTCCATGTCCGGGATCTGGACCAGTGAACCCCAGGCCGCTGAAGTGGAGTGCACGAACTTAACCACTGTGCCACCAGGCTGGCCTCTGCAATGAGTGTTTTTAATGAAATGTTTGAAATCAGTCCTATAAAGAAGTCTGTCTTAAGTGCTCTTAGACACAGCTCTAATGCTGCACATTTAACGCTTCTAAGTAAAAGTAAGTACTCTCCCCTTTAGGCTCTACCCTTTTAGAAGTGCCGAGGCCTGAGCCAGCCCTGATGGCCTAGTGGTTAAATTTTGGCACTCTCACCACTTCGGTGGCCCAGGTTTGTTTCCCAGTTGTGAAACCACACCACCTGTCTGTCAGTAGCCGTGCTGTGGCGGCATCCCACATAGAAGAACTAGAAGGACTTACAACCAGGATATACAACCATGCGCTGGGGCTTTGGGGAGGAAAAAAAAAGAGGAAGATTGGCAACAGATGTTAGCTCAGGGGGACTCTTTCCCTGCAAAAAAAAAAAAAACCACAACACCAAGCTTGTTTCCAATTTAAAAAAGTGCCAAGGCCTGGCAGCCCTCTTGGGCATCACTGCCTCTGTGCCACTAGTGTGGGCTTTCTTCTCAGTTTTGTAGCCTTTGCCCTCCAGTTAGAATTCTCAGCATCCAATGTAGAGATTATTATCACTTACTTCCTTCTCTCGACCAAAATATACTCAGGAAAGTATGCAGGATAGCTTGTCTCCATTCAAACCCTTGCTGCCAGTTCAAACCAAAAGTACATCTTTCAAAGATGACTGTTGTTTTCTGAGTCTTGCTTCTCTGCCTGATAGCTTAGAACAGTTTGCAAAATCTGCACGAAAGAACTTGGTCTCTTGAACTAAAAAGTACAGAGGAAAAAAATGAGAATTTATAGATCCTGTTCTTATAACCAACTTGGATAAAACATCAGAAGTTGATGCTGAGCTGCTATTGAGTGTTGACAGATCTGCTGAGCTATTTCTAGGGGGGGCAGGTAGGCCTTCCAAAAACAAAACAAAACTTTTTTCTCTCCCAGGCTTGTGGAAGGAGTTAGAGACCAACAATTAATATTTCATACTCTAGCAAGGGCCTAGAACACTCTTATTTTAAGTTCTTGAAGGAGACAAAAACCTGAACTTTGAAAGCCTTCCTCAAACACACTGACTGGACATCTTTAGGATGCTGCCCTTGGTCTAGTGAAGTGTGGCCGGAGGCCCCCAGTGTTTACCTTCTGAATCCTGAGCCAGCTGACCAGGCAGAGAGAGGACCTTTAGTGGTGTCTTCCTGTCCATGCCTGAGAACCCCCACATTCACACCCAGTGCCCTACAGAGCCCATATGCAGTTGTTCTTTTCAGCTCTAGGAATGTCTGTGGGTTCTGTCTCTCACATCCTCTGGTCTCATACCTTAGTCTGGGTGGTCTCGCTTGGCATCCCTCCTCTTGCCTCTTACCTGGATTTTCTTCTTTACCCAATCCTTTCACTTCTAGACTCTGTTGGCTGCTCTCCCAGGCTGTTGAATCGCCTCCTCCACAAGATGTCCCCTCACATGTTGCCTATCTTGGCTACACTGGACTCAGAGACCTAGCAAGTGGTACCCAGGCCCAGAAACCACTGATCAGCCTCACTGATAGCCCCAAACCCTTTCTTCTCTGAGAAGGGCCTGGGCACTTGCCCTGCCTGCTCAATCGTTCTGCCCTTTGTTGAGATATTAGCATGTGGCTGATACTCGTTTCTCCATTTTTGCCTTGCCTAGCTTCATCAGATTCAGTAACCAGCAGCCTCACAGAATCTGATGCTTAGCTCTCTTTTTTCTAATTTCTAGTCTTGGTTTTTTCCTTTCTGCTGTAGCATCTCAACTGGTAGCTGCTGTATTTGGTTCCACTCACATTCTAGCAGGTATGGCTCTCGTAGTTCAAAGATAGGGCTGTGAGAGACCCAGAGATGTTTTAAGCGTGTACCCTGACAGAGGTGCTCCTACGTAAACATTTCCCTGGAAATCTTTGTGACTCCTTTCGTATGCTCTAAAAAATCATTTTTCATAGGTATTTTTCTGCCCAGTTTCTTTATGAATTATCACAATTCCCAAACCAAAAAAACTGGTAATAACAATGATAATAATATAATAATAATGTAACTTGGAAGCTTCTTACATCCCCAACATTTCTTCTTTTGTTGCTTTCTCTTTGTCTTCCTTCCTCACTTTTCCTTTTACTGCCCCTCATTCCAGAAAGACACAAATATTTATCTTTAGGAAATAAATTCTCCGTTTACCCGCAAAAATTTTTCCATGAGAACTCAACTGAAGAGACACAAAGAGGCAGTAATTCTATGTTTAATGTTCTTATCAACCAACTTGGAGAAGACCAGAGGTTGTCTGTCCTGATTCTTCAGGGAGCTGGACGCTTGGACCAAGAATACTTTCTTGTGGATGGTAACCCTAACCTGCTCTTTGAGTTGCCATTTCTTTCACACCATAGCAAGGGAATGTATACTTTCGTTTAAGTAGTAATAGAGATGGAATACGATCTTCTCATAGAAAAGAGGGGTTCCTGAGAAGTCAGTGTCTTTTCACACACAGCAGAATATTCGAAAGCTTGGACTGTTGGTTTGATTAAATCTCACATTGCAGAGAATGTTGTTTCTAACCTTTATGCTTCTGTGTACTTAGCTTTTCTAGAGAATATGGATTCCTGAGGAGCTAATATTTAACTTCCTGGAAACTGAATTGTATTCTAAATGCTTGGGAAGAGGATGATCTTTGGAGTAAATCTGACAAATTCTCTTGGAAGCAAATGATCACTTACTGATTTATTTTTTTGATAAATGCAGATTTTCACCTAGCCCGTTTAAAGAAAATTAAATGCACTGGGAGTTAAATATTTCATACATTGCTCTCCCGTTTTGCTAGTAAATCCTTTGTAGTAGAAAATGCCTATCAGCAAGCGAATGAGCTTTGTTCTTTATATGAAATAGCCTCTAGGCTGGAATGAAGGATTTCCAGCTATTTAGTTTATGGTAATATACCTTTCCCAGCACTGATAACAAGTGGAAAACACAATTCTTCAAGTCATGTCTGTCTCCATTTCTCATTCCCATGGTCCTGTTTTCATTATACAGAGCCTAGATGCCTTGGCAAAGTCCATTTTGAAATGTTACTGTGAAGATTATAGTAATCTGTGACACGGCAGGAGTGATGTCCCTTGGCTTTGATAAATCTGGGCCTTCTGCCTGCTCACCCCCGCACCCAGGCCCTTGTGTGGGGGGAGCCCAAGTTATAGGAAAGAGTGATTCAGAAATGCAGCTGGGAGAAGACAGAGGAGGGGCTGCAGCCAACCAGCGCCCACAAAGCCCTTGCTCACCATCCTCATCCTGCTCCCTGATGGATCACTGGGATGCAACATAAGACAACCTTCCTGTAGAAGGTCAAACTCTTTCCAGAAAAGGCGCCTTCAGGTTTACTGTGAATTGAGCACAGTCTCTGTGGCAGAGGTAGAAGGGCTCACTAAATATTCTACAGACACTTGACATTTCCCAGACTCCCTTGTGGCTGGAGTCATTGACTAATTCTGGTCAGTGGGGTTGAGAGCAAGTGATGTGTGTGTCACCTCTGGGTGGAGGGAGTTGAGTGGCAGAACCTGGGGACTCTGGAAGCCACATGTTGAGATGACAGCAGCACACAGTGGTGCCTCTGTCAGCCTGGAGCAGAGCACCCTGCCCAGCCACACTGGACATTAGCATGAACGAGATATCAGCTGTGTTGTGCTGAGCCCTGAGACCCCTGAGTTAATTTCTCACTGCAGTGTAGGCTCATTCTCTCTCATGCTCTTTCTTCTCCTTGAACCTCTTCATGCCCATTAGGAGAGGAGCACACGTTGAGATTTTGACCATTGCCCTGCATCTCCATCCTGAATGGTTCATACTATCCAGCAAGAATAACAGTTTGTAGAGCCGGCCTGGTGGTGCAGCAGTTAAGTTCGCACGTTACGCTTCAGTGGCCCGGGGTTTGCTGGTTCAGATCCCAGGTGTGGACTTATGCTCTGTTTAGGTCCTGTGGGGCAGGCGTCCCACATATAAAGTAGAGGAAGATGGGCACGAATGTTAGCTCAGCACAAAAAGAAGAGGATTGGCAGCAGATGTTAGCTCAGGGCTAAACTTCCTAAAAAAAAAAAAAAAAAGAATAACAGTTTGTAAATCCTGGCTTCTTGTCTTGGAAAGGTGACATAACTTTTTTTAAGTGACAAGCCTGTCAGGTGTTCCAAAATGCCATCATCTACTATTAAATGGTTGCCATTTCACCATGTGTTGTTCACTTGACAAATGGATCAGGTATAGCTCATTTAGAATACTAATATCCTGCGTAGCCATTTTTGCTGAAGGTTTTTTTTTTTTTCTTTTAAAGATTTTATTTTTTCCTTTTTCTCCCCAAAGCCGCCCGGTACATAGTTGTATATTCTTCGTTCTGGGTCCTTCCAGTTGTGGCATGTGGGACGCCGCCTCAGCGTGGTTTGATGAGCAGTGCCATGTCCGCGCCCAGGATTCGAACCAACGAAACACTGGGCCGCCTGCAGCGGAGCGTGCGAATTTAACCACTCGGCCATGGGGCCAGCCCCTGCTGAAGGTTTTAATAAACTGTTTCTGACCCTAATATCTCTTCAGTGATATTTGTGGAAAACTCAGTTTATAGCAAGGTAAATAGAGCCAGAGCTTGTTTCAATGACTCTACACATGTTACTGAGTATGTTACTATGAAGACCCATATTCAGAGTTAAATTTCTATTTCTCAGACTTCACCTTTAGAGCAGGTCCCTATTTTCCCTTTTTAAAAATTGGAACTTTGTTTCTGTCTTATAAGTGGAAGGAAATCGACTGGGAAATGGACCTTGTGATCAAGGAATAGACCTGTCTCTAAGACTTTGCTTGGCTTCCCTCTTTCTCCTCCTCCATTTCTTCAGATTCCCTCTTGGGTAGGAGAGTGAGTGGATCTGAGTAGAGGCCAGACTGAGCCCGGTCAGAATTCTGGTCTGATTCACAGAGATGGGAAGGTGGGAGGGGTAGAAATGTACCTTAAGTATCCGCCCTTTGGCTACACCAACATATATACAAAGAAGTCTATCTTCAAAAAAACAAACTTATAGATAATTTTAGAAGTAAAACCCACATTGTCAGACTATTCATTTAGAATTCCTGTCATTCCAGCCATAATCTTATAAAGAGATGTGTGCATTTGAATCATCAGTCCTTTTAAATGTGTGTATTAGGGTCTTTCTGGTTGCAGGAAACATCCAATCTCTGTTTATCTTAATTGATTGTTTCAGATATCTTTCCTATGTAACAAACCACCCCAAAATTTTGTGGCTTAAAACAATAACAACTCATTGTTCCTCATAATTCTGAGGGTTTATTAACCCTCAGATGGTTAACATCTGGTTCTCCTGTTGCATGTGGTTTAACAAGTAGCTGCTTTCTGCTGGGAGCTCACTTGGGGCCAGAAAGTCCAAGATGGTCTTTCCTCTCCCAGGGACTCTTTCCACTGGCCTCTCATCATTCAGTAATCTAGCTCAAACTTCCCGGAGGGAACATTACAAAAGGATAAGCCCCAGTGTACAAATGCTCCTCACTCAGGCACTGCTTGCATAATTTTTGCTAAAATCCCATTGGCCAAAGTATGTCACATGGCCAAGCCCAGAGTCATTGTGAGAGAGGACTACACAAGGGTCGGGATGCTGGGAGGAGTGCTGCCTGTGGACCACTGATGTCACAGTCTACCTACCACGTTAGTGAAGGCTTGTTTAAGAATTCACAAGATGAAAGAAAGACAGGTAGACGTTCCAACCACAACCACTATTCTGGCAAACCTCGTAGAGAATGGGAATGTTGTTTGGGATACCAAGAGTTTTAGAGGCCTGGTTATCGCAGTGCAAGAGGAGCAGGTGCTTTTTATCACCTGTCAGGTGTTCCACCAGTGCCACGGTCACTCAGTCAGTTCCTACTGATCCTGTTGCTGCCCACTGGCTTGCTTCTGCTCTTGACACCTCATAGCCTCTGCTTACTTATGGTTCCTCAAGCCGCCTTGCCTCTGTGTGATCTTTGGCCTTTGTTCCTGCTCCAAACTGTTGACTCATTCTCTTTCTGCCTCATATTCACCCTCCTCGTGAGAAAGGAATTTGTTAGCACTTCGTTGGTCACTCTTCAGCCCTCTCACACAGCTGAGTCGTCTGCCAGGCTCTACATGGCTGCTGCCTTTGGTCAGACACCCACCCCCGATTCTTCCTGCCTTGGTCAGGAT
Source organism: Equus quagga (assembly GCF_021613505.1). NCBI lineage: Eukaryota > Metazoa > Chordata > Mammalia > Perissodactyla > Equidae > Equus > Equus quagga. The sequence goes on along the minus strand of NC_060274.1, from coordinate 33,953,439 downwards.
GGTGGGGTCAATGCAGAAAGACAGACTGTGAGCGTGGCAGGCATTTAGGGTTGATCCTGACAACTGTCTTCAGATAAGTGACTTGACAAGTGTGGAACAGGTGCCATCCTTGGTCAAGGTTACTGTTAGTCTCACATGTATAGACTTTTCATGAAGCATGCTTTATCCCTTGTCTTAGATCTCTCAATTATATCATTGTCTACTATTTCCTTTCTTGTAATGCTGGACTAAATAAAGGAAGTGTGAAAAAGCCAGTATCCAAATAATTTCATGAGTTGCAAATAATTAGATTTCATTGAAAGACGTGGGTATTTTTGGTGATCTAACTTCATTGTCAAAAAGGCTTTTAAAAAATTGTCTAAATCCAAGATGTCCTTAAAATATTGTTTTATATACTTTTATGCTTCTTTATGTGTGAAATATCTCTAGAAAGATTCACAAAATTTGGTAATAGTAACCCTCCCAAGGGAGAAGCGGGGTTTTTGGGTTGCTTACTTTGAATTATATGGTTTTTTGTACCTTATGAATGTTGTACCGTGTGCATAGATTACCTACTTTCAAAGTTAACTTTTTAAAGTGCATCTTGTCTATACTGACCTGACTTGTGTTTCCTTTACAAGGCTGGGCCAGCATGTGGTCCAATTCCAGCTGCACTATTCATATGGAATCCAGTGTGCAGAGGCCCCTGAAGTTGTGCTATGGGCAACACTGTGAAAATCTCGTGTAGATATTCAGAAACCATTAGTGCTTTTTTTTTTTTTCAACATCAGTGACTAAACTTGGTAATTCTGTTTGCTTATTGGCTAAACGCAAAACAAGAGGATATGAGTCGGGGGAAATGCTAGGGGCCTCTCTGATATGGTGATGTGAGACGGCTGAAAGCTCTAGAACTTTTCAGAAGAACTGGAGCTCTAGATCTGGCACTTTACGTACCGCGTGTCTGTCCTTAAGCAGGCGACTTTACCAACACGTATCTTGGAGTCCTTATAAGCAAGTTGGAAAATGTAATGGAGTTTATCTTTTGGAGTTATTTGGAAGATGGGAGAAGTTAATGCGTGGAGCGGACTCAAGGCGATTCCTGGCACGTGGAAGGTGCTCAATGAATAAGAGCCATCAGGATTTTTTTTTTCTAATCTATTAAATGGGTATGATGCCTGCTTTCCTATTTTCTGGGGTTTTTATGAATATCAAATAAGACAGTCAGTTATGGTGCTCTGAGGAATGGAGATCTGAGCTATTATCAAGATGTGTTCTGTCATCTCTTATTTGGGTAAAACCATCTGTTAATTGTCCACCTTTCCGTCAGTACTATTCCAGGTTCTAGCTCCCAGATTCCCTGTGGAAACTCTACTATGGGACACCTTTTTGGATTAGGAGGAAGTGAGAAACATGTTCCTCAGTGCCTCACAAAGTTTGCCTCGTTCTTTGAAGAGATCTTTACAATTTCTATAGTCACATAATCCCAGACTGCGTTTGTCTGAGGCGCGTTCATGTCAGTGTAGTTGTGTAGATATAACTGAACCTTTGTTGGTGTGTTAATCATGCGAAGTCACTGTCCATTTCTTTCTAACCTTCCTTCCATAGTCTCCGACTCAAAATTTGATTGAAAAGCACAGGTTTGGGCTAGGGATGGGCATTAACGTGCTCATTCCTTATGGTAAATATTTAGCAAAATAGAAAAAATTACTGTCCCGAGCTGACGGCTGAAAAATCCTTTCATAGTCAAGGCGGAATCACACCCAGTTCCAGTTAGTTTTCCAGTCAGTGAAGCCAGTCACTGATGGGTCACCAAGCAATAATTAGTGTGCCAAAGGGCATCCGGTCACATCAACATATTTGTTTATTGGCTTAGAGAGCAGATCATGTTACATTGTGCAGTCGGCATTGAGCAGCCCGTATTGGGATGCTGAAGAGCACAGACAGAGGAAAATGAAAGGGTAAGTAATGCGTGTTCTGGTAGAGAGCCGACGTATTTCTTAATTAAAATCATTTCATCTTTCACTTGAGGGAAAAACAAAGATTTTGTTTTCTTTCTGATGACAAGACTTCTTAAATAAGCAACAGGAGAGCTATGTTTTTTGGGCTTGATATGAATCCTTTGTCAAAACTTTAGGTTTGTCTTTTTAAATATACGGTAAATAATGCAGGGGAACATTTGCTCTATGATTTAATATGAATTTTAGGCAAAAAGAAGTAAGAGAACCTTGAATTGCATTTCTTTTTTAACGATGAGCTGTTTACTGAAGAAGGAAGATTTTTTTCCCTCTGTTTCAGAGTTTCTGTAGGTAACAGGTGAAAAGTTGCTTTGGAGGGAGTTAAATGAAGTGAAATATTAAAAGCCTTTCCCGTTTATCATTATTCTGAGTCATTTTGACAATGTCTGTGGTTTTAAATATCAGGATAATTTATATTTCAAAGATGAGCCTACACTTTGTCTCATTCAGGCATGCTTTAAAGTGTCTGTGGCAAATATTTTTTGCAAATTACAACCTATATCATACAAGCATATTCTTTAGCCTTAGCTAAACATGATGCTGCTATTTCAAATTGGGGTTTCATTCATTTTAATGTAATTGCATAAACAATTTAGTTTTAGCTCATGATTCTCACGTAAGGGAGAATGACCATCATTTTCCAAGGTAAACTGCAAGACAGATGGGCTCCTAGCAGGGCAGGGCGTTGACATCAATATTGCAAGTGCAGAAGCAGTGGTTTTCCTTTGCGAGACGTGCAGAAGCACATTATTCTTACAGAACGAAAGCTCAGTCTGTAGCTGTATTTGATTTTCACTTTGACCAAGTGCAGGGGACCGAAGGCTGTCCTTGGGCATTGGGTTTTTCACCTATGATGGCGTCCGTAGGAGGAGTGAGTGATTTTCCATGGGCAGGATTCGGAGGATGGGCTGGGCAGTTGCTTTGTCCTCCCCAAAAAGAACCTACACTGGAGAGGATTTTGTGGCCACTGGTGCAGTTCACTTAGAGTTTCTGAAGAGAGACCGCATCTTCAGTCACCCTAGCTCATGACCTCCTCTTCTCATTGTGAGGATTTTCTCATGTCTGTTTAAGTAAGTGCTCCCTTCGTTTCTCTTAAAATTTGTATTTTTTTCTTTATACAACACTGTGACTTAATGTGCCATATCTTATTCCATGTATACTCTGAAAAGATAAAGCAGGTTGAATGAACTTTCTTTTATATGAAGTTGTCTAATGATTTTCTCTGTTTTGAAGGATGAGTAGTTAAAGCATCCAGGCAAAATAAATAATAAGTGAAGAACTTATAACAGAAATTGTATGTAGTTGCTGAAGGTCTTACAGGCAATCAATTTGTTAGTACATCTTTTAGAAAGTGTTTTAGCTGTCCAGCACCTCTTCAGAGAGCTAGGCACTTACATTGAATCAACTCGATTAGCTTGACACTGATCAGGCGTTTGTCTTCTCAGTGTTTGACGCTGTAGTTTTCTCCCCATATGTAGTGTGTAACATCAACTTGTTTTAGTACCATTTGTGCCATTTATTTTTATTCTCCCTGAAGCTTGTGTGTAAATTCAGAATTAGCGTTTCAACAGGAAAATCATGAGAGACCTAAGTAAATAGGATTAAATGATATAGAAATGCTTTGCACACACAGAAAGACAGTCTGGTTTATATTTTGGTTGGAAATGGTTGGGTGAGCTTCTATACCTGCCTCTTGATGTTTGATGGACATAGTTGTTTATATATTATGATATGGAAATACAGATTTTCTGCATCTTAAATGAAACCACATAGTTATGGATGTTTCATTCACAAAATAGTATTTATATGTGTAGAATGCCTATGTTTAGCCTATTAAGTTCTTTCTTTGTATTTGTTTAGCAAGAAGTGTCCAACTCAATTGTAATCAGGTTCAAATTAGATATCAATTGCTAACAAAACACGTTATCAGCATTGTTTCATTTTCTTTTTATACATTTTAAGCTCTATTCCACACACAGACATGACATGACAACTAATTTTGCCATATTGACAAGAGTTTGGTTTTTAAACCAAGTAGTGTAAATATAAATATAGCCTTAGGCAGACTGTGGTCAGATTATCTATCTGAATACAACCTCATCTTCAAAGATCTTTCCCCATTCCTGTCTTAATGTTTTTCCTACAAATATCTATTTACTCCCTGTCATGTGCCAGGCATGGTAGTGGGCTCTGGGGCCGCAATGGGGAGGGAACAGGAAAGATTCAATCCTATCCTTAGGGACTTTCAGTTTAGTGGGAAAGATGGACACTATGAAAATATACAATTATGCAAATAATAAAAATCACACAAATAATTCAATAATTAAGCTGTGGGAGCTACCCTAGTTTGTAATAATAACATCTCTCTTACCTTCTGGAGAGAGCCATTGGTCACCCCTCTCCTTCATTAATGAGAAGACATAAGTAAACCTATCATTCCAGCTAGGAGTGTGCTGTGGGACAGAGGTCTGTATTCTGTGTTTGTGCTCATGCTGCCCTGTGTACTGCGAACACTTTCTTGTGCAAGCACACTATATTAGGTGTTGGGAGAGGAATACAAAGATGGGAGAGGCACAGTCTTTGCCTGAAGGAGTAGGGGAGAGAGAGTATGCATACAAAAAAGTCTATTTATCCCTGTATCTATCTATGTAATATATGTGATGATTAAAACAAGGAATTTCAGTTATTCTTACGGGGTGAAATGACTTCTAGTTTGGGTAATCAGCTAATGTTGTAATTTTAGCTGATCTATAGAGAAATAAATTGGATTTTGATAAAGAATTATGGTGGAGAGGGTGTTCCAGGAAAAAGGAATAGAATAAACCAAGGCAAGAAGGTGGGAAATTCAAGGATTAACTCAAGGAAGAAAACCAGAAACAGCATCAAACAAACAAACAGTTATAAGGAAATAGGAGGAGATAAGTTTTGGAGGATAAATTGAGGCCAGATCATTGAGGGCTTTTTTTTTTTATTACCTGTTTAAGGATATATTGAGAAAGACCCTTTAGGAAAAATTAATCGGCACCATTCAGGATGGTAACTGAGAAAGGCCTAGAACTCAGAGCCCAGACTTGTTTGTTGCTTTCATCTACGTCAGAGGTGAGGAAGGCAACAATTGTCGGTGGTTCCGCTGGCAAATCAGTGTTTAGGGTTTGAAGCAAATTTGCAACAATGCCCTGAACTTTCCTAGAGATAACCTCTAGGATGGAGAAGCCATTAGGCCTCCCGTCTGAAGTCACACTTTCTAACTGATTTATAAGCCAAGTTTTCCTGATCTGTTAGGAACAACATGGTAGCCTCTGATATAAATGCAGGTATTTAAAACAGAAAAACCATAAGGATGGCAAAGTAGACAGATTTTACTGGACATCACTACAAATATTTCTGACATGATTTTAGCTGATCTATGAATAAATGATCATTCCAGGCTTGAGAGTTAAATATTTAAAAGTTGGCTCCCTTTTAGAGTTCATGTATAATACAGGACTGATTTTCTGTGCTGCAGACTTCCGCCCTTCATTTCCTTCTTTTTAATACACTATAATTCTTATTCTACCCTTTTTCAGTTCCCTGCATGAAAATTATTTAAACGTTGCACACAAATCTCTTGTGGAAGAAGAAAAGGAAATTCAGTTTGTGGCTCTCAGCGGGAGTTAAGCTAATGCCGCTTAAAATAATGCCGAAAAAGAAGTACTTATCTGCAGGCAGAGCGCCCCTGATTCTCTTCCTGTGCCAGATGATTAGTGCCCTGGAAGTACCTCTTGATCGTAAGTATTAACGTTTTAAAGCTGTTAGGCCCCGGAGTCAGAACCTCCCCAGCATTTGCCATCACTCTGAACTATGCAAGTGGAGAGATGTCTGCGTGATACTGAAAAGCTAATCAAAATTAATTTAGCTGTACCTTCAGCACCTGGTGTTTATAAAGAATCACACCATAGAAATGGCCATTGAAACGGTCAGACACGCTGTGCCATCCTTGTCATTAGCCTTCTTCCCCCTCAGGTGCCTTTTGTGTACCACGGGAGGGGTGGCCTGGGAAGGAGTGGTTGGGGGCTGCCCTGATCCTCCCAACGGACGACTCTTTATAGAAGCAGTCCTGCAAGAAAGCTGCGTGAATCTATTTACAGCGATCATGGAGCCCTCCCCACTTTTCCACCCTCTCCCTTCAGATGCTCATAGTGTTCTCCGCCAACCCCACGCCCCTCTGTATCCTCACGCTACCCATAATTCATTTCTCCTGATTCAGACAAGGCAAAATTCACTTTCAAATTTTGAATCTTAACTATGAGTCTAGATCTAGGAAATGTATCATATCTGAAGCCTAGTGAAGCGTCTTTCTTGGTTGAAAATATGTAATCAAAGATCGAGATGTAAATTTTGAGAATAAAACAAGCCACCTGCAAAAATGCTATTCAAAATAGCGCAAGTAACAGCTACTATATTAGCCCACCCCTTTCCTAATGGTAAAGTATGTACTGTGCTCTCCCTGGTCTGGGTGGCCTGTTTGTGAAAAATAAAGATAATGCTGGGTTCCAAGTGATTACTTTTCCTGCAACGGAAAGCAGAATTTGCACAATTACTATACTTCAGAATTGATTTTCATTTATCCCTAATCTGCATGACCTCTTTAAATCCATTAGCTTCCTGAATAGAACATCTGTTTGGCAAACTTTCCAAGGTGCAAGGAAGATAGCATTTTCCTGGAGCTATTCAATTGTTGGGATGTCATTTTTTGTCAAAGAGGTTGCAGCTGCTGGTGGAAAGACATTAGAAGACATGTGGTTTGCCCCACACTTTGTTGACTTCCTTTGCTGTGTGTCTATAGTCTAAAGTACAAGAAAATGCAATATTTTACTTATTTTCAAAAAATATTCATTCGGTGACCTTAATTTCTTTTCAAAAAAAAAAATATATATACGTGAATGGTTAAGCCCATTGAAGTTGGAATGCCTAAGGGAGCATTTGACCTAATAGCTACATAGGAGAGAGAGAGACAACACTTAAGAGAAATGCTTTTGTTCTCTCTTATGTTAAATATATTCCCCCTTAATCTGACTGCTCAGTCTAACAATGAGAGGGAAACAGTCACCTACGGCTAACTCACTTATCGCTGCTAATGGACAAGAGGCAGAACTATGACGAAAAGATAGTCAGAGACAACCCAGGCACTCCTGTATTAACCTTTGCAAGTAGGAATGACAGGCCGCCCTGCAGAATCATTTGAATTATATGCTAATGTCACTTCTCCCCTGCCCGTCTTCCTTCCACCCCTTCTACATGAGCTGCTTCTTGATGTAGGTGCTAAGAACCACTGGGTGATTGAGGAATTCTGAAGCAGAAATATGCTAACAGTCTGAAAAGTTCAATTACTGACTTGGGGATTAACCCCAGAAATGTAAAAATCTAAAATCAGTGTTGGATTTGGCTTGGATGGAGCACGGTCATTGAGCAGCGTCCCATTGTTAGGTATTATTACCATGTGCATAGCGATGTCTGGGGATAATAGGATCAGACACTACACAGTATGTGACAACTCAGATTAATTGCAGATTTCAGCTATTTTTCAAATTGAGCATAATTACTTGTCCAGCACAACACGTATGGAATGGAATTAGCCGTTCCTATTTGTGGAAGAATCATTTTTTGCCTACAGCATTCCCTTTGTTCCTCCATATGTTTATGTGAGATAAATGCTGCAGGAATAAACAAAACCATTCCTGCACCCATTTCTTTCACAACTTCAACCTTTGCTATACTGGTTTTTTAGGTCAAAGCAAATAGACAAGATGCCTCTTTTATCTTCAGGGTTCTAACGTTCTTATTACTAACATCTGGTTTTCTTTAATCTTGTTTGCCCACTCACCTGCTGATATTGATGGGGAAAAAGCAAAACTTCTTGAAGATTGTAAGTGTCTTTCTGTAATTACCAGGCAGTGTGAAAATTTGACCATGTCTTTGTTTTTGAATTAATGCTGTGAATTAAATGCACAATTTTGTGTTTGGTGCCTAACGTCTTTTTAAGCATGTGTATTTACTTTGGCTAAACATTGCATTTAAATACCAAGAAGCAAGTTTAATATATTTCCTGCATGAATTCTGAAGACTCAGGTATTAATACTCTTTTTCTTTTGTGAATATTCCGTTCTACTAATTTCCAAGCTTCATTCACATCTGATGTAACTCAATGAGAAAATTCACACAATTTAAAGAGAATGACTATCTGGTTCTAAGACACAAACGGACTAGCTCTTCTCTACCAGACGAAGCTGCTAACCAGCATTGGGAGCTGCTGGGGCTGGAAGAATAAGGGTTCCCTGTGTAGTGGTGGAGGCTGGGAAGAGCGGCTGGCTAAGTGAGAGGACGAGAAGGAGATGGATCTTGCTAAAGGGAGGGGAAATTGGTACTGTCCAGTGTCCTGCATTTAATAGGTGCACAGTAAGTGATCGCAATAATGAGTTTAGCTTTTGATCTATATTTTAGGTGTTATTTAGATATTTAGTAAGAGATGTCTGGTGGACAGCAACCAGGCTGGAGACAAAGCAAGAGAACAGAACCACATTTGCATATTTATAAGACATTGGACACGAAATTGACAAATTTAGCCCTGGCCACAAGTGACCGCAGTAAAGAAAGACAAGAGCAGAGGGCAATTATTGAGCTTTGGGAAACGCTTGGTTGACAGGTGGAAGAGTTTTCACAAAGGAAGCACAGAGCATGGGTGGAAGGAAAGGAAAGATCCAGAATATGAAAAACTTAAATGATCCAGATAGGTCTTTGTTCAGAGGGCTGTCTTGTACATTGTAAGATGTTTAGCAGCATCCCTGGCCTCTACCCGCCCGATGCCAGTACCACCCCCTACCCCAGTGGTGACAACCAAAATTGTCTCCAGATGTGGCCAAATGTCCCCCGAGAGCTGAGGGCAAATTGCCCCTGGTTGAGAGCCCCTGGTCTGTGTGAACAGCTCCCCCTGGAGTTGTGCAAGGCAGTAACTTCTACCAGGAGAATTTGATTCTCTTCTCTGCTTTCTGCCTTGGTAGTCAAGCCATTTTGCTGCCCTGAGCAACAAAAGAAGTTGAAATAGGGTATATCTCCAGTCCCTTCCTGTTCTAACACTGATTCTGGTTCTACCAGAAGAAGGACATGGTAATCTTAGCTTAGAGTAATGGACATTAGATTAGATACTTGCTTTCTTCAGATTAAATTGTTCTAGGTCAGAATGGTCCCCCCCCGCCCCCCCCCCCCCCCGCTGTGATTTGATAATAAATGATCAGATAACAGTTTGAAGAGTGAAATGGAAATGTTGTCTTCTATCACAGAGAACTTCACAATCCATTTGTCTTCTAAATAAGACTGTTTTATCTTTCTTCCTGGTAGCCACCTATCTCCTGGCTCTAATAAGACATGTCAAATCCCAATTTAACCATCTTTTTAACATTGACGCCTCAAATTTATTTGTTCCCAACATGTTTTAATTTACATTAGCACACTAAAGACTAGAAGTCAGTTACTCTTTCTTAAGAAACGCAAATTTACCTCATAACTTAAATTTCATTGAAAGGCATTGTTTGAACCAAAGGAATAAGAGGAATTTCTCATTGTTACATCAGAAATGAAATGGTCTTAATTTTAAGCTTGTATTGGTAGTTATTTTCCCAAACTTATAGTGAGGGAAAATGGATTTTGTGAGTGCATAAAAATTACCAAAAGGAAGTTATGCTTTGACTTTGAAGTTTTAGGAGACTTTTAGTTAAAAATCTACTGAGGTGTGTGCTGCCAAAGTAGAAATTACTAAAAATTTTGGAGCAGATTTAGTTTAGGTTAAGTGATTTTAATACAGAAAAAAATTATTGCTATTAAGATACTGAGTGTTTTATTTCTTTACATTGTTCTTCTTTCTACAATGAAGTGGTACAACCTCCAACCATTACTCAGCAGTCTCCAAAAGATTACATTATCGACCCTCGGGAGAATATTGTAATCCAGTGTGAGGCCAAAGGGAAACCTCCTCCCAGGTGGGTGTGCTTTCTGCTCTGTGATGGTACTGAAAAGAAGCATGGATACTAAGATGGACGTTAATTTCAGATCCTGTGCATCTCTAAAGTATCTTTTGTAGGTTCATTGTTTTTTTCTCTGCTTCAAGTCAGTTTGTTCTTCTTTAAAAACCCAGATGATTGCATTTCCGTACTCATACCCTTCTAGGAAATGCTCAAAAATTGTGGGGAGATATGGAAAGAACCTTCCAGTGGCTCTACTGGCCTTATGACATGAGCAAATCCCTTTGCTCCGGGCCTCAGATCCTTTACCTGTAAAATAAGGAAGTTGAATTTGATGACTTCTGAGATCTCTCCCAGCTCTAGAGGTCTATATAGTGGTTCTAGGTTTTGCGAACTTGGCAGAGGTCAGTACTCAGGATTCTCCATGTGGATCTTGGCATGAGCACTGCATAGCATTGTGGAGTTGGCAGAGACACCAGAGATTATCTGGTTCAACCAATATATTTTATAGATGAGCATCTGATGCCCAACAATGCGAGGTAACTTACCCGAGCTACCACAGCTAATTAGTGGATGATTTGTTACTTGTCCAATGATAGGTGGGAGCTATGGAGAGCTTGATTATTATTATTAGGTATAATGTGGGTTTTTATGTAATAAAGGAGTGAAAGTCTCTTAATATTTTATTTCTGAGTTTGTCTGTTACCAGTCTTAACAAACTATCACAGACTGGCACCTGAAAAAAATTAGCTGGTACTAAACACTTAAGTATATCAAACGCTTCCATCAAAGGTTTGCTTCAAAACAATGTATTCTACCGTATAATTAGAAACCCTCTGGCGCTCAAGCCTAATGTGACGTCACACAGTTTCAGTTTCACACCTGTTTAATACCGCCTGTAACTCTCTGTAAGGCAGCATTTCTCCACCTCAGCACTATTGATATTTTGGGCCAGGTAGTATTTCGTTGTGGGGCTGGGGGCTGTCCTGTGCATTGTAGAATGTTTAGCAGCATCCCTGGCTTCTACCTACTATATGCCAGTAGCATGCACCGCCACCACCTCCCGCTCTAGCAGCTGTGACAGCCACTGCTACAAATAGGATAAGCAGTGGGAAGGGAAATCCAGGTGAGCCTGGAAGGCATAGTGCACTGGAGAGAGTCATGCCTTTGTAGGAGCGTGGCCATTGTTGATTTGTGACTAGTTATGAAGTATTGAATTACATGAGCTCTGTGGCTTTTATGTAAGGCAATCTTTTATATAAATAAAAACTGAGAAAGAAGAATTTCGATTGACAAATTGAAATACTTCCTAAGGAATTTACAATATCATCTCTGGAATTAAAAATTCTCCAAATATATTTTATATGGAATTACCACTTTTAATAACCAACATTTAAAACACCCACTGAATTCGTATTTCTTCCCCTACTCTCAACGTACAGTTTGCATTTTGGTAACTTGAAACTGGTCTGATCACTTTTAAACACACATGTATATTAGTACTTGTGAAGGCCTTTCTTGTCACATTTCAGCCCAGAGCAAATTTTTATAGACAGGTTATCAACTCTACGAACAATGGCGTTTACAATAAAAATGCTAATAAAGCTCGAAGAGAGGGTGCCTCCAAGACCTGCTTCCTGTATTTTCTTTGAAAAATGACAGGCAATTTGTGTGCATCATTTCTTTATTGAGTCCAATTTCGGCTAGTTCTAATGAAGACACGTTTCTTAAATGTATGGTCAGCACTTTTTTCTAAGTCGTGATTCAATGAAACATTTTAGGTATGGAGCCTATTGCTCTTTAACTGAATACTAAAATCTAATAATTATTCCTAGAAACCCATAAAACTGCAAGGAATTTGTTAAAGAGTAAGTAATCCTGTTTTTCTGGACGGTTAACAAGCTTAATCCTTTACGTGTGGGGCAGCTTCTCCTGGACCCGAAATGGGACTCATTTTGACATAGATAAAGACCCTCTCGTCACCATGAAGCCTGGCTCAGGAACCCTTACAATCAACATCATGAGCGAAGGGAAAGCGGAGACCTATGAAGGAGTCTATCAGTGTACAGCCAGGAACGAACGCGGAGCTGCCATTTCTAATAACATTGTTGTTCGTCCATCTAGTAAGTGGGACTTGTCCATCAAACGGGCCCCTTTTTAAAGTATGATTCCAAGACTCAGCATCTATTACATCATCCAGATACTATTACAAGAAAGCAGTGGCATTGATTCCAATACTCTGACCTTGTTTTGCTTGAAAATTACTGCTCCTTCCACTTTACCCTAAGTTCCTCAGCCTAATGCTTTGCCAACCCAATCCATCTTTTATACAAGTCCAGAGTAAAAGACCAGGGATAAGAAAAGTGTTTCTTCCCCGAATTGATCTAATTATTAATTTCTCATGTATCTTATGTAAGAGCAGACTTCCTCCAGCCAGATGGAAATAAATTCAGTATGAAATGGATAATTGAGGTCTAAATGTTATTTCTTTAAACATTTTTGTTTCAAAATTTCACTGGAAATAGAGTGACCTCACTACCCTGATATTATTGTGGCTCTTTTTGCACTGGTCGGTACCCAAGAGCAGTGACCATTTGCAGTTCTGGTCATTTAAAAAAACTTTTTTTATTACATGTGTAATACATGTTCAGTATGGAAAAAATTAACTACAAATAAAACAACAAAATTTAAAAATTACTCATGAATCCTTGCATTCAAGGAAATAATTACTGTTCTTTTCATTTTTTATAGGCTGATATGTATGAATGTGTTTAAAATGAGCTCATTCTAAAGTACTATTTTGTAACCTTTTCTAACATCTACATATCGTGTATTCTCATATCAATCTTATAAATAAATATATTTATAATACCATATGATATTCAAAGGTGTAGGTGTACAATTACTTATTTAACAAATGTTTTGATATTTCAGTGTTTTCCATTCTTTTGAGAAGAGCATGATTGTAGCAAAATTATGTATCTTCTTAATGATTTATTTAATATAAATTCTTAGACATGGAATCACTGACTCAGAATTTATACTATTAATGGCAATTAATAAAAATTGTCATTTTTTTTTACTTTGACACTGTGTTTAGAAATTACCTTCTTGTTATCTTAATGTGCATAAATTCTGAGTTATTATTTCCCCAAAAGTTTCGTTTCTCTTTCTTTCTAGTGCTTTTTAAATTTTCGATGCACAGATATCGTAGGAGTTATTATTTTATTTCTTAGGGTCTCCACTGTGGACCAAAGAAAAACTTGAACCAATAACGCTTCGAAATGGCCAGGCTTTGGTGCTTCCCTGCAGTCCTCCAATCGGATTGCCGCCACCTATAATATTCTGGATGGATAATTGTAAGTGTTAAAAACATGAACTTTCTGTACTCAAGGGTCTTATGATTATTTGCTGTCACCATAAATCCTTACCTCATAAAATGTTTATAAAATGATTTAGAGATGCTCAGGAAAGTAAATGCTCATTGAAATAAACCACATGTCATTGCCTTTGCGCACTCGATTTTATTGAGCACCTACTATGTACCAGACACCACTCTAAATAAACCGAACGAATGTCCTGCTTTCCCTGGGCTTATATTCAGTGTGGTGGAAATAGATGGGGGCAAAGAAGGAAGCAGAGAATAAATACATTTAAAACATGTGTCAGTTGGCATTAAGTGCTATGAAGAAAAGTAAGCAGACTTTTAAGCAGAGACTTACAGGAATAAGAGAGCAAAGCAGGCCCCTAAATATCTGGGTGGAAAGGGAAAACGGGTGCTGGCCTGTAAGGCAGGAGCATCCCTGGTGTGTGTTAAAAGCAACGGGGAGGCCAGTGTGGCCAGACTGAGTGAGCCAAGGGGAAGAGGGATGGGAAAGTCCAGGGGCTCAATGCAAAGGGCTTGGCTTTTGCTCTGAATGAAGTAGGGAGACACTGAAGGAGTGACCCTACGGGAAACCGGTAGCGGTCACGTCACTTCAGTTCACATGTGGAGAACAGAGAGGACCAGAGGGAGAGGCGGCAGAGCTGTTGGGAGGCCACTGCTGTCATCCAGGCGAGAGTGGATGGGGACCTGGACTCAGGTGGTGGGTAAGAAATGGTCAGATGCTGCATTAATTTTGAAGGTGGATCCTTCAGGATTTATTGGGGTCGAGTTTGGGGCATGAGAGAGAGGAGTCAGAGATAACTACAAAGTTAAGACTGAACAACTGGTAAAATGGACTTGCCATTTCCTGAAACAGCAGAAGCCCATAGAAGGGAGGAGATCAAGCTGTTTTGGATGTGCTATGTTTTTTCAGTCAGTTTTTGGCTTTTTATCCCCAACAACAGCAAATATTTATCGGGCCTTTACTAAGTGCCTTTGGTAAGGACTTTATGTGGGTTATCTCATTAGTTCTTTACAACAACGCTATGAGGTATGTCTCATTATTCTTTCCACTTTTTAGATGAGGAAACTGAGGCACAGAGACATGAAGTCATCTGTTAGGCAGTGTGGCATTGGTCCCTCCTACCCGTCCCTGTCCTCGAGGGCGCCGTCTGTTGCTCTGCCTCTCCCGCCCTCTATAACCTCCTGTGCTGATAGGTTGGCACGTGACCTTAGAGGCAGCACGGAGTTCTGCTTGGAGAGCAGGGAACCGGGGTTTGGGATGTGAGGTGTGTAAGACATCCGTATGGAGATGCCCAGCAGGGGGAGTCAGAGCGACAGGGGTCAGAAGAAGACTCAGGGCTCCAGTCAGCAACGTCTAAATGTTTGCGCACAGGTGCTCCTTAGAGCCAGGGGCTGATGAGGGAGCTAAAGGAGGGAGTGCAGGTGATGAAGAGCAGGGGGCCTGAGGCCAGGAGCCCTCCAGGGGCCCGGAACCGAGGGGGAAACCAGCAAAGCAGACGAGAAGGAGCAGTCACTGAGGTAAGAAGGGAACAAAGAGAGTGGTGTCCCCGGAACGAAGTGCAGACAGAGTGTCTAGAAGACAGAACAATCAACTGTTTCAAATGCTGCTGATCCATCAGATAACTTCCGATCTGAATGAGAAATGACTGCTGAACTTGACATCAGGGAGACCGCTGCTGACCTCGACACGAGTCATTTAGGTGGAATTGTGAGAATGACTGCAAAATATTTGTGGGGAATACGTTATATTCTTGGTGACATGATTTCCTCTGAAATCACAGGCTGTACACATTACTAAAGATAAAATTTACCTCTAACATTTAATTTCCATTTTTGACTCTTCTTATGTGAAAGCGCTCAGAGAAAGTATCACAAAGAAGTGGAAAATAGATAAATAAAGGAATGAGTGAGCAAGCATATTTTTCCTATTATTACATAACAGTTTTTTTACAGATTTTGAACGAATAAGTAGCAAATCAAAAGTAAATAGGTGGTGTATGGTGTCGAGAATAGCAGTATCCAAGTGTCACTGCCAACATGAGGCCCAACATTTGGTCCTTGGTTCTTATTTAGAAATGATGACCTTTCTACCTAATAAAGAGATATATGCATGTAACGTCTCAGAATCATCTGAATATGTGACATAATTTTTTTTCCATATTGCATTGCTGGCTATGTCCTTTTCATACATTTTAGGCTGTTGGCAAAGCATCTAGACCTTTCAAATGAAATTGCATCTGGAATATGAGAAAAAGTTCCAATCTGTCTAGCATTCTTTTTGCAAGATGATATTATCAAGTTGTTCCTATCTACATGCTTTTTTTTTTAATGTAATGCAAAGGAACTCAATGGGCAAAGTGCCACCATCCTCATAAAGCCCCATTCCCTTTAATTTGATCTACCAACATTGGCCAATAATGAAATACAGCAGGAGAAATGGAAGAGAACAATTGTATGCTTATCTTTAACTCTTTGTATTCATTAAATAAATGTATGTTATTTTTCTGCATTATTTTTAAAACAACCCTTTCCCTAGGGATTAATGGTTTAAAATCAGGAATTTACAACCACCAACCAAACACCTTTCTTGACTAAGAACTTGGTTAACATGGCTAACCAGTGTTCCTTCAAGCACTGATTCCACATTTCCCTGCCTTTTCCTGCCCAAGGCAGTGGCAAGCTTCTAACCATAATTTTACATTCCCTGAAATGTTAGATAGGGCACCTGCTGCGTGAGGAACAACGGGTTGACTCAGACTGGAGAAATCCTCCGGGAGACAACACGTGGCCGAGGCAACGGGGATGTGCAATTTTTCCTCGCTCTCTCCCTTCAGAGCTGACTAAGTCACACAGCTGAAGCTCTGTGCAGAGTCAGAAGCTTCATGCTGAGTGTGAGCCAGCCAAGTATAAATTCACGCTTACATCAGTGGTCCCACCTCCCTGAGTCCTTCAGCTGCTTAGAAATCTTCCCTCTGTGCCTGAGGCTGGACAGTTCCTTAACTGGCCCGGAGGGGAAGTAACTAGTTAAACATGAAACCGGAAGTCAGAGTGCCCACAGTTATTCCTTTAATTACAGAGCGCTTGTTAAGGACCAGATGTGGTTTCAGTGCTACAACAGTGGACAAAGCGGATGATGGTGTCTGTCTTAAATTCTAGTGCAGGGAGACAGGCAATAAGTCATACCTGTGACAAGGGAAATACATTGTATGTTAGAAGGTGATAAGTAATTCAGAAAAGAAAAGGTAGAAGTGAGGGAAGGCTGGGTGTGAGAGCCTCGAAGAGTGTGTCTGCAGTGTTAAATAGTGTGATCATCGAAGCCTTTTGTTAATTGCTCGTTTGCTGCCTGATTCCTCAATTAGATCAGGGACTCAGGACAGGGACCCTGGCATGCCCAACACCTTGCACAGGGCCTCACTCACAGTTGAGTTCTCTCACTGTGTTTCATGTCTGACCACATATGTGTACATGCAACCCAAGTTAACATCCGCACGAGCTTCCTTACTGCATTTTCTAAGATACGCATGTATATGTGTTTAACAGCTAGAGACTGATTTAAATAGTAGGAAAGGTCACACAAATTCTTTTGTCAAACGTTTTTCAGTTCACATTTGGCTTTTAAAACACTTCACTATACAACTCTGACCTCACCTCTGCCCCCACTCCAGAGAAATTAGGGTCAAGCAGGTACAATTAGAGTTTTATGTTTCATTTCGTTTTTCGGGGTTTTTTTTTTTGTTTTTACAGTTATTTGCTTTTACTCAAAGAGATTTATAGAGGAAAATATATTCAAGTGAAGTTCACAGAACTATTAGCAGATGGATTTATCTTGCTAGTTTGGAAAGTGGCTACTTTATGATGGAATGACCTGGATATCTCTCTGCCTTTCTCTAGCCTTTCAAAGACTTCCACAAAGTGAGAGGGTTTCCCAGGGACTCAATGGAGACCTTTATTTTTCCAATGTTCTCCCAGAGGATACCCGTGAAGACTATATCTGTTACGCCAGGTTTAATCACACTCAAACCATACAGCAGAAGCAACCCATTTCTGTGAAAGTGATTTCAGGTAAGAGTTCAGCTTCCTGAATCTGTCTTTCCAGGATGTTTACAAATGCACAAGATATATTAATTATTAAGTATTGCTGACTTTGAAATAAACAGGTTCATTGATCAGGAAACTATCTGTGAATAGTCACTGAAGTGTTGGAATATGTGTTATAAAGAGCATGCATATCCTAAATACTATAGTTTATATTTTTTGCTGTTATTACCATTATTGTTTCCATGACAACTTTCTGAAGCTACTTAGTGTTCTGAGCATTTGGGTGTGCTTTATGCCCCATGATGCCTTTAATTGGCAGTCCTGCAGCTTCCAATGTATATTCACGTATTACTGATTGGGGGTGGCTGAGCGAATCAATGAGCTAATCACGTATAATGTGAAGTACTGTTTTTACTTAGTAGGGATGGCCCTTGATCAGCATAGCTGCATTCGTTTGCTTTTGTTGCCCAATACTTTATTTTTACGATACCTTCTCCCCTCCTTTTGTGCATTCTTCATAATATTCTGTTTATTTCAGTGGATGAATTGAATGACACTATAGCTGCTAATTTGAGTGACACTGAGTTTTATGGTGGTGAGTTATGGTGATTGTAACTGCTATACTCTCCTTCATTGTAGAATTTAGTTCACTAACTTCACCTCCATGCCTATTTAACCTTATTGCTTTATGAAATTCCTAGTTGCGTGTTTAGTATCACTAGAAATAAATGTATGTTTCTGGCAGAATTTAACCATAAGCTTTAAAACATGTCACTAAAACATCTTCCATGTTGTATGTATAGTAGTGAAAATTATTATAACTGTTTTCATGTAAAGAACCACTTCTCGTGATTTGGAAAAAATCTTTCATGTACGTTCAGAATTGTAATTTTCATTTTTTGTCTTGTTCCTCATGAACTTTCCTCATGAACTAAATAAGAGTTGGCAGGGTTTACTAACCTGCTAGAACACTAATCCATCAAAGTCTTAGGAACCTTTAGCCACTAACGTTAAGTGGATTTTGATAGTAAATCATGACGTTTCCCATCTGTTTTCATGTGACATTATCAATGTCATAAAATTAGCAACGTGTTTCTCTTAGTTTTGTTTAAAACCAAGTCACTATCTTCAGTGGAAATAATCCTTTTAAAAATAGAGCATTTAACTTCGTTCTCTTAAAAAGAAAAGCATTTGGTTTCTTTTTAAGGGAAAGTGGCTCTCAAGTGTATAGTCTATCAATGAACATTATGGGTTCTGGATATGGGTCCTCTTAATAATCTAGAAGGCAGAATTTCTACTCTATTAATGTTTTCCCCTTGAGATAATGAAGTAGAAGAGATTACGGTACTGTCCATGGCCATAGTAGATATACCACAATTCCTTCCTTACTTTATTTTATCTTATTTTAATATACTCCCGAAAAGTATGGCCTCAATAGCATTCCCAAAGTGATTTCAGCACGGTAAGGTCTCCTCCACCATCTCTAAAATCTTAGAAAAACTCTTAGATCTCTCAAGTAATACCTTCTCTGTTTTTTTTTTTTTTTTTTTTAGAAATGAGAATAATTCATATATTACCTTTTCCTTCAGTTTTTGTAAGCATCAAATAGAGAGTACATTAAAGTGCTGGAAACTATTAAGGGCCGTAGCACCTTAAGATGGTATGATTTCTGCTTTAAGTTCTTCTGAGAGGCCATCAGAGCATAAGGCCGCATTTAGGCAAGGTCTCCATATAAAAGAAAGTGGCCTGTGGAAATCTCCCTGAGAGCTCTAAGTTGAGTCCTCTTGGTTTGTCCATTGTGGAAACCAATTTCAGTGTATTGAACTCCACCATTTCTCAATCTGTGGCACACAATTTGCAGACCTCCGTCAGTAACTCTCTGGTTTGGTTTGGTTTTCCATAAACCTGGCAGTTTGGGGGGTCTTGTTAGATATCCACCACAGGTTTAGCTCCATGATTAGTCAGTGGAATTGACTATAATGTTGTCCCTGGTGTAAACCAAATGCTCCTTCCACAGTCATTCCTTTCAGAAAAACCTACCATCTTCCAGAAGATGACAGTTCCTTTTCTCCTTAACCCCAGCACTAATCTTAAGGGATAGATAGTTGAATAACATGATTTTCTTCACTATGCCTGCATTTTGAAAATTTGCCAACCAGCCAAAAGTTCATAAAAACCTAACCCAAATTAAGGAAACGTACAAAAGGAAAATAGTCCTTCCTATTAGTGCTTATACAACCAAAATTATTTTTATTTCTAGCTAAGTGAGTGAGTGATGGCTATTTGTAAGGCAGAGAGAGAGAGTGTGTGTGTGTGTGTGTGTGGTTTAACAAATTTCACGATCAATGTTAAATGGTTTTGAAAATGGATTAGATTTTTAGACAGTGAACTGTTTCTAGAAATACATATTCATAACTCGTACTGCATATTGATTTTCCTGTTTACAGCTAAATCAAGTAGAGAGAGGCCACCAACATTTTTAACTCCAGAAGGCAATGCAAGCAGCAAAGAAGAATTAAGAGGAAACGTTCTTTCACTCGAGTGCATTGCAGAAGGACTGTAAGTTAACACTTTCTGTCTCGGTGGACATTTCTTATGAAAACAAAGTAGATCGGTAGAGAGGCATTAGTGTCATAGGAAGAGTCATTGGCTTATACTAATTCATTGTTTCCAAAATAGACCATATGAATCTCATATTGTTAAATTATTTTGTTAATGTAATAGTGTTCCTCCTGAAATGAGTATCACTAATCACCTTACAGTTGCTATGATTATAACTAGGCTGTATTATTTTGCTGCTGTTATATAACAAACCACCTCAAAACTTAGTGGCCTAAAAACTATAGCCGTTTACCATTGACCATTTGTTTACAGGTCTGCATAGTGGTTGTGCTGTAGCAGACTAGATCCAGCTAATTTCAATTCAGCCTGCTCTTGCACCTGCGGGGTGGCTCAGCTATGGGTTCGCAATTCTGAGGATCTCCTGGCTGTTAGCAGGGCAATGGAGCTCTTGGCCATGATTTTCTCACATCCCTCTAGCAATTATTCTCCTAGCCTAGCCTCGAAATTGGCACACCGTTACTTCTACTACTTCCTGTTGGCAAGTCACAAGCCCAACTTCTTTGCAAGTATCTCATCTGATGCCTCAAAACTGATGCCACCCCCAGAACCCATGTGCCCTTGACAGGAGTTGCAGGAAGGCCTCGGCTCAGATACAAGAACAATGCTTCTGTTGGGGACACATTTGAGGCAAGCTTCTACAGAGCCCGTCTTGTGCCTGGCACAGAGCAAGTACTGTTGGTATGGGCACATTTGCTGAAAACATTGAATGGAATCTCGGAAACATGTTGTGACCACATGTTGTGATCTGTGTTGTTCTTGACCTGGTAACTCAGTAGTCTCACATTTCTTCCCAGAATTTGCCTCCAGGAATAACTTTACTGCGGGAGACGCATGGAGGCCTCTGCTGGTCATGTCAGGAAATCACAGCATGCACCATTCAGTTCCCCTAGTAAATGAAAAGTAGCAAAACCCCCTTTACAGATATTTTAAATATATATCTTTCCCACCAGAAGTGAAAAACAAAAAATAAAACTCTTGTAATTTTCAGTGTGTTAGAAAGTGGTTTCATCTACCCACCTCCAACCTTTTGGGAGTAGAGGCAGCAATTCTCACAATTTAGTGATTGCCCTTCCCACAAATGATATATTACCTAAAAAACTAAAATATGGTCAATATTTGGAAATTACGTAAAACTTCCAAAAGAATTTTTGAAACTTTGGGATGTTGTAAAACTGAAATCGGGGCTCTATGACTTACAAACCAGTAAGCATAAGACTCGTGGAATCAAAATATTTCTCATTCTTAACAACTGCTCAGTGGCGTCATAGGCCTCAACAACAATTTGTGGCTTAGTTGAGCTGTGGTTTTATATTTCCAGCCCCATGACCCTCTCACCTTCAGATCATATGAGATGCAGATTAATCTGACCATAAGGAAACATCGTAATATGCTATCAGATTCCATATGTGTATAGTATCTTCAACTTTTCAGAATGATTTCACATCTTCTACCTTTTCATATTCATAGCATGTGTTATTCTAGAAGCTGTTTCATCAAATATATATATTCGATTATTTTTATTCAACCAAACAAGCCAAAAACAATTCCACAAATATTTAATTAATCCCGCATGCGTTTCTAATGACAAATATTGTATCTTCCTGAGGGCACGGACCATTCTTTTTTCGTCTTTATCTTCCCAGCACACAACTCAGTGTCTGGTCTATATTTCAGTGCTTAGTAAATATTCATGTTGAGTGGTTTTTTTATTTTACCCTCATGAAAACCTTCTAAAGTGACTAGATCAAGTCAAACATTATTATCCCCCTTCCAGCAACTAAGGAAACTGAGGCCCAAAGAGGTCGAGGATCCAAGATCAGAGAGAAATTTAGGGACAGGGCTGGGGCATTGAAGAAGAGCTTTTAACTCTAAGCCCGTCTTCTGGCTTTCGTCTTGCTCTATATTTCATGATTTAATCGGAAACACAAGTGAGAAATGGTGTGCCTAATATATGAGTTTGGTCTGTTCTTACCAACTGGTATAACATTTTTAAATACCACTGATAATGAAATTAAGAAAACAGTGCTTTTCCTCTAATTACTGCATTCACATCATCAGATAGCCTGTTATAAAGTAGAAAAGTTCTTCCATTTGATATAGAAATGTGTGGAAATGGGCACAAATATTATATCGGCTCTTTCTCTGTACATTTTTAACTTGAGCTGATAAAAAATGATAACTTGATATCATTAGTTTCGTGGTAATTCTTCTGATTGACAGAGTACCTTCATGTAAAATTTTCCAAGGGTGCCTCATTGATCAGACTTTGAGGAAAATAATTAGATCCTTTCAGTAAAGGAACTGTCGCTAACATTCTCAGTGCAACATTGAAGTCAAAGTTTATGGTGCGCCATAATTAGTATGGTTCTGCTTATGTGAAAATGGTAGCTTACAGACTTAAATATAAGGTTTTGAGCATTAGTCATAAAACCGTGATGCTAGTTAAAATATCTATATATTTATCATGATATTTATATAAAGACTTTGTTACAAACTTGCATGAAAATTCACCCTCAAAAACGGTTAGGTGAAATTCTTTTTTTATAACACCATTATTTATTTGTCTTATCAGGCCTACCCCAATTATTTACTGGATAAAAGAAGATGGAACACTGCCAATCAATCGGACATTTTATAGGAACTTTAAGAAAACTCTGCAGATCATTCAGGTTTCAGAAGCAGACTCTGGAAATTATCAGTGTATAGCGAAAAATGCTTTAGGAGCCATCCATCATACCATTTCTGTCACAGTTAAAGGTATATCCTTGGTTAAAATGCATTGCTCTTGCCTTCATGTGAGGCTCTAAATCTTCAATTAAATATGCCTTTGATTACATTCTTCAATAATAATAAATGGAAATTTGCATCAACATTCATGGTACCTTGAATCTCTTCTCGTTGCTATTGATAGTGCATCTAAATCAGGTTAGAAATTTGCTCCCTGGAATCTTTCTTAGAGAAGAATTCCAATTAATAAATGTAGACAGAATGAGGGTAATAGAAAATCACCATTAGAATCCCACAGTTAGAACTGCTGCAGGCGAAAGCAGGTGATGAATGCTAAAATTAGTAGATGGAACTTGAAGGAGAACCAGGATATTTGCACAGCTTCAAAGTATTTCTTCTCCCACCACCCAAAAAAAAAAAAATTAATCACTGAGGCAATTTTAACATATGTCTATAAATCAAGCTTAACTTCCATACTCTTGAGTGCGGGCAGGTCTCAGTGACTCACTTCTAATTTGTGGAGTATGCAAAGCGGGAAAATGGTAACTTTCCAGTGGAGAAACCTGGCAGACATCACCTTAACCAAGTGATCGAGGTTAACATAACCAGGAGTAAGTCATGTCCAGATCACTTCCTGCCTGATAGGATGCAATCAGAAGGGTCCATACTCAAAACCTCAGTCTAATCGTGAGAAAGCGTCAGACAAACCTAAGTGGAAAGACATTCTACAAAATAACTTCTCAGTACTGTTTAAAAGTCTCAAGGTCATGAAACACAAGAAAAGACCCAAAGGCTGTCAGATTGGGGGAAACTGAGTAAGGAGATGTGACAAGTAAACACAATGTGGTATCCAGAACAGGGTCCTGGGACAGAAATAAGACATTAGTGGAAAAACTGGGGAAATCCTAATAAAGTGTGCAGTTTAGTTAATGGTATTGTACCAATGTTAATTTCCTCTTTTGATAACTGTATCATGCTTATGTAAGATGTTAACATCTCAGAGAAAGGAGAAAGCTGAGTGAAGGACTTATGGGAACACTCTATACTAACTTTGCAACTTTTCAAAAATGCAGAGTTTTTTTGAATTACTCCCTAATTTTATAATTGTATGTATTCTACAGGGATCAGAATTTAAATTCATGTTTCTTAGCCCTTTCTGTACCTGTAAGTTGTTCTACAACCTTAGATAAATGTCACCTCTTTGATGTCTGATGAATTCGATGTCAAATGAGACAATGATATTTGCATCAAAAGAGTCTGGAAATAATACACGGTGTCAGTGAGTCTCTTTAAACATTCTTTTGAAAATCTGAATTGTTCTTTGAAGCATCACTTATACATCTGTTCACTCTAAAAAGATGAAACTAACAAATGCTTGGCAAAATACTTATTTTTATTATTAAAATCATTCAATATACTAAATTTGCCAGAATACTTCTTGGATTCAAACTTTTGTGTTTTTCTTTTCTTTCCTCAATAAAGCGGCCCCATACTGGATCATGGCACCTCAAAATCTCGTGCTGTCCCCAGGAGAGGATGGCACCCTGATCTGCAGAGCTAATGGCAACCCCAAACCCAGAATTAGCTGGTTATCGAATGGAGTCCCAATAGAAAGTAAGTTTCCTTGATTGGCTCCAGTTGGAATATATTTTCAGAGCATTTACATCTCAAGAGGGAAGGAATGGTGATAAAGTAATGGATTAAGGAAAGAAGCCATATGTAAGTTAAACAGAGGCACCAAACTACCTTTAGATTTTCATTCTGTTACCTTTAGATATTTGTGATGACTGAACAGTTTATGCTGTTAATACAACGGTATGTGTTTATTGGGACTTGGCAATATTTCCTCTGTTTTTTACATGGATCATAGGAAGAATGACAGGGTCAGAAATAAACATCACTGAAAAGTTCAGATTATCTTCTTTGTTCAAAACATCAGGTGGTTTGTGGAAACCTTGTAGGAATCAGAGCAGATGGGTGAGGAGGCTAGGGATAGAGCCAGGGGATATGACAAGAACAGGAAACACAGCCATAGTGGTTTCCATTCCTAAGTGGAGCCCAGATGTTCGCAAGGTCCCCAGTCTTCAGAGGTCACGGTCCCATTTAATACCCAAAGAAGAGCAGATCCTCTGACCCCGGTCATAGGCAGGTCACTCAATCTTTGACCCGTTTTCCGTCACTGAGTATAGCTGAGATTCTCCTTGACCAATACGTGCACCGTCCTGGCTGCTGTGTGTCACCTCTTCAGCCACCTCCCCTGGACCACTCCTGGCTCTTTCTCTCAGCCAGCCTCTCTGCACTTCCACTGTGCTGCCCAAAACAGTCCCCCAAACTGGGATCAGAGCCCCTTCCATTCGTCTTCTAAGTCACAGCCGAGACCAGTTTTGCAAAGCTTGGGTAAAGGCTTGGAGATAATAGAAGGGAATTATAGTAAAAAAATAAATGAAGGAAAACTTAAAAGGAATATTGCACTTCTGTGCCCCCTTCTTAAGGCATGGCCATCCACAAAGAGCCCACCAGCTCTCCTTTTTCTCGACCCGCCACCAGCTGCTGCCCGCAGGGGAATCTTTGAAAATTGTCCCCTTCTTGGAGTTGAGACCTTCTCATAGACCCAGACAGAGAGAAAATCAGTTTCTGTTTAAAACCCAGCCTTAGGTTCACCCTCCCAGTCAGTAGCATGATAATCTGCAAAGATATTCTTTTTTTTTTTTTGAGGAAGGTTAGCCCTGAGCTAACTACTGCCAATCCTCCGCTTTTTGCTGAGGAAGCCTGGCCCTGAGCTAACATCCATGCCCATCTTCCTCTACTTTGTACGTGGGACGCCTACCACAGCATGCCCTTTGGCAAGCAGTGCCGTGTCCACACCTGGGATCTGAACCAGCGAACCCCGGGCCGCCGAGAAGCGGAACGTGCGAACTTAACCACTGCACCACGAGGCCAGCCCCTGCAAAGATATTCTTCACTCACAATAAAGACAGCCTTCAGGCTTAATATGTAGAGCATCTTGGCTCCTCATTGCCTCCATGCCAGAATCAAAAATTGGTTCTACTTTTATATAACCAAAAGGTCCATGAAACTGGCTCTCTTGAAATAGTCTTCACCCTAAGATGGATTTGAAAACTGCTGGCAGACTTTAAATGGTCAGTTCCCCATTTCTCACCATTAGGGTCTCACAACTATGGGTCTAGACTGATAAGAGCACCCTGTTTCATAAATACTTATTAGGAGTTTGTGTCATACAACACAGTAGTTATCAGACACTCCGAAACAGACAGCCTGTGTTTACTGTAAAAGGAAATCTGTTCCTGGGGGTAAACAGAGTCTAAAGAGGCCAGCAAATGGGTTTTGGATGTTTCCACTCCCAATTTTAAGCATGATCAGGACCAGGAGGAACTGCAGAGAGTACTTTGTGGTTGTGCATTGGGAAGCTGTTGGCACTTTCAGATGCATATGAGTGAAAACTGAGAGAAAACGTGGAAGAAAGCCAGAACCGAAAAAGAAGTTTTATGGTACAAGATCTGATTTTCTTAGAAATGCATATAGAATGGCAGTAAAGGATGGAGCGTGCTCAGCAGCTCCGAGGTTCTGTGCCCATTTGTGGAAGGTTAAATGTGCGTCTGAGGTCTGGCCGCAGTGACACTGACAAGTGGGAGGGGCCATCCTTCTAGCCACTCAGTGGGAGAACCCGGGAGCCAGGGAGCCAGGAAGGTTGAAAAGATAACTCCTCGAGCTCGGCAGCCCGAATGCATTTATAAGCAGGGAAAATTGAGACGTGGGTGGGTCAGTGACACAGAAACAAGAGGAGATTAATTAATGAAGCTGATCTTTTCTCCTGATTCTCCCAGCTTGTCGTCCTTCCAAACCTGGCATAGGCAGGCCTCTGGGAACCTGGTACCTCCAGTTGTATTAAGAACTTTGCAAATGTGCTTATAGACACTCCCCTTAAATGAAATATTTGGGGGGAGGATCAAACGCAAAAGGCCTGCTTGTGGGGGGCACGTAGGGCCGTGGTCCCAGGATAAAAGTGGGGCCCTTCTGCTGTAACCCCAAATCATCTGATTAGGTCCAGAGCAGAAAGAGTTTAGAACAAAATCTCTCAAATGAGGTTCCAGGTCAGTTGATTTCTTCCATCCCCAAAGTATTCGTTAAGTCGCCACTGGAAGGCAAAGAGGAGGCTGAGCAAAGATAGGATCAGAACTCTGCAGTGCCTACAGATCCAGGGTCCCTCCACCTCTGGCGTGCCTCAGAGCCGGCGCTCTGGTGGACAAGCGAGGAGAGAAACAGCATGCGGCGTGTCAGCAAAGCTGCCCCGTGGCTCCGGCAGCAGGTGCCAGATATTTATACCAAGGTGAGGTGAAGTGTCCCAGATAAGTGTCTTTCTCCACATCTGGCGGCCAAGCTAAACATGCACGGATTACTGTTTGGAATCTCATAACTCAAAGGTGATGAACTTGAGGAACCTGGCAGGAACCCTCTTAGCTCTCTGAATGATGCTCCTACAGGGACACCACTGTTCCTGCCCCCGCCCTCAGCGGCTGGTCCATCTACAGCTTCTGCTGAGTAGTCTCTTGGCTAGACACTAAGTTATAAACAGCTAAGTTCAAAGTGAACCCTACATGCCCCCACCTTGTGCTGACCTCCCCTGATCCAACATAAGGAGTAAATGAGGACGAAAATTGTCAAAAAATTGGTAGAAGTTTGAGGAGCTTTATGCCTCTCCCCTTTCTACCCTGCTTGATAGTTTCCCCATGAATTTGGAGGCCCCAAACAGAATTTCCTTTGAGATTTGGAGACCATTCTGGAAACAAGGGGATGGGGCTTGTTTCTCATCTGCACCTTGCTGAGTTGTGCACGCTGCAGCGGCATCCAGCAAGGATGGGGCATGGAGGCAGGAGGGCGGAGAGTGTAGAACCTGCTGCAGCATACGGTGGCATGAGACTGGCATGGTGAGGAGGCCTAACCTTCAGTGGGACCTCAAGGAAGCCCCAGAAGTAGGCTGGGATCACAAGCTGGCTTGCCCACAACACGTTCTACCTAAGAGGCTGCAGAAACCTTGGATGGACCAGCTTCTGAGGCTAAGGGGCAGGGAACAGCTGTGCCTCTGCAGCAGCATCATGCAGGGAGCTGTGCAGCATCCCCACCAGGTGCTGCACAACAGAGACACTCTCAGGGGACCATAGTACCAGATACACAGCCTCCCCGCGCCTGGCTTGTGGGCAATAACCCAAAGACATTGACACTCTCTCCCCCAACCCCTGCAGGCTCTGGCTGCCAGAAGCATGTAAATAGTATAAAAGAAGAAGCAGGATCAGGGAGAAGGAGGGCTAAGATTTGGGTTCTGTTTGCAAAATTCAGTGTTGTTGATTTGTGACTGTGATTTTAGCACTGGAACCTACTGTTTTACAAAACCAGAAGAATTCATTCAAAAGATGTGTGAGCCTCATCTCAATGTCTTCCAAAACTCTGTCCCGCCAGGACTGGCCAGGGTACTTTAAACTTTCCTTGAAGCAAAAACCAGACTGTATTAAATATGGAATTTGCCCAAAACCACCTAAAATATTTTTAAAACAATCTACAGAAGTCAGGAAGAATAACACAGCTGCAGAGAGCTGGTGCCAAAAGAGAACTTTGGTTTTATTCTGTGACCTGTGGTGTCTGGGAGGGTGTGGAAGTAGAACCCAGGACCAGAAAGAAAATGGCCAAGGCCACGGACACCGTGATCCCCGTCCCTGTCCTAGCAGGCAGTAGGAGAGCCTAACTCTTGTCGATCTTTAATTGTCCCCCATGTGAATTGTGGTAGATCTCTCAGCTTATTCCACATGGAGCATATATAAGATCTCACCGTTATTAGGCTGAAAGTTCCCTTTTCTCTAAGAGATGAGAAGGGAAAGGAAGGAAGGGAATGAGAATGGAGAGAAGACCTCCTCCTGCCACAGTTACATGTTCTGCTGACGTTGGAGGAAGGGATTGAAGCCAGTAACACATCATAAGCAGCCAGGGGAATGGAGGCATGGTCCAGGATATTCCCAAGATTCCACTGGTGTATCATCCTTCTTCGTTTTCTCAAAAGTAAAAGGCTCAGTTCGCATCCCCTTAAAGGGGATGGAAGAAGTAGATAAAAACACAAACTCGTCTCTCACACCCAGAGATTTATTCTACATTATGCCCAAATGTTCAGATGTCAGATGATGTTTATAGAGTAGACTAACTCAGAAAATCTGAGCATTAATCTCGTGTTAAACAAACCATTATGTGCTCCAGTCTCTAGTTTCTCATCTCCAAAATGCGTATACTATCTAGTTAATGTAGTTCACAACGTTCCTTTTAAAATAATACTATGCAATAGATATAAAAATATTTTAAAAATTAATAGTACTCTATACATGTAACGTGGCACTAATTATTATTATTCTCATTATCCAAATGCTGGAAGCCTTTATAGTTTTGGCCAGCCATGTCAGGGGAGTTAGAATAAAAGAAAGTATTGTTGGAAGGGTAGCACCCCACTTCTGAACCTCTCCTTTGGGGCTTTAAGTTGTATGTGGTGATTCTATGACCTTAAATTTCTTTCTCCAGTGTTCATTTATAGGAAATGAAGTTGGTTATTCCCAGAATTAATTATTATTCCTTTGGATAATTGGGCTTCAGATGCTGGAGAGTTACTCCCACCCAGTAGCCAGTACACAGATTCCAAAGGTCAAATATCTCTGTGCCAGCGATTTCCTTCTTTGTCCAACTCCCAGCCGAACCGCCATATATCACTGTGACAGTTCTGGGTTGGTTTGTCTTTCTTTAGTAAGTGCTTACGAAGAGGTAGCCCAAACCCCATGGAGAGAGATTTTCTTCACTACTCTTACCTAAAGGGTTTATTTTATTCCAAAATATCTTACCAAAAATAAATATTTGAAGACTGCTCCATTTAGCAGAAATAAGGCAGATGACTGAAAAGAGTTGATAGCAAAGAAAAGTGCAACATGGGCTACATAAAAGCCTTTTAAGAACAGTTTATGTTGTGATGGATGCATCCCCACTGGGGGAAGACTGCCCTATCAGCGTTGTTGATTGAGCTGGTCTGCCTTTTTCATGGCGATGTAACTTTTTTTTATTGTGGTTAAAAAACACGTAACATAAAATTTACCATCTTAACCATTTTAAGTTCAGCAGTGTTAAGTATATTCACATTATTGTGAAACAGATCTCCAGAACTTTTTCATCTTGCAAAATTCCAGCTCTGTGCCCAGTAAACAACACACGGTGGTGTGACTTTTAAGAGCTCGATATACTCAAGGAACGTGAGGAGCTCGTCTCACCTGGTCTGCCACCCATCCAGAGAGATTCGGCCCAGAGCTTCACCTGGGCCTCCTCACTGTCTAAAATGCACTCCTGGAGCTCCAGTGCCTGGCGTGTCCACAGAGGTGCAGTCAGAGTGGACAGTGCAGTGGGCAGTGAGAGTCCCCTGAGGAGTCCCACCACTCAGCACTCGGCCCAAGTGCTAGGTCCAAAAGTGCTGAGAATAACTGACAGAGGAGGAGACTCCAGAAATGCCGCTGGATGGACATTACTGGGAGCAGGTGGGTCAGAAAGGACCCTGTGATATGAGGTTGGGGTACGGGACGAGGAACATGGGCTGTCCTGACATAGACTGTGTTCTCAGAGTGCCTGGCTGCCTGCCACAGCCTCGGCCACTGTGACGTTTCTGTCCTCTGCCTTCTTTTATTGATGAACTCCATACCCTCTTAAAGGAATTAGAATTTATATTTGTCTTCTGATTGGAAGAACATGTTGCTTAAGGCAATTTTGAAATTATTAGAGTCATAAACAGCAGTTATGAGCTAAGAAGCTGATCAAAGTATGTTGGCACACCCCGATCACTGGTTGAACGAGCGGGAGTACCTAAGACAATTTCATACATTAGCTATTGGTGGTTTTTGGAGTGTTGAATGGCTGCACACAGAACTGCATGATAGTAAATTTGTAATTTTAAGCCACTGAGTTTGTAGTAACTTGTGACAGCAGTAGTTGAAAACTCATATAGAGTGAGTAAGTACAATACTTTGAATATGTATATGAGAACAAGGATGGATAACTCTAGTTTGGTTTGTTTTTATTTAAGTGAGTTAATAAACCACAGATGAACCAAATATTTGAGATTCTAAAGTGATAAAGGAGTCCACATGCAGTGAAAAATATGTCTTCGATGCACATCCTTTTGCTGTCATCAAAGAGAAAAAATGGTATTTGAAATGAAACTAATGCCTCCTTAAGTAGTTCTGGTTGCAGAGAAGTTAAGAGAAAGGGTGCTGTTGTGCAGGTTTGATTTTGGACAGCACGCTGAGACAGCTAGCGCTACCCCTTGCAGTGCACTTTGAGAGCAATGTAAGGTCGCAGCCTAAGGTGGAGCATTCGCAGAGGGAATTTGTCTCCGAGCACAGCACTTCCAAACCGTTGGGCGTACCCTGGACTAAATTCCCACCTGTTCTGTTACCCAGCCAGTTCCATCCCACTTCAGTAAGGATCAATCCTGGTCCTAACATTTTTTTAAGTCCTTGAGAGATTTAGCTGAAAATACTACCTTGAAGAGAAATTTTACTCAAGTTATTTCTACATCAGCCTCAGAATTTCCAAAGCAGGAAAATAAATATTTTCACATTTGATTATTGGCCCTATATTTATTTACATCCTTATTTGTTTGTTTATTTATTTATTTCAATAAGAGGCTCTTAAAAGACAGAGGTTTGGATGAGCTAGAGGGTTTCTATATTTTTTGAATAGCTTTTGCTATCAAATTATCCTCTGGATCATTAACCTTCCTCCTCATAAATAACCACAGTTTCTTTGTGAACAAGGCAATGTTCTCCTGAGTTTGTATTGCACTTTTCACCTAACTTGTGCTTTTTTTCCCCTTCATCTCTCATTAAAAAAATTCAGTCTTTACAGATTTGATCCACCTAAGACGAAAAGAATATGCAGCATACACCCCTGCTGACAAGTGGTGATGAAATTCTGAGGAAGAAACATTCTGGTTTCTGCTGGGTTCTTGGTTTCCTCTGACTGCGTATACCTAGATCAGCCTGTATTTCTGTTCTGCTCACTATAGAATGTGGACCTCACGCTTCACAAGTTTAATGTGTATCTTTTATGCAAAGAGGAATAAATATATACTTTTTATTTTTACACCCAAACAGTTGCCCCTGATGACCCCAGCAGAAAAATAGATGGCGATACCATTATTTTTTCAAATGTTCAAGAAAGATCAAGCGCGGTATATCAGTGCAATGCCTCTAACGAATATGGATATTTATTGGCAAACGCATTTGTAAATGTGCTGGGTAAGCTCCCTCTTTATTAAAGACACGGCAAGTTGAATTAATGACGGGTGTTGTTTTCCATTCATTCAGCAAAAATATATCTAGTGTGTGCAGTGGGCAGTACTTGGAGCCATCAGGGATATATGAGGACAGATCAGATACAAACCTTGCCCTAAAGAGTATTGCAGTCTGGTCTTAATGTTCTTCCAAAACACCATTTTTATAATGGCAAATTCTTCATTGCAGGCTGCTTCATTCACAGATGGTTCGACTAAGTGTCAACCCACTCAAGAGAAAAATAGCATTGGCCTGCTGTTAGTGACTGCATGTTACCGCTATTCCAGCCTTAGAAACTGACAAGCTGAATAACAATGTCATGATTCTGATTTTTTGGAAATAAATCATTAATCATAATGTTTCACCTTTATCCAAGACACAGATGTACACTTATTTATTAATTCATAATAATATGTTTAGAAAACTATGACATAATCATATTCTTCAATGGTAGGGTTATGTGAACATTATTTTTCTCATATTGGACAAAACTTCCAAAATACAAAATTTGTTAAAAATTTATGTGAGAATTGTTTTCACGGTTCCAGGGAATCATATTTCAACTCTCTAAGCATAGTAGACTGCCTTTCAAACAAAATTAAAGTCAAGGACCAACCAGTACTTGGTAGTTTTCCTTCCTGCTTGAAATGAAGGTGAGGAAATCACTGGAAGAGCTGAGGGGTTAAGATCCTGGTGGATATTAAGGAGGTGGTTTTGGTTTCCGGTCCTCTTTTTAGTTATCAGCATTCTGCTTTTTTCTGCCTGCTTGTGTGTTCCCCAGCACTCCCACCTACCCAACCCATTATAACCTTGGGGTTATGGTGGGCCACTCATTCAACAAAAATGTACTTGGCCATTATTTTTGTGTCAGATACTGTGCTAGTTTCTGGAGAAAAACACTGAGTAACCCCATTCCCTGCCCATGAGGGGCTTACAGTGTAATAGGAGATATAGGCAAATAAATCAATTATGAAAATATTACGCCTAAGATATGGGATGTGAGACAGAGGGAGAAAACTTGTATTTTTCCACCTTGAGTGACAGTTAGTGTCATTCCTGATAGAGGGCATAAGAAGGGAGACGTATTGGTTGTGCTTTACCATAACCTCTCATGGCTTTAAGATAAAATGCACAGTGGGCCTAAATGTTTATTTTATTTTAATATTTCCTTTACCTTTTTCAAATGTTTTTAGCTGAGCCACCACGGATCCTTACATCGGCAAACACACTCTACCAGGTCATTGCAAACAGGCCTGCTTTACTAGACTGTGCCTTCTTTGGGTCTCCACTACCTACTATTGAGTGGTAAGTAATGGCCCTATTTGCTTTTAATATTTAATTTGCTAAAGCCTTCAAATCTCCCGGGATGTCAGGTTTTGATCAGAGAACAGATAGGAAAAAAGGCAGTGCAGAACCCATCATATTATTAATTATTAAATTCATTTACCAATATTATTAAGTACTTGCTCTGTGCTAAAAAATCACATGCATAGTCTATTTGGCAGCACACTTTGTCAACCACAGAGCTATATGTAAATATTTTTGAGAACATTTAAGATTGCTGTATTTCACAGTGCCATGGACATCACCTGGGATTTCATGAATGGTGGCTGGAGGGACTGTAGGGGGGACATTCCTTGATAATAAAATGTCAGTTGGGGTGGGGGAGAGGTTCTACACCCCAAACAGAGTTTGTTATTACCAGTGTTCCTTGTTAGTATGCCTCTTCCACCTGAGCTTCCCAACGTGGATCGAGCCAAGCTGTCCTGTGTCCTTTCCCTCCCGACTTTAGATCGTCCCCTTTGCTGTACCACTCCTGATATGGACCCTGTTCGTGCTCCTGGCTTGCTTACTATAGCATGGGAGAGACAAGGCGAGGATAGGCAGCAGCTTAGAAAGAATGAGTGAAAGAAAATTGGAACATTCATTTATTGACCATCCATCAGTTGCCAGACACCGTGCTGGGCTCCACCTGCTAGTGTCGGGTTCAAGTCAGGTGCAGGAATAACAGACAGGCTCCCCAGGCTCCACTTACCTGCAGAGAAGAGAAACAGGGATTCTGTGCAGATGATTTCCTAGCGCAGGTCCAGGGTAACGCTTAGCCCCGTGGACTTTGCCTCACCCCCTTTCATCCATCCTTACTTCTCCTGTCTGACACCAACGAGGAAGCTGCGTGTATACAGGCTTTACAGACAGGCTTTATTCTTTTTCTTCCCTGAACATTTTCCTATCCAGTCTTTCAAAAGTACAACCTTGTAACCTTGAAATCAAAATCTCTTTAGAATTGTAACCTGCAGACGGAGTTACAAATACATCACAGTAGGGGGAACATGTCAAAAAGAGCAGTCTTCCTTTTGCCTATTTTATCACTTATTAGAGGTAGAATAGGTAATCATGTGTTTATTAAATTATGAATCTTTCATAATGAAAATTACCATTTAAGTGTTTTGTATTGTCAGCCTAATTCTTCAAGCACCATTTAGCATTGAGTGCTCCAGTTCCACATCCTGTCTTTATCATGGCCTCATTGACTTATAATCACGCAGTAGACTTGTGCAGATCCGGATGTCTCTGAACTCGATAGTATAGTGCAGATCCTGCTGTGTTGGCCTTGAACGTGGCATTTTATGTCTGACTTCAGATTATGATGTGTTTTTTTTTCTCATTGTGATCATTTCTGTAATAAAGGTTTAAAGGAGCTAAAGGTAGTGCTCTTCGTGAAGATATTTATGTTTTACATGAAAATGGAACTTTGGAAATTCCTGTGGCCCAGAAGGACAGTACGGGAACTTACACATGTGTTGCAAGGAATAAGTTAGGAATGGCCAAGAATGAAGTTCACCTAGAAATCAAAGGTAAGGCAGAGGTGACGAAATTTCTTCAAGGATTATGTGACTTTGAGCAAATTCTCTAGCTTTGGCAGTGGATAACGATAACTTTAAATTTCAGATCCAACAAGGATCATTAAACAGCCCGAATATGCAGTTGTGCAAAGAGGGAGCACAGTGTCCTTTGAATGCAAAGTGAAACACGATCACACCTTAACCCCCACTGTCACGTGGCTGAAGGACAACGGTGAGCTGCCCAATGACGGAAGGTATTTGAAGACAATTTCTTTCCTTTCTCTTCTTTCTCTTTAAGCTGCTATTGAACTAAAGGTTGATTGGATAGTACCTTAACAGGGATGTTTTTAAAGTTTCTGAAGTCTTCTCTCTCCGAAATAGATGTGCATTTTCTCCCTGCTGTAAAATGTTCAGACCAAAAAAGGTATCGAGTTATTGAAATAAGACCCTGAGAATGTTTGTCTGTCTTTGTGTGCTGGTCTCCTGTGTGATTCAGAATGGGAAAAACCTTTCAGGCCTTGGCCAGCATCCATTGTTTTCTACCTTGTACGGTGAAGTCTCGACAGATGTTTTCTTTGCCATTCTACAAATAAGCAGAAATACGATCTCTTTAATCACCGGAGTGTGCCTGAATCCTTGTCAGTATTTTAAAGGACACTAGTTTTCATTTGGGTAGGGAGTTTGCTTTTGATTTTTCCCCAAAGCCAGTAGAAGGAGAAGGAAAAAAAAAACAGCTAATGCATTTATAAGAGCCTGAGCATGTTGTGGTTCTTTAGCTCGGAATGGGAGAAAGGTCATACCTATTTTCCAGGCGTGGCCCTCAATATGCCAGTCAGTACACGGATTTGAACTGTCACAGAGTGGCTGCAAGCGTCGCCCCCTGTGGGAAAGGATGCTGTATACTGGTGGAAATGTTTTCTGTGGTTGGCTTACAACAGTGCCTGAATGGGACCTTGTGGCTTGTAAATGGCCCTAGAAGAACTGTGTGGCCTGCTCCTCTATATGCCCAGAGTTTCCAGCTAGTTCTGTGCTTCAACTGGTCAGTTTTATTTGCGGAATCTGAGATGAGAAGAAAATATCAAGAAATGACCTTCGCGTTAAGTTGGCTAAAGCTTTAACTTGAAAATTCCCTGAGAAGACAGTTAATGATTTATGCAGCCTCTTTAAAACCATGCATGAATCCTATTTACATGGGTTTTTGACCTCCTAAGTAATTTTTCACGCCTGCAAGTAACCTCTAGAAAACTCTTGATGGTGACTGCTGGTCTGAATCTTCCTGTTTCTATTGATAAAGCTGATTACTATTCTTTGCATTTACTTTCTCCTCTGAGAGTTTATGCATGTTGGCAAAAATGACACAGAATTTCTGCAGTAAATAAGAAGTTATTTTAAAATATACGCTTTGCTAGAAATTCAGCTGGATGAGTGGTGTTTAAATGTTTCTTAGCAGCAAAAGCCGTAGGAAAGCCCCTCCTGTTCAGGATAACTGGAGCTGCCCCCACCTCGCCTCTGGATGCCCCAGATCTTTCAGGAAGCTCCTAAAACTCCAAAGGCATGGTTGGAAGCCACCGGACCAGATGGCTTGACATCCCTTCTGACCCAAGATTCTGATTCTTTCTAATTGTTTTCCAACTTTAATCATTATCAAAGTGATACATATTGTCTAGGATTTTAGCTCTAATGTTCTGCAAATCTTTATCATCCTTCTCTTTTATGAAATTCACAGAGTTTCTTTCTTGCCAGTAAAGCGACCATCTGGTGTGGTAGGATGTCCATTTCAGCTGCTCTGAATGTGTTGTACTTACAGGTTCACTGTTGACAAGGACCATTTGGTGGTAACCGATGTAAGTGACGATGATGGTGGGACCTACACATGTGTGGCCAACACAACTCTGGACACCGTTTCTGCCAGTGCTGTGCTTAGGGTTGTCGGTAAGAACTAGAACGCACACAGCACAACTGGCTGCCCTGTTTTAGGCTGAAAGGAAAAATTGTCAATAGTAAATGTTTGCTTGTAAATGTTTTAGTTTTACAGATGAGTTAAACACTCACCTTTTTCTTCTTTGAAAGATATCTTTGAGGCGATGGTTTCAATATGAATTTACTCTTCAGTAGCACTGGAATAAAATGGTGGTTATGCATGTGAGCAATATTTTTAGAAGAAAATTGGGGAAAATAATCTACTTTTCTTTAAAATCGAAGGGTTTTTCCCCCTCGGTTGTTATTGCATGTCTGTCAATGCCAAGTCTCATAGCTCAGCACAAGGTTTAGTTTATAATCTTAATCATGTTCAGTCTTTGTCTTCTTATGCTATCTTATATCTTTCCATTACTAATTTTGATTAAAATGCTCTATATTAATGTCCTTTCTAGCTCCCACTCCAACTCCAGCTCCCATTTACGGTAAACTAATATGAGTCTTGTTTCTCTATTTTCTGTCAAACCAGTTCACATTTGCAGAAAAAAATTGATTACTTTCTTTTCCATATCACGTCATTGTGTTTCTTGGAGGAAAAGGGCTCTGTCAAATGTTCTGTTGGGGTGCCCATTTACTGCTATAAATCATTTCTTCACTGTTACTCTCGAACTTTCCACTGAATATATTGCCACTTGTGTCTAAGTCTTCCGTGAAGTCACTTCATTTGATAAAAGTTCCTCTTTGATTTCATTTCCTTGTAAAGTAGCATAATGCTTTATTCAAAAGCTGTCATCCATATTTTACAGAATGAAGAAGCTATTTCAAATATCGCTTCATAAGTTAGGTTTTTATTTCAGTCTATGAAAAGCTGTTTCAGAAAAATAAATGTCATTTTGGGGTTCCATGTTCAAGAAATTTACAGAGGAAAGCAATGGATGTTTAGAACAGTGTTTGACTTTTATATCAGAGAAAACCGACTCACTGTGTGTTAACAAAAGATAAATCACTGAAGAAAGACCAAAAAGAGGGCACTTCCAGATTGTGTAAATTTTCTGAGTCTGGAAAATAAATCAGAAATTATTTCCAGAAATCTTTTTGATTAAAGAACCCTCATCTTTATTCCGTATATAAATACAAAAGTTAATTTTGTGGCATAAACTCAGCTGGATTTTGCATGGTATCATTAATTACGATGCAGAAGACCTGTCCTTTGTAGACGTTTATTGCTTCTTTACTGATAGGAGAGAAGGGCCTATATTTTTATATGACCTCTGGTCCCCCAAGAGCCACAGTGACTCCCAGGAACAAGGTCAGGAAAAGGCCCAGGGGGCACGTTAACTCTCTGGATCTCAGAAGAGTCAGACATGCTTCTGGGACACCTTCGTCCCAACAGGGCTCTGGACCCTGGCGTCCTCTGAGAGTAGACACACTTCCCCACGCTCCTGGTTGACTATTGAACTGAGCATCTGCATAAGGTGTACATGCTGAGGGCTCCCTACATAACATCCATTTTAGAATTCCCTTAAAAATATCAATATTCTTCGGGAGCCCCCAAATCTGTAATTTAGCAGGTTTCAGAAAGAACATTTGAGTCTCCTTCAAACAGAATATGTATTGCCTGTGTTTGTTTTGCAGCATATGCTAGTCTCTATTTCTCATTTATTACAAATGAAGCTCCCATATTATTTTTTCCATTTGTGCTCCTTCCTGTTTACGAGCAGACACCCACTGAGAGCGCTGGTGAACCATGCATGCCCCCTTCACTGGTTTTGGTTACTTGAAGTTAAGCATCATTTGAAAAAGAAGCTAGCAGAACTCATTGATGGCTTATCCTGGCTGTGCTCTGCGTTCCCAGCAACCTCAGCTGTTTGCGTTTCGTTTC
Source organism: Equus quagga (assembly GCF_021613505.1). NCBI lineage: Eukaryota > Metazoa > Chordata > Mammalia > Perissodactyla > Equidae > Equus > Equus quagga. Next base: position 33,914,669 of record NC_060274.1, on the reverse strand, counting down.
ACTTGCATGCTCATTAACCATTAAGTGTGCTGTGTCTTTAAGATGCTCCCTCTGTAAATAAGATCGTGAGTCAAGGAGAACCTCCTCAGGATGGATGGTTAACTATGATGTGTGTGTTTGGTCTGCAGATGTCCCGAATCCTCCCTTTGACTTAGAATTGACAGATCAACTCGACAAAAGTGTTCAGCTGTCATGGACCCCAGGCGATGACAACAATAGCCCCATTACAAGTATGTGGTGTCAGTGGATAAACTTAGTGACCGTTTTTGAAGCACTTTATCATGTGCAATTGAAGTTCCTCACAGAGAGATTTGCTAGCATTCTCTGCTTCATTACTAGCAGAACAAAAACATTTATTTATGGCTCTCTTCTCTTTAGAGCTGGAGTTATTCCTGGTTACAGCTTCTGGTATGGGATGCTAATTAACTGCTAACGATGTTAATTAAGCAAATCCACTATCATTTTGTGTTTAAGATCCATAAAATCACCTTAAATTTCTGCCACAGGAGGAAAATGTATTGTAAATTACTCATTTTGCCCATTAATATGGGAGAAAAAGATGAGAGGAGTAGGTGCTGGAACACCCAGTCCATGTATTAGGAACTTGAGACTTGGTGAGTAAAGTGACTTTTCAAACCCACAGTTGATAACAGAACTGCATGTAGACATCAGGTCTGTTAACTTCCAGTCCAGTTGTCTTTCTTCTCATTAGCCTCTGCTACAAAGTGGTACATTCAACAATGTCAGCTCTTCACCTTGATGACATAAGCCTAGGGAATAAAATCCGGTGAGGATCCATGCCCTAAGGATACTGGAAGAGCTTCATAAAATTAGACTACAGATAAGCTTAGAAGTTTTAAACCAAAAAGATCCTTAAGAGAGTGGACACAAGCCTGTAATATATTATTACCTTTAGGTATATACTGTAGGAAGACTAAATTCCTTTCTGATGACTAGCCAAGATTATTCTGAAATGATGCGTGTGTTGATTTCTTGCACCTGCTGGTCAAGCAGAATATTTCCAATGAAGTTAAACAAAAGCCTCCTCTCTGTCTTGTGTTATTTAGTGCCGTTCTTTTCTCAATTGAGTTTTCAGCCCTTGATCAGAACACTCATGCGTTCATGCTGAGTCTTCCAGTTAATTCAATACATTAGCCACATTCAGCTGGTGAGGACGCTTGGAGACTCTTTTTACCTATGTTAACAGGATACCATTAGATTTCAAGGCATTTCTACTCTTTTATTCATTCACTCATTCATGCAACACGTATTTATTGAGTGCCTGTTATGTACCAGGCATTGTGCTAAAACAAAAGTCAAAAACCTCTGCCCATAAGGAGCTTACATTTTAGTTGAGGAGAGAAGATAAAATTAATAGTATATATTATGTTATTGTGTATAACGTCATTATATATGTGTATGTGTGTGTAGGGGAGGAAGACGTTTCCTCTACCCTCTGTGGGTTCTTCTGGCCGGAGAACGAATTAAAAACTCATGAGACAGAATAGCAGGAGAAAATTAAACAAGGCTTTATAACATGTATACATGGAAGAGGCCCAGGCAAGCTGAGCAACTCGCCAAAATGGCTGAAGCCCCCACCTTAAATATCATATCCATCTAAAGGCAAGCAAGGATGTTGGGGGCGGGGGGAGTCAGTTACAGGAGGTTACCAGAAACAGGAATAAGATTATTATGTAGATTTAAGTCCTTGAATTCTGTATTGATAGGAGTTTCTAGAGATAAGGTCATCCCCTTCCTAGTACAGAGAGGGAGATATCTTTACAGATAGAGATCTCCTTTACAATGTAAATGTTTCTTAACAAAGGGCAAGCAAGTTCTACTCCTCAGAGCCTCCTTCCCCGTCCCAGTTTATCAAAGCAACCAGCCCCAAATAATCCCCACACCAAAGACGTATTTTGGGGTGGCCAATGCCAGTCCCCCACATGTCTATATGTATATATGAATATGTATATTCATTCATACACACATACACACACACTACTCCCTTCAAGAGAGAACCTGCTGCCAGGAATGTTAACAGCAGGCTGCGTCTGTGGCACCTTCCCTGAGGATCTGCTTCAGTGTTCACATGAGGCCACTCTCTTCCTGAGCAATTCCAGCGATGAGCCCAGGGAGCGACCCAGAGCTCAGCCATCCCTCATACAGAACTTCACTCTGGGGCTCCTCGTTGACCTGGCGAGACTATCTATACTGCATTCTGAGGCCTTTCCTGCACACTCCTCCTTCCTTCCCCGTCTCCCTCTCCTTTGGCAGACGTCAGACCTGCATCATGGTCTGAAGATCTTTCCGGCCTACTCCTGCTTTCTCCTCCTTTCATCTTCCATGGACATTTCCTCAAATAAAACTCCTGCATTTCTAATTCTGTCTTAGCATCTGCTTCCTAGAAGACTCAAACACGTATACCTCTATACACATGGTTGTGTGTGTGTGTACGGTGGGGGTTGGGAGGGTGTGTGTTTAGGCCATGCAAAAAACAAAGCAGGAGAAGGAGATGAAAGAATATGGGGGTCAGAAATATAATTATGAATGGAGTGATTGGGAAAGGTCACATTAAGAAGATAATATTTGAGTATGTCAATAAAGACATGAGGAGGGAGATAGTGAACAAACCATTCAATTATCTCGGGGAAGAACTTTCCAGATAGAACAAGGGAAGGAACAAAGGCCCTAAGCCAGGGTCATGTCTGCTAGGAGGTCAGTGTGGGTGGAGTGAAATGAACAAAAGGAAGTGAAGTAGGAGAGAAGGTCAAAGAGGTAAAGAGTTGGTGGCTGGGGGTGGGGTGTGAACTCTCCAGGGCCTTGCAGGCCTGTCAGGGTTGGGAAGTAGTTGGAGGGATTTAAGCAGAGGATGGATTAATGGATCACTCTGACTGTTCTGTTGAAAGTGGTCTATAGAACGAGAGGGAAGCAAGGAGACCAGGCAGGACCAGAGTTCTCAAGCTGTGCGTTGAAGAACCGTGTAGAACCCTCAGAAAACTCACAGGGATGTGTCAGGATATTTTTTAAGTTTTTGATTTTAAAATTTTGATATTTAATAAACACAGTGACATCTGTCAGACACCATGTGAAATAGTAGCTTGAGGCAGTTTGCAGTTTCAATACTATATTGCTATGTCGTATAATGACAACGTCATATCTCTACAAAGCTTTTGCTGGGATAAAAAGCAAGTACCATGTGAAACTCAGTGTGAAACAGGAAATGAGGAAGGTGATGTCCAATCTGCTTACAAGGTTTGAGAAGTTTTACAGCGCTCAGTAGGTGTTAAGACATGAATATTTATTAAGTTATATGGACCTAACTGCTTCGTACATGGAAATGTTAGGTATTTCTTTTGGCCTAAGGGAGCCATGAAAAAGATTCTGAGGCACTCAGTACACCATGAACTGAGAAAGTTTGGGAACTTCTGAGTTAGGAGGTTGTACAATAATTCACCTAAGAGATTGTGATCGCTTGGAACAGGCTAAGAGGATTGGAGGTGCTGAGAAATGGTCAGATTCTGCATATTTTTTAAAGGTACAGCCAACAGACTGTTGGGAGTATGAAAGAAGGAGAGCAGCCAAGAAGGACCTCGAGGTTTTAACCTGGGTTGTCACTACCAGTTGGGGAGGAGGATCAGGGTCAGTCTTGGTCATACCCAGTTCGAGATGCTGAAGTAGACAAGCAAGTGGAGTTCTTGGATAGGCAAGGAGCTGTCCAAGTCTGCAGTCCAGGGGAGAGGTCTCCAGAAATGAGACTGCAGAAGTGAATGCGAAAGTCCTCAGTTTATGAGACTGAAGATCACCAGCAAATTAATGTAGCTTCAGAGCACTGCAACCCATATAATATTTCTAGTTCATCTTTGTACCTATAATTGATGTCATGGTACATGGCACACTGTAGGCAATTATTGAATATCTCAATATCTAGTTTTTACAAGGGCAAAACATGTACATACCACAAAATTTTAGGAGAGACAAGACGGTATGCAGTGAAAAGTTAGTCTTCCTCCCACCCCTGACTCCCAGTTCCTCTGGCAACACCAGTGTTATCAGCGTGTATCCCGAGAGGTGATACTTGTACATTCAAGGGTATATGTGTGTGTATATGTCAGAGTAAATCTTTTTACTTTTACACAAGTTTAGTATCCAACACATACTCTTCTGTCCCCTGCTTGGTTTCACTTAACAAGATATACTCTGTTTCAGTACATATGGAGCCCCATTCATTTTTTACTCTGCCGAATATTCCATTGTGTGGAGGTACTGTAATCCATTTAATCAGCATCCTATTTATGAACATTTAGGATGTTTTCATTTAGGTTGTTTCGATTGCAAACAATGCTGTGATGTGGATTCTTTTTCATGTGTCTTTGAGCGTATGCATGAGCCTATTTATTCACAATAAATCTCGATCAAAAGGTATCTGAGTTAAATATTATTAGATGTTTTAAATCGTTCTCCGTAGAAGTTGTACCAGTTTGCAGTTCCCACAAACAAAATGTGAGAATGCTTTTTCCCTGCATCAGAGTCAACAAAGTGTGTTAAACCTTTGGTTGTTGCCAATCTGTTTAGTGGAAAATGGGATCTCACTGTGTTTAATTTATTTTCTCCTATTATGAAAAAAATGGCCATCTTTTCATATTTTTAAACTTTCCTAGGAATAGGTGGATCAGTTCTAAACAGTTTTAAGTAACTAAACTCGGCATGTTAGAGAAAGAATACCAAATATTATTAGGTGTGCTTAAGTATTGAGGATGGTGATTGACCTCTGAAATCAAAATATGCTAATGGCATTTTTCTTGAAAGTGGAATAATTCATGTTCGACTACTCTTGTTAGATTGTCCGTTTAGTTATCCTAGCAACTGCTCTGTTGGGTGACTGAATTCACTGCCTTGCATTTGTTGTGTATGTGTGTTGTGCCCAGAATTCATCATTGAATATGAAGACGCAATGCATGAGGCAGGGCTGTGGCATCACCAAACGGAAGTTTCCGGAACGCAGACCACAGCCCAGCTGAAGCTGTCGCCTTATGTGAACTACTCCTTCCGAGTGATGGCAGTAAACAGTCTCGGGAGGAGCTTGCCCAGCGAGGCGTCTGAACAGTATTTGACTAAAGCCGCAGGTAACGCAGGACTTCTGTGATAGGAAATAAAATAGAGAAGTTTTCCACTATTTGAAAAAGACCAAAACTTACAGGTATGTGGCTGCTTACCTTCTAGAACCAGATAAAAATCCCACGGCTGTGGAAGGACTAGGATCAGAGCCTGATAATTTGGTGATTACGTGGAAGGTGAGTTATGTGTGAAGACTTCAACTTTCCTCGGTATATTTTAAAGTGAAAAAAAAATTGTTTTAAAATAATATTCACATTAAAATTCCATTTCACCCATTTTGGGGAAAATATATATTATATATCTTTATTTAGGAGACAAATATTGTGTAGTAGTTCAAAGGTTGATCCTTGGAGCCAAAATGAATGGGTGCAAACCTCAGCTTTGCCGCTTACTAGCCATGCAACTTTAAGCCAGTTGTTTAATGTGTCCCTTATGTATCTATGTGATGGGAATAATGACAGAACCAACATCATAAGATTAGAGAAGTTAAGACATCTAAGCCACTAGAACAGTGCCTGGCACATATATATGCTCAATAAATACTAGCTAATAATCTCGTCATCATAGAGAACCATCTAGAAGATATGTCCCAGTTTAATGCCAGCAATCAGCTTCTTCTTTTTTTTTTCTGTTTTGGCTTATCTGTATTTTCTGGACTTGGAACATTAACATATATTTACTCGTGTAATTTTAAAACTTAGATCCATGCATACATACTTATATGCATACATATTTGTACATGCTTATGTACAGACATACATGTAGAAACAGGATAAAATGACAAGACAACCTTTTTTTTTTAACAAAGAAAGAAGCAGTTTACTAGTTTCAGTCTCCAAGTAAGGTAGGCAATGACATACTGTCACGCAAATAGGAATATAAAAAGGAAACTACATAACTGAAATGTCTGAAGTCACATACCCCGACTGTGGGGCCGGAGTTTGAGAGGCTTATGTGGTATTCACTTCTTCAAGATAGAAACTAACACCCTTTGAAATGTTGACCCCAAACGAGCTCCGAATCTCATCACAAATGAAAAAAAAGGTAAAAGCTCCCTGGAGAAAATTGTTAAGAGCTTGTATTTTAGTGTTTCAGTGCTCATTTTCTTTGAGTCTAGGAATTGAATTTGCTGTTCCAGTAAGAGTTCGTGCAGTCGATCTGTTTTTTAAGCTCTAATTATTTGGCTTTTCCCGTAGCCCTTGAATGGCTTTGAATCTAATGGGCCAGGCCTTCAGTACAAAGTTAGCTGGCGCCAGAAAGATGGTGATGATGAATGGACATCTGTGCTTGTGGCCAACGTATCTAAATATATTGTCTCGGGCACACCAACCTTCGTCCCATACCTGATAAAAGTCCAGGCCCTGAATGACGTGGGGTTCGCTCCAGAGCCAGCTGTCGTCGTGGGACATTCTGGAGAAGACCGTAAGTGGCTGATGCTGTTTTCTTTATACTTTTCCCCAGCAGAACAGACTTATCGAGGTACAAGCCAAGGCCATTTCCAGACGTGCATAGACAGGGATGGAGGGAGGCAGCAGTTATTGTGCTCAGCATTTCTGAATTTGAACAGCTTGCTATGTAGAACATGGGTTCTGAATGTTAAAAGTTATTACTTTCTAAAGAGTTGTTATTCTCACAAAGTCAAATGACCAGAGATGAGAAAATCTCTCAGTCCTTGATAATTCACAGAATAGGGCTGGGGCATACCACAAGCCAAAATTACTAGACACTGACATTTTTGCATGAAATTCAAAATAACATCGATATTTCTACCCCACTTCTCGATCTTTCCCTAGTCCCAATGGTGGCCCCTGGGAATGTGCGTGTGAATGTGGTGAACAGCACCTTAGCCGAGGTGCACTGGGACCCAGTACCTCTGAAGAGTATCCGAGGACACCTCCAAGGCTACCGGGCAAGTGAAGGGAACCCTTTTGTGTTCTTCCCTTGGGAACAGGCCACCAGCGAATGCCAGATGCGCTTCTCTTGGCCGGAGGAGGCCTTGAGAGTTCCTCTGGTTTATCGCCTCAGGCGGACCACATCTAGAGCTGAATCAAAATCTCACTGCATCCAGTGAGAAAAAACACCTTCTCTCCATTTTTCCAGATAATCTAACCTTCTGCCAACTGAACAATTAACATATGCACAAAACAGGGAGAATTAATGTTTAGAAAACTAGAACAGAATGCATCTAGGTTTATAGCAATACTGATCACATGTGTTGAATGTTCAAAATTCTCCTGAGAATCATGTAGATGCTTTTTAAATAATTCAGATTATAATTCAAGATCATATAGTCCCAACTGGGTCAGTCTTATGAACAGCAGTTATCTTTGTTCTTGGGAAGCACAGAAAGACTGATTCATAGAGATTTTTGATTGATAGACTGTCAAAGAACTTTGGGTTGTTACACCCAACTCACTACTTTGATTTGTCAACCCTGCCTCCTAGAGGTCACTTTGTGCACTGCATCGTGTTCAATCTTGTTTTTTTTCTCTAACGTTGCCAGATAATGTGTATGGGTTGACTTCTCTTGAAAATGCCTTTAAACTCCTAAGAAGCATCTAAAAGGACTTAATAAACTACAATTCTGGATTTTTAACCGAAGTTAATCAACACTTGGCTTATTCATCTCTCCAAAATCTGTGCCTACAATTAAATTTAGAAAAATAAAGACTTTTAATTAGGCGATGCAGTTTGGCTTGGTGAGAAAGCCCCAGACTTGGGTGGAGGGTCTGCTGTGGCCTTGATGGCCCTGTGGCCTTGGGTAAGCCTCAGTAACCCAGGGCTCATCTGTACCATTAGGAAAAATAATAATGAAAGCTTCACTTTGGTTTTTAGGATTAAACTAAATGACCTATTGTCCACAAGTTGTATTGACTCTGGAAAATTATGTAAATATTGGGCAGTAAGTTTTATTTTTAGAGTATTTTATATAAATAAGACACTTAAATCATCCTATTGTCTTCCATTTCCTGTGTTCTAGAGAGAACTGTGTGGGGGTCTTGCTGTTTATTTCACTTATATTCCTCCTGCAAAATGGTATAGCCCAGCTCCCTCTTCTATTCTTAATTCCCCTCATTATCTGTGGGCTTTTGCTCTCTTGCCTTAGAATCAATTATCTGTCAGTTTCACCAGTAGCTTTCTTCTAAAATGCACCAAGGGAATTTTCTGCAAAAAAAAATAATAATAAAACTTCAATTTATGAGCGTGAGCAATCTTGTTTGCTCCCTGGTACGTCCCTGACTTCTGATCTTGCTGTTTCAGATCTACTACTGGAAGGCACAGACTTCGCCTAAAAGAAACAGACGCCACATCGAGAAAAAGATCCTCACTTTCCAGGGCAGCAAGACTCACGGCATGCTGCCTGGGCTAGAGCCCTTTAGCCACTACACGCTGAACGTCCGCGTGGTCAATGGCAAGGGGGAGGGCCCGGCCAGCTCTGACAGAGTCTTTAACACTCCGGAAGGAGGTATGGGGTGGGCATGTCTCTGAGATCCTGGGAACACAGGGCCCATCCTTAGAGGCTTTGCATGACAAAAGGGCTCCCAAATAAAGTATATTCTGGAAGCCAGATGTGATTTTCCCATGGTTGAACATCGCACACACAAAGCTGGCAAATGGTCAGCTCGTGTATGGCCTGAGGGTGTGTGGAAGGCTCCAGAACACAATATGCTGCCCTAAAACCCCCTCTCTCTTGACTTAAAATTTTTTTCCACACTTAGTCACACTGTCAGAAACCTTGCCAATTTGATGCTTATTTGGGTCATTCACTTTCTGACCTGAAGCAAGTTATCTAACTTCTCTAGCCTTCAATTACCTCATCCGGAAAGCATGAGAATGAATGTGATGACCTAAGAAAACATCTGGAAAGGAAAATAATTCTCTACATTGTGGTTTTCTTCTTTCTCAGTGCACCTACGTGGTTTATGCTAACGTCGAGCTGAGTTAGATGGTTGGAAGTCTTGACAAAACGGGTTGGGGAGAGAAGGGAAAGGTCATTGCAAGTCTGGGCCATTGCAAGGGGAGGGGGAAGCGAGGACCAAGTATACATTGATATATTGATAGGAGCTGGGCCAGGAGGGGTGTGGGCACAGGGACATGGGAGCCTAGTGGATGAGGGAGAAGGGGCCATAGAGAAAGAAAGATAGGGATTTGAAAAGGCACTACTAAATGGGCTTCACCTAAATTGAATTTTGCCTCAAGCAAGTACTGAAAATGAGCCAGAAAGCTTCTGTGGATTCCTTAGGTCTTTTAGATAAAAGCAGTTCACAGACAGACCCTGTCCTGGCTCCTGTCTGAGAGCTCATGATGTTGGCAGCTGCCCTACAGCCCCTGAGTCATCCTGTGCCCCAATTCCCATCTCATTACAATTGCTTGTCCTCATTCCCATGGCTCCTTAGAGGTTAGGGTCTCCTTCCACTTGAGGCTTTCACTAGTGAGACCCCACATGATCCTTTCGATAGGTCAGGGGAAGGTGTCCTGGAAGAGATGACCAGGCGATTAAAGGATAAAGGAGAGAGAAAGTAGAATGTCTGAAGACACAAAGGTATGAAACAGCATGGCTCCTGCAGGGAACTGCAAGTTATGTAGCCAGGAATGGTGAGAAAAGAGAGAAAGATCAGCCCAGCTAGGGAGGACCCATAGCATGGATGATCTTAGGTGCTATGGATATTAACCTATAAGCCAGAGGCTCTTAAGCTGGGGACTATAGTCTCTTAGGGGGTCAGTGAATAGGTTTAAGGAGCACCATGAACCCTTAACACTGTATGCAAAATGTCTGTATTTTTCTGGGGAGAGTTTATGGCTGTCATCAGATTCTCAAAGGGGTCTGTGATCTCCAAAAGTTAGGAACCAGTTATTGGTTTTGGGGAAGGTTAGAATTATGTGCCAGGAGTGTTCTAGGCCCAGGTAAAGGCCATTAGGGCCTGAAGTGGGGTGGTGGCAGAGAGGAGGGGAGGGAATGGATATAGTTGAGATGAACAAGCTGGATTGACAGGATGTAGCATCCCAAGAGATGGTGGTAATGAAGCAGAGGGAGAAATTCAGGTTGCCTACCTGGTTTCTGGCCAGCCCTGGGGGTCTAGCAGTTAAGAGTCAGAGCTCTTGCTGCCCTGACCCGGGTTCCTTTCCCAGTCAGGGAACCATACCTCCCATTGCTCAGTTGTCATACTGTGGCAGGTGCCTTTTGCTGCGATGCTGACAGAGTAGGACCAGGCCACCCCCTTATGAAAAATAACTGGCTATGAAAAACCCTATGAGTAGCAGCGAAGCATTGTCTGATGTAGCACTGGAAGGTGAGAGGACGGTTAAAAAAGACCAAGCAGCATTGAGCTGTGGGCTACAGTGGGCCACTAGGAGCCAGAATTCACTGGATGGCACTAACAACAACTCTGGTTTCTGGCTGGAGTGACAGGAGGAGCACTGGTGCCATTAATGGGTCCAGGGAACATGGGGGGGGGGGTGGGGTAGAGGAGGTAACCATCATGAGGGAGAGCCATCCATCATCCTCCTGAGGAAGTGAGTGAGAGAGGACTGGGCGTGCTTCCTCTGCTGGCTTGCCAGCCCCTGCCACCGAGAACCTGACACCCTGCAGGCCTTCCCCAGAGCAGGGCTGGCCAGCACTCGGGCTTGGGGGCTTTTGTGCATCGTCACGAGATCCTCGGCGTCTGTCTGTCAGCTCTCTGAATAAGAACTCCTCTGCACCTGGGCAGGCTGGCTCACGCCCAGAGCCCAGCAGGCAGGGTACTCTGACTGTTCAGAGACACCTGGTTTGTTGGGAAAAACAGCCCTTAATAGCCCAGGACACAGCTGCTTCTACTCAGAGGTCTGGTTAGAATAGTTTCTCTTAGTCACTGATGTGCTTTTACTTAGACGCCATTCATGAAACAAATAAATACTGTCTCGTTGGTTTGGGTCCATGTAAAGGCAAAGTCTTTATGTATTTTGAGAGGATGGTTTTAATGAATATAAATGGAAATAGTGAGGAAAAGAGGAAGAGATTGGCTAAACAGATACCCGTCACAGGTTTCTATGAATGCATTTTCAGCTGAATCAGGAGCAAGGAAAAAAACAAAAACCTTGATGAATTGTGTGCGTGTGGTGAAATATGTCATTTTAATACATTTTGAAAGGTTCGAAAACCTTTGTGCTGACTGCCTGTTCTCATATCAGTCCCCAGTGCTCCGTCCTCTCTGAAGATTGTCAATCCGACGCTAGACTCGCTCACTTTGGAATGGGACCCCCCGAGCCACCCGAATGGCATTTTGACTGAATACACCCTCAGATATCAGCCCAGTAAGTTATTGGGAGGAGGGAAAGGGGAAATATGGTCTCGAAAAGGGAAAAACTTCGCTGGTATCTTAAAATACAAACTGGTTACTTCTTTAGAGCCAACGTAATCTTGTTTTAACATTTTTGATTGACACGTTTATTCGTAATAGTGCTCTTGTAGCAATTAATGGGGAATGCACTTGTTTATGATTTCTTGTTGACAGTTAACAGCACACATGAATTAGGCCCCGTGGTAGATTTGAAAATTCCTGCCAACAAGACACGCTGGACTTTAAAAAATTTAAATTTCAGCACTCGGTATAAGTTTTATTTCTATGCACAAACGTCAGCAGGATCAGGAAGTCAGATAACAGAGGAAGCGGTAACAACTGTGGATGAAGGTAAGATGGGTATGTATAAAATCCATGTAACTCTAAGTTTTCTAAGACAAAATCCTTAACCTCAGTTTATGCTTTCTCTTTCCTTCCTACCATGGAGTGTCCATCTTACCCAATTAATACAAACACTTGTTTGTAATTTCTCATTCTGATATATGTATATATATATATAATCAATTATTCAATTCATATTAGAATAACAATTTGATATTTGTTTTCCAAGTCTATAGGAAATTTTTAAACATGTTAAAATATAGAGGTGAGCGTGGGAAATTACGGTATGTTCCTACACAAATTTGAAGTTCAAGGCAATGTTTTTTCCTATCTACAAGTAATATATCTATATACACATACACACATGTACACACATTTACATACATTTAATACACGTATATATGCGCACACACATACATACCTATACGCAAATAAATATATGTAATTCTAGTTCTGGTCTTAATTCATTGGAAAATAATTTGCTGATCCACATATTGATTTAGGTTTTCTAGCAAGAAAATTGAACCAGTTATTCAACAGTACATTTCCTTTGTATTTGAGCATGGAACTTTGTATTTTGGTATGCCATGTGGTACAGAGAAAGCAAAAGAGCCCCCGTTAAAGTATCCAGAAAAGAAATTCACACTTCCTTTCATATTTTTAAAAATAATTTTGAAAAACTTCAGATTCAATGAAAATAATCAAACTATTGTAAAAGATTTTGCATGTCTCCAAATTATAGATTTGCTTAAAGATTATTCATTTGATGACCTTCCATAGCCTAAGAAATTGACGTTTCTACCCAAAAAATGGTTTGAAATGTCCTAAGCCTTCTTACGTAATAGGCAAGTGTGAATAGTGCACCTTAAGTCATGTGTGGATTTGATTACTGGGTAAGGTTGGGGACGCCGACCTGTCTTTGTCCCCTGTCCCTGATGGGGTGCACTTCATTCTTCTTGCATGCTTTAGCCTTTTAATAAGTGTTTGGATATAGCTGTACATGCTGCTGGGTGTGTTGCATCTAACGATACAGTGTCCTGTTTCTGTTTCCCTTCGTTAAAGCTGGTATTCTCCCACCTGATGTAGGCACAGGCAAAGGTAAAATAATCCATCTGCATGACTTTCTACATGTGTGCGATTTGCATTGTGAAACATGGGGAAGTGCAGCATGGGGTAAAAGAGAAAATAAAGTAAGCTTTGAAACACGAAAAGCAGGGGAAGATCTGGGAAGATCTTGGCTTGAAAATTAATGTCTAGTCTTTTTGAGCAATAGAAAGCCACACCTTGAATTCTCCTAAAACTTTTTCTCAAGACTTATCCCTGGTGCAAATCCTAATCTTAGCTTTTAACGATAGGATGGTGGTTGGGTCAGACAAGACCAAAACTGTGGATTTGTCACACATCCTCTATATGGCCGTGCCGTTTATTAAGGGTTCAGAAATGATTAGTGCTGTGATGAAAACAGGCTGTGAGAAAGCCCGTCAATGAGGCTTCCTGTTCTAATCGGATGAGCCGTATTCCTTATAGATACAGTATAGACTGCTGGCATTACACTACACTCTCCATTTGGAATTTTGGCTTAGCATACCCTCCAACTGACCTGAGGCTAAACATCCCCCCACTGGGATCCCCTGTGAGCCAGTCTTCCAGTCAGCCTGCATGCTCGACTCAGTTGGGCTCTTCCATCCTGTCTTCACCAACATCCCCAAGTCTCCTCCTGGGTGATAGCCAGCAATCACAGCGGATGACTTTTGTTCTCCTTTATTTCTCACAGCCCTCCAGGTGAGAAAGAGTTGTTGGGAGAATGGTGCTTAAATAAGGTGTGATAGTCTTCCGCCTGAGACAATCCCAAAGACCCTCAGTCTTTGAGCCTTGGCTTTTGGTTGATCTGTTAGCTTTTCAGAGAGCAATGGAGTCCCTGCCGCACGGCCTTGTTTTCACGTGGAGTACCCCTGGCCAGGGGTTTTTGTGGACGTTGACAAACTAAATGAGTACAAACAGGAAGGAAGAAAAAGAAGACTGAGAGAAATAAGTGCTTTGCCCAGAATTAATCATATCTTGTGAGCTTAGGCCTGATGCATATCTTCTGTGTTCTTAGAAGTCTGCTTATATTCAGTGTCTTGGTAAATTATTCAGTTATTGAATAGAAGTTATTGGAGGAGATATTGAGTAAGGACTCTAGCCATTTTCAGTAATCTTAATAATGTTATAGATGTGTTTTTAGACTTGAAAGAACAAAGTTGTAAAAATTCGGAGTCTCTACAATATTGTAGAAAGATGTAAACCTCTCTTTTATATGGACGCTTCTTTCCTGGGATAATTAGATATCAGTTTAAATCCTTAGTCGTTTTACAGTGATTTACTGCTGTGTCCCCCTGCTAACCTTGCACTGAAACCTTGGCGAGAAGGCCTGGCCTCTTCCTGTGCAGTGGACACCGCCTGTGAAGCAAGTCTGAGTGTCCATTGACTTGTCACGTTAGAAGAGCACATGTATTCCACTGGAAAACAACATCACCTGCTGATTTTAGTGAATTAGAACTAACTAAAAGAAATCTTTATTAAAATAGTTTAGGTTTTACCAGTTAATGTGACTAAATTGAATTGTGAATTACTCATGATTATAGAGCCAAACGAAAATGGAGTGTTGGAAGGTTCAGGAAGCCTCCAGTGTTGAAATCTGATAGCTCACAGATAAGAAGAGAAATCGTGTTTAAATTAAAAAAAAAAAAAACCTAAATCTAACCTTATTTTCTATATTGCTTCTTATAATAGTGTACCAGTAATTAAACATTGCTTGCATAAAATGATGACATTTTACCATGATAAGACTTTAAATTGCTCAAGAATAATGTATTATCCTGGGTTTTCCTTCCTTATAAATATTTTTTTTTCAATCTAAGAATGAATTCTATCCTCTTCTCTATTTTCCTTCTCCATGCAGAGTTTAGATACTCTCTGAGAGAGGAGAAAAATAAAAATGCTCCACCATCCTTCCAAACTTTAATATGTCTTTATATATCTTTTATATTTTAATTTAAAACAGCATGAAAGAGAATAAATAAGAAATGGATCCTTGAGAGAAAAGATGTATGATACCCTTAGCTATAGAAACGTCAGCTTCTAGCGATTTTAATGCAGTTCTGATCAGAGAGGGGAAAAGAGATGCATCTGAGTTTACATTTTTAAATATTCTTACAGCCTTTAAGAGATATTAGTGAAACTCAAGCTTTCAAATACATAATTACAAAGGAATTATTTAAACCGTGAAGTAGAAGCCAGGATAAATCAATTAGCTATATTATGCCATACTAACCCTTTTCCTTAATATTCTCCTCAATTTTGAGCATGGAAATACTCTTGAGATCTTCAAGAGTCACTTATTTTGATCCGTGTCCTTATTTGGTTAAAGCCCTCAACATCTGTATAAGATTTGCGGTTGCTTGGCGCATTTGTTTAATTTCTGTGTCCCTTTAGATAGTTTTGGGGTCTGGGACTCTAGGAAATAGACCTGTGAAGACAACTATAGAAATGAACCAAAAACACACAGATAATGGCTTTGAGTTATGGTCCCAGTATGGGTGATGGATGCCCACTGCTTTTCCATAGCGTTTTACTTTCCCACCCTTGGGACCAGTCATCAGAACACTTTTGGGGGTGACTAGTTGGGGTCAGGGAATAGGAAGAAACTAACTGGCAAGTCAGGAACTAAACCTGATTCTTGACCTAATTGGCAGACAACTGTGGTCAACCAGCTAGGACTGAGGAAGGAAGGCACCGAGGAGCTGGTGAGGAATCCTCTGTGTGGTCAGACTCTCACCGTAGAATTATACCAGAGTTGGTCCCACCACTAGCAACTAGGTTTAGAAACAAGGAAAAGCTAAAGAACCAGTAGATAAAAATCAGGTTTAAAGTTCACAACTTTATTTGACCTGAACCAAAAAAAAAGACTATATAGAAGGTTCAATCAGTTCAACAACTAACGTCTACCTGGCACATAAAATGCACCGGCCTTTTTTAAGGCACTGTGTGTCAAGACAGTAAGACAGATCCTGCCTTTGATATGCTTAAAATCTGGCTGGTAAGACCAACAAGTAAAACAGAAAAAATAGATGCTAAACTAGCAATTTGAACAAAATGCTATCTGAGCATAGAGGAGTGAGGCGTTTATTTTGCCAAACAGGATTAGGAAAAGCTTCACGAAGAAAGCAATATGGAACTGGGCCTTGAAGGATAGATAGAATTTTGGCAGATGAGTCAGGGGGTGGGGGTGTGTAAATTCTTGGTAGGAGGCATGAGCAAAAGCACGGGGTTTCAAAACTCACAGGGCTTTTGGGTCGTACCCAGCGGTCCAGTTTGGCTGAAATGAAGAGAGTGTGGAAAAGAGAAGCTCAGATGTGAGTGGGGGGTAGGTGAGGCCAGATGCGAGTGGTCCTGTGAGGCCGGGAGTGCCTTGCTAAGGAATTCGTGTTTACCTGTGGGCAGAGGTAAGCCATGCACGTTTTAAACAGGGAAGTGACAGGATCAGATATGTAGTTTAGGAAGCTAAAATGGAGGCAACTACGCTGGTGGGATCTGCAAAGAAAGACTTAAGAGTAGCAAGAGGGACTCAAGGCAGACTGCTGAGAAAGCCCGGATGAGAAATGACACTAGCACATCCCAGGGAACAGTGTCTGGCACGTCACTGAACAGTATTTGTTCACTAAGAAAGTTGATGAGTGGGGAGTAAAAGTAAGGAGAGTTAGAATTCTCTATGATGAAAGTGGCCAAAGAACACAAGCTTAGGAAGTTGCGATATCTTCTCTGCATGTCTTTAAGAATAAGCCAATTTCTCTTCTGTTGGAAGTATTTTACTATGTTCTGCCATGAGCATCTTCCATACTTACATCAAGACTAAATTCCTCAGTTCCGTGATTCCAAAACTTTTTAAAGAAAATCGATGTTTTCCCTGGGTTCTTTGCTACTGATGTTTTGCACACATGTTCATATTTACTGTCTCTATTGATTGATCATATTCTTATCATTATTCATTCCTTTAAGAGGAAAATCTCAGACAACTAAAATCACGTAGGTCCACAGAAGGACCCTATGTAGTTCCATAATTGGTTTTGCCGTTCACTGTTTCCCACCCTTAGCACAGAGGGGCACACGATATACATGTGATGGTGAATTATATCTCAGAGGTCAAGTGCATTATTTAATTTCTTTAATGTACTTCTCCTTTTGATCCTAAGAAGTGCTATTACATTAAATTTGTTTCAGTAGAGGCCTTTAGCTTCTAAATTATATAACAGAATTTGCAACTTAATTTAGAATCTGAGTAGGCCCATTGACTCTTTCTGATTTAATATCCTAAAACATTTTTTCTGGGATAATAAATTGATCTTATCATTTCTTAACTACTCAAGTTAATATGTCTATAAATAAGTCATTTTTAATTTAGGCTATGGAGGTAAGGCTGATAGAATTGTCAGCGTCAGCCAAATAGCATCTTTTAATGACTGTGGATGTCATCTGTACTCAGTAGCAAGCATATGGCATCATATAGTCTCCATAATTTGGTGTTTTAAGAAGCTGTTTAGGTTGCACTGTGATTTTTCAGAATACGATATGTAAGGAACACTTAGCAGGTAAGACTGTCTTGCTCTCTGGGGCATGTCAAGTGAAATAGTTGTTATCCCTTTTAATTCTTCTTTCTTAACTTCTGATAAAAGCGTATTTGGCAGTTCTTTTTTGTAGCTTTGCTTCCAGTGTACCCTAACCATCCAACATTCTCTAAAGCAGATGTTCCTCTCCTGGGGTCGCTGAGCTCCCCAGAGGCAGATTCTCAAAGAAGTTTGTGACTCAAAACAGGTCAAAACCCACTATTCTAAGGAGCATCCTTTCTTACTCCAATACAAATTCTTTAAAGACCCACACTGAACAGCGGTTAAGTTTACACATTCCACTTCGGTGGCCCGGGGGTTCGCCAGTTCAGATCCCAGGTGCGGACATGGCACTGCTTGGCAAGCCATGCTGTGGCAGGTGTCCCACATATAAAGTAGAGGAAGATGGGCATGAATGTTAGCTCAGCGCCAGTCTTCCTCAGCAAAAAGGGGAGGATTGGAAGCCGATGTTAGCTCAGGGCTAATCTTCCTCAAAAAAAAAAAAAAAGATGATAAATAGAATTGAAAAGCAGCCACCTAGTATTGGGTTTAGCTTGCCTTCTCTGATATTCTGTGACTTCTGCCTCCGGCATTGTTCAGCATACCCAGCCACACACACATCAGTAAATGAAGACTCAGATGTTTCCTGGGATTATATCTAATAGACAACAGTTCACGCTGTTCAGGACTCATATAATACCACTCATAAATTTTAGTATTGTGCATCATTATTTCTGATCATTTATTTCATAATGCTATAGTTTAATAAATAAAAAGCCTTTCAAACATCTAAAAAAATTATAGTGAACCATCAACCTATATATTTTTTTCATGAAATCTCTTTTTTCATGTTATTAAAAACAAAGGACATAATAAGTTCCATTGCATATATTTGTTCAAATTGGACCTTGAAGTAGCAGAAATCAAACTGACTTAAAAGCAGTCATTTTGCCCATACTGCCCAACAGAATTTTATTAGAAATTGCAGAAAATTAGCACTTATATTTCAATGTTTAATGTGTTCCCAGGTCAGGCACTCTACTGACGTCCTGGCCACGTCTACCAGGAGATGTGGCACCTTTAATTTTCAGCAGTTTATGAAAACCCAGTGCCCCCTTCTTAATGCAGTGTGCTCTGTGCATTAGAAGCTGGGTGGCCAATGAATGTTGGTAACAAAGTGTTGAATGTACTCCAACTTTCTGTTTAGGCCTTTATCATGCGAGTAAATATTTTTAGAAATAACCATTCCTTTAGGAAAATCATTACTCTGGAAAGCTTGACTCTATAACTTGGATAAATTTAAAGGCACTTAAGTTTACCAAAAGACTCATCTGTGACTCTTAAAAAACCATTCTTCTCATGCCTCACTTAAGCTATTTAGTGTATAGCTTCTTTTTATAAACATCATTGGAGAAGCTCAATAGTTTCATAAGGCAAGGTGCAGATAAAGAAGCTTCCTTTGTATTAAAAAGATTTAATATACTGGCAATATATGTGACTAATAAGCAATCTGGACATCCAATTTTTCTTTGAGGACGTTTTCATATAGTTCTTCATTTTAATTGGTTTTTTGACATGACTAGGTTTATGATAAACTAAAATGATAAACCTAAGCATGCTAGATTTTGTCTTTAGCTTATACAGAATTTTCCTTTCATGAAGCATTTGGTGACTTCTGGGTCCCTTAAAATATTCAAATTTGTTGTTTTTGCAAAATTTCCATAGGCAGAGAAGAATGGAGGAAAGAAATTGTAAATGGTTCTTGGAGCTTCTTTGGCTTAAAGGGTCTAAGGCCAGGAGCATACAAAGTTCAAGTTGGTGCTGAGGGGGCCTCTGGTTGTGTGAGTTCAGAGGGTGTGCTTGAGACAGGCCCAGGTGAGCACACACCATGTTGGTTCTGGTGGTTCTGGCTGGCACTCAGAGGGTAAGCCACCGAGCGCTCCAGCTCGTGGAGCTGTTATGGGGAGGCCCGTGAATGCCTTTCTGTGGGACCCCATTGGGTTGGGAGTTCAGGTTTTCAATTGTCTTTGGCTCTTTATCTCAAATGAATTACAGAATTGAGCAAATCATCTTTTAATCACATTATTGCCAAAAACTATTACAAAAACAGAGATAAATATGATCCTTAACTTACCTTATTTAGATCATTCAGTTTTTCACATCATTTACACATATAAACATTCCCTCAGTGTTAGAATGAAATTTTTTTCCCTTTCTATATATTTCTAACTATTTTAACTGAATGGGATTTTTTTTAAAAAAAGATTTTATTTTTCCTTTTTCTCCCCAAAGCCCCCCAGTACATATTTTTTAGTTGTGGTCCTTCTAATTGTGGCATGTGGGATGCCGCCTCAGCCTGGCCTGATGAGCAGTGCCACATCCGTGCCCAGGATTCAAACTGGGGGAACCCTGGACGGCCTAAGCGGAGCTCACGAGCTTAACCACTCGGCCATGGGGCCGGCCCCTGAACAGGATATTTTTATACATAATGGATTCTCCATAAATAGCCATTTATCTCACTCTGTCTCTTCCATGTTTATTCGAAGCACTCAACAGCATTCTTCTCAGATACCTGCTGCCACAGAGCACAGGTTCCCCACGAGACGACAGGCAACGTGACAGCAGAAGACTCTTGTTAAAACTAAGTTCCAGGAAATGAAGCACATTTCATTCCTCTGGCTTATTTTCTTTTTTTGTATTCTTTATATTTGTCTATTTGTTTAATTTATTGCTTTATGGATTACAAAAGTAATACATGAATATAATTTTATTGTAAAAGTTTTAGATAAAGTGAAAATCCTCTTTCACTCTCCTACCAATCCTTCTAATACCCACCCACTGAAGCTTGGATTCAAGAAGAAAAGGCCCCACAGGCTTCATTCTGTGTGTGTGTGTGTGTGTGATGCACAATGGTGACCATGACTGGGGTTTGTATGTACATCTCTAGTTAAGGTGATCTTAGAATGTCCTGGAAAGACTTGAAGCCTCTTATAGTCTGTCTGGGCTTTTTATATGGATGGGAAGTCAAAAGTTCCTTTCACTTACATAGTTTTTGTTTGATATCAACTTCTGGTGCACTTGTGTGTGTTTTGTGTGTGTGTGTGAGCATGCACACACATGCACCTGTTAACGTACTGTGTCTGCCCAATCTTAAATAATGGGGCAGTGAAATATTGATACTTTTTTCTTTAGACACAGAGGCAAAAATTCAAAGTCAATTTGGATGTTTCTTATCAACCATCAAAGAAACATTTCTGCTTTTTGCATAGTTACATAGTAACAAGCTACCAGCTGCAGTTAATTTTGATGTCACCATCTTTATAAGAGTATGTCTGTACTAGTATTTGAGTATCTTATTGCATTTTGCCCTTACCAGTTGCATTGAAGTAAATGAAAAATGTAAATGCAGATACTCTTTCTGACAAGGCTGTAAATCATTAGGCATACTAAAAGCAAGGACTCTCTAACTTCAATCAAATGCTCAGTAGACTTACACCAATTGATTTTTTATTCAGTCTTGAAGAAAGCACACAAAGACCATGTGAGAATTGATAGAAATATAATGCCAAAGGGTATGTAAGGATGGACATTTAAAATATGTTTCCCTGTCTCAGAATGGAAAGTCCCTATAAGATTTTATTCTTTGTAAAGCCTTCTGCAGATTTGATGCGTGGAATGTTTTCAGGAGTGCCTTATAGGAATAGAGCATAGTGGCCAGTACCGTGTTCTCTGGGGTCAGACAGACATGGGTCAAACTCCAGCTCTTGGGCAAGTTCCTTACCCTCTCTGGGCACGGGTTTATTCCTCGTGCCTGCCTCCAAGGACTGTTGTGAAGATTAAATGAGATTTTGCTTGCAGCCCATTGCCTAGCATATAGCAAGGGTTTCAAAATGTTAACTCTCATTGTATTGCTGTCTTCATCCTCACGATGAATATGGGCTGTGCATGGAGGGGAACACTGCCTGTGCTGGTGCTGCCATTGTATGAGTTGCAGCACAACTCAAAACCCCTCTAACCAATGAGGCACAGAGGCTACTGGAGGAGGGCTACTGCCATTTGCTTTGTATTCCAGATAACGAATTTCCACTTCTCATTTTATTTCTTCAATAACACATCCACACATTTTTCACATTCCTCTTCACACTTGATTTTGAGCATTTCATTTTTATTTCTATCCTCTGTGTGGAGAAAGAAGGCAATGAGGCGTTAGTTTTGTAACATATAGCAGAACCTGGGATACGTGTAGCCATGCTTATTTTTCATCCAGAGATCACATACTCCTAACCCAACCATGTTAAATGGATCAGAAGAAATTCAATCAAATTAAAAGCATGATTTGGCATGCTTATGAATCAAAAGAAGAAAACCCTTTACCTTGATTACGGTCAAAAGAGAAAATTAAAGACCTTCTTTAAAAGAGATTCATACCAATTTATTTAATCAAATCGTCATGGGCATGTCTGAATGGCCATTGATGCTGCACTTTGTCCCATTTGATTGACACTTTTGAATAATACAAGAAATGCTAAGTATGCTCTGTTTTTCTTGGGAGATTTGCATACTGTAACTGGTTGAATAAGGGGCTTCACCTTCATTGACTCTAACAGGATATTTGAAGACCTAAAAAATGCGTATGCTTATGAATGAGTATTTTCTCTTTAAACTGGTCACTTGTTCCGATAATGATTCCACTGATCAAGATATATTTCAGAATCTTTTGAATGGGTCTTAAGCAATATTCAGTTTTAAATATTGACCCTTTTGGGGGTAAATTGGATTTTTCAGAAATTTCCAAAAGTCACTCAGAGCCAAGTCTTGTAAATGAGATAAATAACATGAGATCAGTAGCAAATCTAAGTGATATTTTGGATGCAAATTGAGATGTTATATAAAATAATAAAGCTGCTTATCTTATGTGGACAGGTTTCTTGTGTGGAAAATTTTCCTTTTTAACAGGAGGTTTCCAAAACATTGTGAAAAATGGCAGCATCGTTGCAATGATATTTTAGCCTCCACAAGTGGTTCCTTTGAAGGAAAAATACTCCATTAGATGTATACATTCTGTTCTGTTTAAAATTGGCTCATATTCTTATTATTGTGGTTAATGTACAATTTATCCTATAAACAATAAATTTTTAATGGGTTTGAGACTATGTTTCTATTGAGAATATATAGTTAAAATAACCGCGAACACAGCGTTCAACAGAGTTTGTTAGCATTTAATGGTATTAGCATTCAGATTTCTTTTTTTGAATTTTTTTGGTTAGTGAAGATTTTTCAAAATTAAGTCTTTAACTCCTGATTGATAACTGACAGATTCCAATTTAGGGCCATGTGTAAAATATATAAAAGCTCACATACTATGGCAATTATTTACGACAATAGACTACAACAGTTCTCATCTCCCCTTTCACCCATTCCCACCGACACCGTTGATTTGTTTTCCAGCGATGGCAAGCCGACAGGTGGATATTGCGACTCAGGGCTGGTTCATTGGTCTAATGTGTGCTGTCGCTCTCCTTATCTTAATTTTGCTGATTGTTTGCTTCATCAGAAGAAACAAGGGTGGTAAATATCCAGGTAAGAAAGACAGATTAAAATTCCTTTATAATGCTGCATAATTATCCATAAAAGTAAAAAGAAATCATGAGGGTAATCATGTAGATTGCAGTGAGTGCATATTCCCAGAGCCATAAATTCAGACTTTCTGTTCAAACAGTTTTTGATCCCTTTTTATATGTCGGGAGCCTAAACACTGTCAAGGCCAGGCCTGGTGGGCTAGTGGTCTCTGGCCTGGATTCGTTTCCCAGAGAACCACAGCACCCGTCTGCCGGTTGTCATACTGTGGCTGGCTGCCTGTTGCTGTGATTCTGAAAGCTCTGCCACTGGTATTTCGAATACCAGCAGGGTCACCCATGCTGGACAAGAGTTCAACAGAGCCTCCAGACTAGACAGGCTAGGAAGAAGGACCTGGCCACCCACTTCCAAAAAGACTGACCGTGAAAACCCTGTGAGTAGCAGCGGAGCATTGTCTGATACAGCGCCAGGAGGTCAGAGGATGGCGCAAAAAGTCTGGGCAAGGTTCTGCTCTGCTGTCCGCATGGTCGCTACGAGTCAGAATCTGCTCCCTGGCGCTAACAACAACAATAAACATTGTCAAGGATCAGAAGACATTTGGGAGAGTAAATGAATCTCTTCTCTGAAGATGTTAGTGACTCTGCTTCCTTAGGCTCCACATAAGTCATAGGTGCTAAAACAGCACCTGAAACCAACAGGCAGAGGGGGAAGGGACGTGAAGTCTTCTGGAGGGAGAGATGCATGAACTGAGCTTGACGTCGTGATGAGTAGCATTGCTTTCCCTATATAGTCAATGGTTTAGTCGATTTAGTGGATCCGCTGAATTTATCTTTTCTTTCCCTGGCCATTTTCCCTTCAGTGGCAAGAAAAAAATTCTGCAAAAGAGCCGATTCACAAAAACATTTTGTAACCATGAATATAGTTACTAAATAGATTGGTAAAATAGGAGAGAAATCTTAGAAACTTAAAACTTACCTCTTCATCAGGTGAGTAAGAGACTTGTGCCAGAATGCTTCCATGAAGTCAGCTTTATATGCTAACAAATGTGAATTCTCTTAGGTTGCCTTAAAGAGTCTCAAATATCAAAATGTCTCCATGGCCACATAATACATCTGGTTAGACATCTGTGTGTAGAATTATTTTTCACTGCTGTGTATCTCAAAGAGTGCACTCTTAAAAACTTTGAATTGGGAAACAGAAGATCAATAGGTAACGTCATTTTGAAATTTTTTAGTTAAAGAAAAGGAAGATGCCCATGCCGATCCTGAAATCCAGCCTATGAAGGAAGACGACGGCACTTTTGGAGAATACAGGTGAGCCGCCGCCTCTCCTCTGCCCCCGTCTTCCCCACCCGCACAGACCCTCCACTCAGTCTGCCTAGAATAGGACTCTGCCAGAACGTGCTCTGCCTGGCATTTCACGTTTTCCTGAAATAGTAGTTTAGGGACACCTCCACGTCTAAATGTTGACATATCCCTCACAGTTAAAATAGTATCAGTTTTCATTAAAAAATAAATTTCCATTTCAGCCATAGGTTTGAGACAGAATGTCTTCCATTCTGTCATATTTCCCAGAGGCCCTTGTTGTGTTGATCAAGCTAGCAAAGCTGGTGTGTTACAGTAAGAGTTCAAACAGCAAACCTGCATTGTAAAGGAAGCGACCCCTGTCTTTTTCTAAGCAGTGCTTTTATAGAATCGGTGTCACTCTTTTTTAATCTTGGATTTGAAGCTTGTTTTTCCAAAACAAATACCTGCGCCCCTGCCCGTTAATCATGAAACGATGACGAGGTTGTTTTAGAAGCTGTTAATTATTAAGAAATATCACAGCCCTAGAGGCAGGGTGTTAACTCCCAGAACTTTGATAATACATTCTTGGCTTGGCTCCATCATTTAGGACAAATTTTAACATAACCTGTGTGCCAAATAGTTTCAAAAATAAAAAAAAGAAAGCAAGAAACTCTTTAAATAAAGATATTTTTGCCTTGTGGTTAGGGGTCTTTTGAAAGAGGGCTAAGTGATTATTTTATATATATTTTAACACAGAATATATATTTATTCATTTAAAAGACTGGGATTTTAATGTTTCTAAAGAATACTCCTATTTATAAAATACTTTTACACTTTGTTTTTCTTTCTATAAGTCTCTTGATTATATAAAATATAATCTTCTAATGCCCTGGGCCCTCATTGAGGCTTTTTTTGCCAGAAGAAAAGGTTTTCGGGTAAAATAAAATATGTCACTATCGTGGTTGCCAGATGACATTTGCAGATAAAACATTTGGGTTAATTTTTGCCAGTCTCTGGTGCTCATTTTTGGTTTTTCCATGTCAGTATCATGAGGGGCAAAATAATGCCAAGGATAAGGAATATGAGAAACTGATTGAAAAAAAACTGACTGCTGTATGTTTTTGACAAAATTGGTTTCATACCAGTTTCTGTAAAGATACAAGTGATTGCCTTTGTGTCTCTGCACCTAAGCTTTCATATTCTGATCTTCTCTTCAACAGAGAGGACTGTGATTTCTAAAACTTCTCAGAATTTCTGTACCTCAGGATATAGAAAAATGTCCAATGAGGGTTGTCTTGGTGTCAGATGTTGACTCTAGGACTGAAAGTGTTTGAAAACCTCATGCAGCCCCCCAGCCCAGTCCACCCAGAAGGTTTTCGTAACAGATCAGAGCGGCCTGCAGGTGGCCACAGCCTAGGGCAGCCTTGACTTCCACTGGACGAGTTGAAATCTTTCCGATTTAACTCACTCTTCTACACATTTCTCCTGTAAAGCAGGTGACCTGATAATTACTAAATAACCTTATTTTTAGAGTTCTTGTGACTAGAATTCTACAGAGGGTGTGCACGCCACTCCCTTCTTTATCGTGATGAAGCTAAATCTTTAATAACGTCTGAAAAAATTATGTATTTTGTGAATTGGAAATAAACCATTGCGCTTCATACATTCCTCACATGCGATGGATCCCTGTTCTACGTGATCACATTTAAGTGAATCTGGCAATGTACTGCTCACCCTGTGGGTCTCAGATGTCAATTTGCTGTTGTGGTGACATGAAACCATGATCTGATGCAATGGGACTTTCTCAGGGTCACTATGCTGCCTACTCCATTAAAACTTGACTGAAATCGAGGTGGAATGTGAACTAGCCTAGAACCAAGAGACTGTTAGTTTTACTGTCAACTCAGCCATTACCCTTGATTCCTTTAGATATGACACTGAATTTGTCTCAGTCTCAATTTTTTTCATCTATAAAATGATACAATTGTTCAAGTATTAAATGATCCCTGAAGGTTTCTAGTTCTATGATTCCTATGCTCCTCTACGAGCTATCTACTAGAAACTTTTAATGGGATTTTGGCTTCCAGAGCAGTACATGGCAAGTTTTTGGTTACTGGCCTCATTATCACTGTTTACATTTATTTGTTCGTATTTCTTTGTCTTGGTGTTAATTCATATGTGATATGTTTGTGAAGCGTTTTCAGATGGATATCTTTAGCTTATGCTTTGAGTTTCTCAGAAGACAAAGACTTTTCCTTGGGCCTATTGAGTACAAACCCATTGATTGAAGCATGAAGATAAAAACAGTTGTCCCACATGTAGCTGCATTGATCTGGGAGATGCCAAGGGGAAATAATGTTCTGACGGGTGTCTTAAACTTGAAACACAGCTCAGTGATTTTTTTTTTTTTTACTGAAGCTGAAAGTTCATAAGGACACTCCCACAAGCAAAATCACCTCCCCAATACCCAACCACCCTTTGCTACAAATGCAGCTATGTCCTGTAACTTCCTGACACTGCCTCAGAATTTTTTCCCTATGGTTTCTTTTCTGCTTAAAAAACCATAGACCTTTAGTTTCTTAGATGCCAGAATCAATGAAAATGGTTCCAACTGTTTATTAGAGTCTTTTTTTTTTTATTAATACATCTAAGTGTCATTCTCCTCCCTAAATCACCAGAGTCCTTCTCTGCTTTGCACCTTCTGGAAGTTTTGAGCTCTGTATTATTTATGCTTTTTCATTCTGAAAATAAATTAATATGCCGATCACACACAGACACACACAAAATTAGGGCTATTGCCTAAATGTAAATTAATTCTGTTTATGATTTGTTCCTCCTCAGCTTGAGGATGAAACGGTTTCTACATGGTGGGCTCTGAGCCAGAGCATATTTCATAGTGCAAAGGGGGATGGAACTTCAATGGCCAAATTTTATTTCTTTTTCATATGCTGTGACCTCGTGCCCTCACTCCATCACCCACCCCCAACCGGTTACCCTCTGGTGGAAGCCTGCAGCTCTCTTTGTTTGTTTCTTTAATTATACAGACAGTAGGATCTGCATCCTTACTAGCGTATAGAAAAATCAGAGAAACAATGCAGCCAAGCATGTGAGTATTGTTTTATTCTTTAGATCCACCCTTTTAAAAACCAGAATGAACTGAGGTCATAGACCATGTGACTCTGGTACTGGAACGCATAGCATCAGTGAAGGCTCCAGCCATGGGAATCTTGTCATTCATGTGAACACGGTCCTGTTGCAAGCATGCTAACCCATGCTCACAGGCTTGAAGGATGTAAAGATATGTCCCATTTGTTATATACTTTAGATTTATGCTGTTCACAAACATAAACCGGTGTGTGAGCAGTATAAATAATGACGGATTTGTAGAAGGAGTGTTTGGGTCATGAGTGTCAATAAAACTGTAGCATGGTTTGGCCGTGGTAGGGTGGTGACCACAGGAAAATCAGACTGAATAATCACAGATTTTATCCATTGTTGCTGAATTGTACTCAGTAGGCACTTAATGGGTACCTTCTGTGTGCACAACCCTGAAAGAAGTGCTGTTGAAAAAAAAGTGAAGACCCTAAAATTCATTCTTAGAGTAAGAGAAAGAATAGGTTCCAGAGCTTTGTCTGACATCACAAAATTGATTAAGAAGAGAGAAAAATTTTTTTAATGTTAGAATTCTACAGAATTTCTAAAATGTCCACTATCTCTTCTCTTGTTATTTTCCAATGAATTCATTCACCCAGTATTTATTGAGTGCCTACTGTATGCGAGGCTGTGGGGATTTTAAAACTAATAGAATGTTATCTCACTAGTTTATAGTCTAGGGGTGCAGGGAAGTAAAGAATAATCTGAGCATAGTGAAGAGTGCCATGAAAGGGGTACAATCAAGGGAGCAAGGGCAGGGAGCCCACACCAAGAGATGCCATAGGACGAAGGCGGGACAAGAAGTCTTCCCAGAGGAAGTAATGCCAGGTCTGAGTTTTGATATTGTGATGTGAACGTTTCTTTCCATTTTTATTCATGGGTATAAGTATCAAAATCTATGTATTATAGCTATGTATACTACTTTATGACTTATTTTGAAATTTTTTTAATCTTTGACATTCTAGGCTAAGAATTAACATCTGACACCTTCTGTCCTTAAAAGTTCTCATAAAAATGTGGGTGAATTTTTTTTAAGCTTTGATACTATGTAGCTAAATAAGTCTGTGACTTTTAAATCATCTTCCGTAACTTCTAAATTCCTCTCATTTGGGAAACTGCCCTTTCCCACTTAAACTTGACAGAGCAGCTTCCCTGCGGGGTGGGGAGAAGTGGAGTGGAGAGAGGAGGTGTCATGGCAGATGGATGGGCCCTTGTACTTGTTGGGCATAGGCCATGTGCTGGCACCTCATTTAATTTTTCTCATTTAACCAGATTCTAATGATTGAAGTACGACACAACATCACACTACTTTTAAAACCTAGTCTTAAAAAGATCTTGAGCTGCCTTTGAACAGCTTCTCCTGGAAAGACTGAGGGCAGAGCATCCCTCTTCCTTCCTTCTCTTCTTTCAAGTACAGCCGATGTTGCTGTGCGTTCTTTCACCCACAATGGCCGTTAAGCTGGAATGAGTGCTTCCAGGGCGCCCCTTCTTGGCTGGTCATTATTCATAACTGATCTGACTCTGTGTGTAAAAATCCACATGAACCTGCTAGAAAATATCAGAATTAATAAGAGAATTTAGTCATGTTGCTTGGCACAAAATTAATGCAAAAGTCATTTGTGTTTCTATGTACCAGCAAAAAGTTGGAAAATAAGATTTTTAAAATGATTCCCAGTTATGATAGCATAAAAATATGATGTAGGAATAAAGCCACAAAAAGATCTGCCAGCTATTTCAGGGCTCTTAAGTCCTTCTACTGCCCAATTTGTCTATCTCTGAACCAAAACTACACTGTCTTAATCCTGTAGCTTTGAACAAGTCTGGATATCTGCTAGGTCCAATTCCTCCAACTTTGTTATTCTTCTTCAAGAGTTTTTTTAGATATTCCTGGCCCTTTTCATGTACATATACATCTTAGAACCAGTTTGCCAAGATCCACATGAAACTGGCTGTGTTTTTATTGGAAGTAAATTAAATCTAAAGAGCACTATGGAGAAGGTTAACATATTTACTATATTTGAGCCATCCTGTCCATAGTTTTGGTATATTCCTCTATTTTTTAGGTCTTTTTTAATAACTTTGAATAAAAGTTTCATGTTCTTCATAGAGGTCTTACGCATAGTTTTGTTGGATATGTTCTTATATACTTCGTATTTTTATGATATCATAAATGGAGGCATTTTTCAAATTTCATTTTCCAGTTGTTTGAAAGTACATAAATAAAATTGACTTTTATGCTAATATAATTACTATACTATATTATTTAGTCTGTAAAAATATACTATACTAACTCTCTTTTTATTCTAATGTTTGCCTGTAGATTCTTTTGGATTTTTTATATACATAGTCATATCATTTAGGAATAATGACAGTTTCCTTTCTTCTTAGTACATACACCTTCTCTTTATTTTTCTCATCACATTGCTCAGTACTTCCAATGCAGTTTTGATTAGCAGTGATGATAGCAGGCATCCGTACTGTTATTTCTGATGTCAAACAGAAAGCTTTCAACATTTACCGTCAAGGATAACATCTACTCCAGATTGCTTGTAGGTACCCTTAATCACATTAATGAAGATACTTCTGTTCCTAATGTATTAAAGTTTTTATTGTAAATGGGTGTTGAATTTTACCATATCCTTTTTTCTAAATCTACTGAGATAATCATAAGATATTTTTCTTTTATTCTGCTAAGATGGTGAATTATATAAATTGATGTTTTAATGCTGAACAAACCTGCATTGCTGGAATAAACCCAATCTGGTCATGATATATTATCTTTTTAGTAGATTGCTAACTTCGATTTGCTTGTGATTTCTTTAGGATTTTCTCGTCTACATTCATGAATGAGATTGGCCTATAATTTTACTTTCTCAAAGTGTTCTTGTTGGTTTTAGATATCAGTGTTGTACTAGACTCATAAAATGATTAAAGGAGTGGTTCCTCTGACATGTCAAACTTCAACATGTCCCCAGCTGAACTGATCACTTCCACCCCAAACATGCTGCACTCCATAGTAAGGGTCATTCATTCCATCCTTCCTGTTGCTCAAACCTAAAATCTTGGTGTCATCTTTTTCTCTAGTATCCCAAATCCAATCCAGCAGAAAATCCTGTTGGTGCTACCTTCAAAACATGTCCATAATTTGACCACTTGTACCACACGCAGTGACCCACTCTAGCCAAAGTCACAGCCATCTCTCTCCTGGATTTCTACAATAGTCTCCCTGACCCCCTAGAGCAGGGGTTGGCAAACATTTTCTGTAAAGGGACTAATGGTAAATATTTTAAACTTTCCAGGCCACATACTCTCTGCTTCAGCTCTACAATTCTCCTGTTGTAGTGCAGAAGCAGCCACAGACAATTGTAATAAGTGGGCATGGCCCAATTTTGCTGTAGTTTACCAGTCCCTGTCACCTAGGGTAGGCTATTCTCAGCACTGATGACAGTAATCCTTTTAAAATGCAAGTCACATCATGTCACTTATCCACTGAAAACCCTCCAATGGCTTCCCATCTCACTCAGAGTTAAAGACGGAACCCTTGCGATGTCCTACGACGCCCTGATCTAGCCCTGTCACCTCTCTTACTTTAACTCTTCCTAGAATATACCAGGCTTGCGCTCACCTCAGGGAATTTGCACTGCTTGC
Source organism: Equus quagga (assembly GCF_021613505.1). Lineage (NCBI taxonomy): Eukaryota > Metazoa > Chordata > Mammalia > Perissodactyla > Equidae > Equus > Equus quagga. The sequence continues at coordinate 33,883,589 of NC_060274.1, read as the reverse complement.
TACTCCTGCTGGAATCACTCTCCCTCCAGCTCTCCACCTGGCCAGCTGAACTCTCCTAAGTCTTTGACCAGATGTCACTTCTTAATGAGGCCTTCCCTGGACATCCTGTTTCGATGTCAACCTTCTATCCCCTCCCCTGGCGCCTTCCATCCTCTGAACTCAGCTCTGTTATTTTCCACAGCACTGATCACCTTCCAACATACTATATAACTATTTTTTAAAATATATTGTTTGTCTATTGTCTATATTTTCCTTAGTAGAAGTAACTCATTGAAGTCAGAGTTTTAGTCTATTTTGTTTGCTAATGTATGACTAGAAAATTTTCTGTCTTAGAGGAGGCACTCAATAAATATTTATTAGCTAGCCGAATGGATGGATGGATGGATGGCTGGATGGCTGGATGGCTGGCTGGATGGATGGATGGATGGCTGGCTGGATGGATGGATGGATGGATGGATGGATGGCTGGCTGGATGGATGGATGGCTGGATGGATGGATGGATGGCTGGCTGGCTGGCTGGATGGATGGCTGGCTGGCTGGCTGGATGGATGGATGGATGGATGGCTGGCTGGCTGGCTGGCTGGCTGGCTGGATGGATGGATGGATCCAAGAAATGCCATAGACTAGAATTTCTTAGTGTATTCCTTGGAACACTAGTTCTACAAAGCAAAATTAAGACTAATAGTTGTAATCCAGGTGAGAATTCCATTGAAGAGTTCGATAATGAGCCGAATTTTAAGTGTCTTGCCAAGTCATGAGCAATATTTCACAGGAAGTATTCAAGCGAAGCCTAGAAGTTCATGATTAAATCCAAAAGATATGCAAGGTGTTCTTGCAACAGGTTGGAGATGGGATGCTATGTCCCCCAAAGTGCCCCAAATACAGACCACCCCAAGGTCCTGTGATACCTCTCCGGGTATTTATTAGCAGTAGTGATATTATCATTTAATATCACTTTGTGACAGGAACTTGTATATTGTTGAAACAGGTAATTTTCAATAATATATGCCAGTGTCACATTAAACTAGTATCATTTTCCAGTCTTGAGATTTTGTTCTTAGAGAAAAATTGAAGACTCTAGTAGAAATTATTGACAAAAGAGCGAGAATATTTGTGCATCTTGAAATATTCCTGTCTTGTCCAGAAAAAAAGCCACTCTCAGAAACAGAGGGATCAATAAAATCCTAGCACAAATTGCTAGGTGCCATCCTGCTGCTAATGTGACCTCTTTTTTACATTAAGCCTTTTTATTTTTGACTAATACAGTTTATGTTTCCTCTTTTGTCTTGCATTTTTGTTCTTTGAAAGAAAAACTATTGTCGTTGCCTTTTTTCTATATTTTTCTTTTTTAAAAGCAGATGTTACCTGTTAAGGAATAGGTCAACGTGCATGCCTAGTTATAGGACCATATGAGTGGATGTTCAGAAACAGAATGATTACTCTTCCACTTCCAGATATTGTGCTTAGGGATTCAACAGAGAGATAAGCCAAAAGAAATTGAGTCCTATAAAATTTTATTAAATTGCGCTCCTCAGAGTCCCATCCATGTGATAAGCTGCATAACACAATTGAGAGTAGGGGGGAGTGGGGTAAAGATGAGGGCAGGAAGTGTGTGTTTTCAGATTTTTGGAATCACTCAGGCTCTTTAGAATATTTTGACGTGCCATCACTATTACAAATGTAGTGCTTCGAAGTTAAATTGTGTCTCTTTCCAAATTAAGAAGTTTTACCCCTTAACCAAAATTCTTACAGAAAAAAAATATTGTATACCATCAGTATAAGGATTTTGCTTTTCTTCTTAGGCTATTTTCATTTGTTTCTTCTGCATCCTTTTAATGGAATTTGTAGGTCTCTTGAAAGGTAAGGTTAAAGTTTACGAGTCTGGCCTGCACTCAATAACAAAATTATTTGAAATGCAGGATTTTGCTTCTCCTTCTTGCTCAGGAAAAAAAAAATCCATATTTCACACTTAACCAAAATCATTCTCCATTCATATCCAAGGAATCAGAGAGATTATGTAGTTTAACATACTAACTTCTCTACGTGCCATAGTGTTTTTACCCCCTTTTGAATTAAAAATTGTGATGATTTTTAACTTTTCTCTATTCTTTCCTTTTTTAATGCTTGTGATTATTTCTGAATTGCTTCCAAATCAGGAGCCAGAATCTGTCATATATTGACATGCCCAATAAGAAGCCATCCGCCTGCCGAAGACTTCACGATTAAGCCATCTCTGCACCTGATTTCCATTCCAACCACATCCCAGTCATTAGTCAACCTGATGATTAGATTGGCTAGAGAAGCTCCGGACTCCATATGCTTCATCATAATTTGCATGCATGATCTTTAAGAACAAAACATTTTACCTAAATACCAGTCTTGACGAAAATGTTGTCTCTTTTTTCCAGTGATGCAGAAGACCACAAGCCTTTGAAAAAAGGCAGTCGAACACCTTCAGACAGGACTGTGAAAAAAGAAGATAGCGATGATAGCCTAGTTGACTATGGAGAGGGGGTGAACGGCCAGTTCAATGAGGACGGCTCCTTTATTGGACAATACAGTGGTAAGAAAGAGAAAGAACCGGCTGAAGGAAACGAAAGCTCAGAGGCACCTTCTCCTGTCAACGCCATGAATTCCTTTGTTTAATTTGTAAGCTCTTTGCCAATATCCCATTTCTCTAGAATGGTTATCTTAAGCACTTGTCTGTCAGCCTTCTCATACTATAAACATAGAGGCAGAAGTTTATGTTCTGCTGTATGTTAATATTATGAGAACAGTTAGGGCAAGAACATAACTCAGTCGAATGATGTTAATGTGAACTGCAGTGCAAAGTGCATACTTTTTCCTTCAAAATAGGTATTCTTGACTTCCTCAGAACTGATCAAAATAATACAACATCATCAACAGATCGTGTTAGTTCCTTTTCAGGATACAGTTCAATATGATGCATGAAAATGCTACACATTTAAAGGACATACCTGTGTCTGTTATTAAAACATGGTTTGATACTTTGTTTATACTCTCCTCAGCTGAACCCCTAAATATGAATTCCGTTTTCATTGTCGAGAGTGTTCCTGTAGTATTCTCTAGAACTTCAATGTCTTTGTGGACATTGTTGTGAAATTGGTGACTCTATGTCTAGCTGTCGTTAGTCTTTTTGGGAGACTGTTAGGAAAATATGTACAATATATACTTGCTAAATGAGTTAATTATGACAGTTGCATTTGCTGATGCTTACTGAGACTGTCACCTGCTCTCTGCTCCTGTTACTCAGTAGCCTTCCTAATCTTCCAGGTATTACAGCAGCACAGTGTTCTACTGTGGACATCATCTCTGTGTTCAGTCGTTTTTAGGCATAAACAATGTGGATTGCAATGCATTTTGGCATGTGAGCCATACTGAAAGAATCAAAAACAGATCACTCCAATTAAGTTTCAAAAATTATTCCGGAAAGCACAGGGCCAGACACATGTGGTGCCTTCAGAGAATAAGCATTCCATGACATCCTGCCTTCTGTAGCAGTCGGTACGGTTACTCAGAGTCCTCGCTTACTGTCATTGTCTAAAAGTAACTTTTAAAAAGCAGAGATAATGAAAATTGCCATGCTGAAAAAAGGAGATGTGAAAATAAATGAGACAATTTATTTTAAGGAGCATTTTCCTCCTAGGTATGAAAGAAAAGCTTCATCACCAATTGGAGCACATGATGATTTCATGGTCTTTTATGGTTTCTGTTAAAACAAGTCACATTCAGTAAGAAAGATGTCAACTTGGTAGAAGTTATTTTAAAAAAACAAGTTATTCCAAAACTAAAAGCTTATAACAGCATGCCAACAAGAATATATTATTCTCTAAGTCTTGACCTATGTGGCAGCTTTTGAAACACTCTACAGCATTAAACGGTGTGTATGCAAATTGCTATGGACACATTTCAGAATCTAAGAAATCTGACAAGTGCTAACAAGGCCAACTGTCAAAGGGATTACATCTGCAGTTTTGAAAATAAACATATACGTTCTGCCATATTCATAAGCAATCTCTATCAAATGGTTTACCTCCAAATATGAAATTCTCTAACAACCTATGGTTGAAGGAATGCTCAGTTTCATTTGCCAATAAATTGGTTTCTCATAACTTGCATCAAGTTTAATTTTAAGTAAAGCTTTTTATATGTAGATATTTTGTTGAATTTGTAAATACACTTAAAGTGTAGATGCTATATGCTAATAGGTGTTACAGACAAATAAACATGCAAACAATGTTTATGTTGTTCTGTATAAGAAGTTAGCAAATTACTACAGTTTGTGGGATTGGTAAGCATTTACTTAAATGCCTTTTGGGTTTTTATTTTCCCTGTTTGCTGTGAAACTGAAATAATGAACTCTTCTACCTATGGACGGCAGGTTTCTAGATGAATCTTCAGAGCTTTGCCTGTGGGGCTCAGGAGGCCTAGCACCTGGCATCTTTGAGGGATGTAGGCAAAGCAAAGGTTGAAGGAATCCCAGGTAAAGATGGCCCTAAAGAGTTTCATGTCTCCAACAGTCGCTTTTCACAGATCAGCCTTTCTAATGGAAATACAAAGAGACAAAGCAAGCTTGCCTTGGCATCAGAGAGCACAAAGAAAAAAGGTCCTTTAAATTTGCCAATGTTTGGGAAAAACAATTAAAAGTACCGTTTTTACTCTTCCGTGACAGTAGATGCTAAATTTATCTGTGCATGAGGGGGTCACTTCTGTAATAGTGCAACAGATTTTGTATTAAAAATCAAATGTGGTTTTAAAAGTCCCTCTCTCTTTTGTACTATATCATGTTCCTAGTGGAGTGTGAATGTCCAAGTAATGGTTTCTGTAACAGTACAGGCGGATGTGACTGGATTTCCATCAAAAAGTAACTATTAAACAGTCTTGATCTCTTTGTGATCTTTAACTTTTTCAGACGTATATTTCTTAATGTTTTAAAATACAAATTTTGATTCTTGCTTTTACTAGGCTATTATATGCAGAGAAAATTAAGCACAAACCCATACATAATATAAAACAGAGCTAATAAAATGGGAGCAAACGATTTTCATAAAAAGCAGGAGTAGATATTACCAGCCTTTTGAGAAAGAGTCTGAGACATCAGGTGCCACTCTTCTGCCTGCCTGGACCTCCACCCTCCCCAGCAAGGGCCACTCGGATGCCTTCACCTCCCCCGCTGGATGAGACAGTTTGGCATTTACGAGCATTACGGAGATGTCATCCATGCCCCTTCTCTCCAGCCCTGTTCTTCTTCTTGTCTCAAAGCTGTCTAGCTCTGCACACAGCCAAGGCCTGGCTTGCCCCTCTGTTCTACCACCTGCCCTCATTCACCTGGTCCCAGCTTTCCACCCACGCGACCTTCTGCTGGCACAGAGTTTCGCCTCCCTACACAGTTAATTTGAATAACAACATATGATACAAGTCAACTGTAAAATGCTACGTAGACCGTGGTGTCTCTACCATGGACAGCATTCCCTTCAGAACGCAAATCCAGACCTCCGCTCCACGCTCCGGGCCGGAGTCACAGTCCATACCCCCAGGCTGTGGGGCTGGCAAGTTGTAAGCCTGACCACAAACAGCATCGGTCCACTGATGGCCCCTTTTTCAGATGGTTTGTAATGCCTCTGGTTTACTTTTAATGGCTGGTTTTGGAAATGGCTTGTGGAGGCAAGTGAAAGAAATAAAAAGAACTGAGGATTCGTCTCACCCGAACTAAGCAAGTTTCTCCCTTTCGTGAGATTTTTCTACAAATTACCACCAGAGGGCTCCCGTGCTCTATTCGACGCGAAAGAAACTGCGGGAAATCGAAGGCTCTGGAGAGCAGTGCGGAAACCCTAGATAATCAGACTGTGGGGCAATGGTGCAGACGATGATTGCCTGCTGCCAAATGGGATTTGCAACTTTCTCTGATGAGGCCACAACCGCCAGGGAGTAAGTTTGTGTCACCGTGAGCCGCGTTAATCTTCCTCTTACTGGTTGTGGCCGGCGGCTGGGTGGCTGCTCAGCAGCAGAGAAGGAGAACTGTGTCTCCTGGCTCCCACTCAGCACCCATCACCCATCATCAGTGGGGGTGAGGGTGGGGCATGTCCTTATGGTGGTTTCCCCCCCTCCTCCAGAGCATGCCATCTTGTCTGCCACCAATGGTTTGATGTTTTCTGATTGGATAGCACAAAAAGCACAGTTTAAGCACAGACAAGCTCTATTTTTTACATTAAAAAAAGCAGGAGAGGGAGAGAATACTACCAGAGTATTTATATTAAACAAACAAACAAATTATTCCCAGGTTGAAGTAGAAAGAGACCAGGATTTACGTTGCAGATCTGCCGTCAGCTAGCTGTGTGACCGTGTATAAGGGAACCCCCCCAATCTCCCACCTCTCCAAACCTTCGTTTCTTCAACTTGAAAATGACAGAAAGATGGTTTCTAATATCCCTTTCTTCATAAATCCTGTGATTCCCAATAATCCCCTCACAAAAGTTTTTTGAGCACCTACGACAGCCAGATATTTTGCTAAGTGGGGAGGGTACAAGATGAGCAAAACCAGAGATGTGGTTCCCGCTCGCATGGTGCCTGGAGTCTGATGTGAGAAGACAGACGTTCATTGAATAACCACCTAAATGGCTGTGTAATTCCAAACAGGTAAGCAGTGTGAAGGGGAGGCACACTGTTCCATGAGAACAAATTGTAGAGAAGGCTGGGCGGTGTGGAGTGTCAGGAAGGCTTCCCGGAGGAAGTGTGAACTGAGAGCCAAGGGACCAGTAGGACCCAGGAGGAGAAGGCAGGACCAAGCTGCTGCACGGCCAAGGCCAGTGTGCCTGGAGCAGACGCAGGGGCCAGGCCCTGTGGGTCCTGAGGACCACAGGACAGGTTTTTTAATTTATCCAAGGAGCAGTGGAAGGTGGGGAGTAATTGAAGGGGTTGAGGTAAAGGGTTATATGACCAGATTTGTGTTTGAGGAGGAGGCAGAACTCACAGGATTTAGTGTGGAGAATGGGCTGGAGGGGAGCCAGACAGAGAATCATAAGAAGCCACTGGGGAGCTACACAGTTTAGCCACGAGATGGTAGAGGTTGGCTCCAGATCATACCACTGGAGATGGAGAGAAGTGGGTGGATTCTAAAGATATTTAGGAAGCAAACTCATGGGAGTAATAAACTGGATATGGAAGGTTGAGGGAAAGGGAGGTATCAAAGATGGCTCTTAGATTTCTGACTTGTCTAACCAGACGTGAGGCTCGCTTAGGTGGGAACATCAGGAAAGAACCAGAATTGGGGGTAAGGTATGAGTTCAATAAATGAGTTAGTAAATGAGGAGTTTGAAATGCCTCTGAGACATCTCAGTGGAAATGACTAGTAGGAACTGGATATGTGGGCATAATGCTCAAAAGAAAATTCTAAGATGAGTAGTAATGAAGCCATGAGGCATGGATGAGATTGCCTAGGGAGAAAATATAGACAGGAGGGCTGAAGATTGCACCCTATTAAGAAACTCCCGTATATAATTGATGGGAAGAGGTAAATGGCCTCTACAGGAGACCAGTAAATAGGAGCCAGGGAAGGTGGGAAGACATAAAGAGACTATGTTGTCTTGGAAGCCAGTAAAACATAATGCTGAAAAATCAAGCAAAATGAGGATTGGAAAATATTTTTTGGATTTGAAGACATGGAGGTCATTTGAGACCTAAATAAAAGCTGTTGGGTAGAGTGTGGTAACAGATTGAGTGAGTTGACGAGTGAGTCGAGGGTGAGGAAATGGAGAGGATGAGATTTGTCATTACCCACATGGCCAATCCATCCGTCCCTGGGCTCAGTTCCTTGACGTCTCTACCTCTGTGATAAGATAATCTAAGCACCCCACTCTCTGCCCACAACCTCTCCTCCAACCCACTGTGTGCTCTCCTTTCTCTCAACCCTTAGCTTGTTCTTTCTCTCCATCCCTTTCCAGCATGGATTTTATTCTCCATTCTTTTTGAAACACTCCTGCTTGACCCCAAAGTCCTTTGCCCTTCTGTCATTTCTAAATACCTGTGGACGTATCATGTTACTCAGGATCAAGTCTGCTGTCTGCTTTCTCCTGCTTGCCCCTAGGAGCCGAGAGACAGAATAGAGGTGAGTATCATAAAATCATAAATATCTTCAAATGGTTCAAGTCTCCACACTGCCCAGTAGACCTGCTTATTCTAGTCAGGTGAACTTATATTCTCACACTCAGCAATGACTATTTCAGATCTTTTCTCTGCCTTCCTCTTAACCACCCAGCCTCACAAATCACTGTCTACAAAATGACCTTACATCACAATTCGTTTAAGAAAAGAAAAAGAAAAACCAGAGATAGGAATTCTCTCATCTTCCTGCTAGCAAACCAAAATGCCTGCCTCCATGTGCTCCCATCCTCTGCCTCCTGTTAAAATACAGGAACCATCCTTCCTCCCCGCTAGGACCAGTCCTTCACCCTGGGTCTGGGAACCTCTCTCATCCGTGGGGGAGTCTCACCCACCAGTTATCCCTTCTTCTGCTCCACTGGACTGTCTGTTGACATTTAAACACACTCAAAGTCTCTCCCTTCTAAAACAGACAGACTTTTGAAACCATCGATTCCCGACCTGTACACCCGCTCCAGTTGTCATCTTCTCTCCTCCACTTCATGGTCAAAAGGTTGAAAAAGTTATACCAGGAAAAGTAAATGAGGATAATCAGAGAGACTACTATTTGCCAGACAGTGCGTTCTTTGTTCCCTCCATAGCCATAAAACTGCTCCAGTCGCACTCGGTTTGTCCTAGAGACGCTCTTTGTTCAGCTGTGATTATTGGGCTATTATCTCAGTGAATGACTCAACAGACTTTTTGTTTTTAATCAGAGGGCCTCAGCCTGTACATTGGAATCACCTGGGGAGCTCCAATTCCCAATGCCTGCCCACCTGCTCCACCGAGTCCCTATTGGGATTGTCTGAGACATAGCCTGGCCTCAGGATTGTTTAAAGCTTCCCAAGGATTCAACTGAGACTGAAATCCATGTAAGGGAGCGCCAGGTTCCGACACCCTTGGATGTGCACTTAAAGTATTTAATGAACAGTATTTTGAATACATTTCTTCATACAGGTTGATCTCAAGTTCTCTTGTATTCCTTTCATTTAAAAAAAAATGTATCTAGGAAAATGAACCCCACACCGCTGACGGGACTATTAAATGGTACAGCCACTTGGGAAAACAATTTGGCAGTTTCTTAAAATGTTATATATAAATTTACCATATGACCCAGAAATTCCATTCTTAGATATGTACCCAAAATAAATTAAAAAATGTGTCCACACAAAGGCTTGTACACGAATGTTCAAAGAAGCATCAATCATAAGAGCCAAAAAATAACCCAAATGTCCGTGAACTGATGAATGGATAAACAAAATATGATCTATCCATACAATTAAACAGTGTATCCATGCAATTAAATGGAATACTATTTGGTAATTTTTTAAAAAGTGTTAATACGTGCTACAATACAGAGGATCCTCAATAACATTATGCTAAATTTAAGAAGCCAGACACAAAAGACCACATATTGCACGATTCCATTTACTTGTCCAGAAAAGCAAACCTATAAAGACAGAAAGCAGGTGAGTGGTTGTCTGGGACCTGGTGTGGAAACAAGGATTAACTGTAAATTGGCAGGAAGGATCTTACTGGAGCGATGGAAATGTTCTAAAACGGGACTGTGTTGATGATTACACAACTTGGTAAATTTACTAAAAATCATTGAATTGTATATTTAAAACAAGTGAATTTGTGATATGTAAGTTGTACCTCAATAAAGCTGTCAAGATAAACCATCCCCAGGCTTACATGTGTCTGAGAAGGGATCAGGGCTGTGTATGAATGAGGCTTCTGATGAGTCCAACACCATGTTATAGGCCACTTCACCTCCCTGTCCTCCTGTTTTCTCAAGGAGACGCCGCAAGACCCGTGGTTCTCAAAGTGTGGTGCCCGGAACAGCAGCATCAGCACTACTTGTTAGAAATGCCAGTTCTTGGCCCACCTCACATCTACTGAATCAGGAAGTCTGTGGGTGGAGACCAGCATCCGTGCCTTAGCAAGCGCTCTGGGTGATTCTGGTGCACACTAACGAGTGAGAAACACTGTGCGCTCATCTACATGCCAGCCTCTCCCCTCTCCCACCTGTAGGAATAGGAGTGAGTGATCTGTTGAGATTAAAAGAAGAAACTAGGCTCTTTTCATAATAGCAGAAAACTTGAAATAACCCAAAAGTCCATCAACAAGTAAATGGATAGGCAAATTTTGGTATTCATACCAAAATATTCATCCTAATGAAATACTAATCCACAATAAAAAGCAGTATACTACTGATACAGGTAACTCATTCTGCTGAGTGAAAGAAGTCAAACAAAACCATTTCATTGAGTATATGACACACTGGAACAGGCAAAACGCATCTATAATGACCAAAAACATGTCAGCTGTTGCCCGGGGCTGGGGAGAAGAAGGGATTTACTTCAAAGGGGCTGAGGAAACTTTGAGGGATGGTGGAAATGGTGGATATTTTGATTAGGGTGGTGTTTACAGGGGTGTGATCATTTGTCAGGACTCAAAACTATCTACTTAAAATGGATCTGTTTTATTGTATGTGGTTATATCTCAATACAGTTGGCTTGAAAAGGAAAAAAAAGGAATTGGCCTAAGTGACTCTTCTCTTCCTTGTTCTTTCTGTCTGGTCTGCCTGCCCAAAGAGGGGCTGGGGGTGCAAGGGGCATTTGGCTCTGCTCCTGTGTCCATGTGGTAAATCAAGGGGTCAGGACCCTTCTAGAGAAAGGTCTGCAAGGAGCCATCTCTCTCCTGCCCCACCCAGTCGTGGGGTTGATGGCTGTCTGTCAGGCATTTGAGCATGTATGTCTGCTCCACTGCACACCCAGACTTCCCTGGGTGGGTTCCCCAAGGTCAGGGAGACAGTCCCTTCCTAAGGTGCCTCTCTGTGTGGCAAGGTTACCTGGGGGGCTTTCCTGAAACCCTAGTTTGTTGGTGTCTCCAGTTTAGTGCTTCATGCTGTCTCTATTCTCTCTCTCTTAGTTTTCTCTCTCAGGCTTTTCCCTGCCATCCTTCCTGGTGTCTGCCTCATTTTTGCTCTCCGGGGCCTAAATAGCATCCTGGTTCCTAGCTTTCAATTCTCCATCTAAATGAGTCTAATTGACACCTCAGAATTAACCTGTTCAAAATTTAAATCTTGAGTTGTTTTATACTCTATAACTCTTCCCTTCCCCGGTACATCCAATCTCAGTAAATGGTCCCGCCTTGGTTCAAGGCAAAACCTGTAGGAGTCGTTTTCTTCCTCCACCCCAACAAACCCACAGCCAATTCTCTAGGTTTTTTCCAAAATGTATGTTGAGTACATCCACATCTCTTTATCTTTAGTCTCCCAACTATATTACCTGCTCCTCTTGCCCCCCTGAAAGCCAAACTCCACACCATAGAGCAGGGTTGGCAAATGTTTTCTTTAAAGGATCAGATAGCAAATACGTGAGGCTTTGCAGGCCACGTGGTCTCTGTTGCAACTACTCAGGTCTGCTGCTGTAGACCGAAAGCAGCCACAGACTTAAGATTTAAGATGGGTAAGATGCTTAAGCAAATAGGTGTGGCTGTGTTTCAATAAAACTTTATTTACAATAATAGGTATGTTTTGTGCTCGTCTCAGCCTATCGATAGTGATGCTATTGGCTAGAAATGCCTGGGGCGAGAGATCGATCCATTTAGGGGACCACTTGCCTGAAAGTAGTTTAAGGAGTCTCTCTTCAAGAAGGCCATGATGGTGCTCAATGGGGCCAGCCACCTGGGGGCCATAAGCCAGATGGAAGTTCCAGAGAATATTCTGTTGGGGAGCCCACTGGTGAGTCTTGAGAAGTAAATGAGTACCCTGGTCCATCAGTACCCTGCTCTGTCAATCCAAAGGGAACAAGAATAAATTCATAAAGTAAGGAGAGAGAGTACCTCTTTTGAAGAGGAATTCCAGGGGGGTCGCCAAGAGGAGTCCCCATATTGATGATTGTGACTGACAGCATACCTGGAAGCTCCCACAGAAGGGCACAGTGGGCCAAGGGAAGCAATCTGCCAGCAGGAGTGTGGTCGGTCTCCCTGGGAACTCTATCCCCATCTGGACAGCCTCTGGTGTTGGGTCTGGGAGCAGAGAATGCACTGGTCTTTCCCTGCCTTGGCTGCCACAGAGGAGCCTCTCCCTTGAGCACAGGTTGTTGAGGCTTGAATTCCCCAATGATGGAGGTCGTGTGGGCCCATTTATGAGTTGGTGGGCAGGGTTGGGTCCTTGAGGCGCCTGCACTGGGCATGGTGAGGGAGTCTGCATTGTGATTGAAAAAGGCTTCTGGTGTGGAGTGCTATGAGCAGAAACAGGAGTGGCAATGACAGGAATTGAGGACCTCTGCTAAATCCTTCCATATCTTGGCACCCGGATGCACTAGCCTTGTATGAGAAAATTGTCCCCTAGCCACTGGCCAGACCAAACTGCAAGACCATTAGCAACGGCCGAGGAGTCTGTGGACATGTGGATCTGCGAAAGGCCCCTTTTTATGGCCTCCTTGAGGGCTGAGTGAGCAGCTACAAGTTCATCAGTCGGGGTGAGCTTGGAGTGCCCTCTTCACCAGAGTTCCCTGAGGCGGGGTGGAATGCCAGCCCTCCGGCAAGCTGCATGGCCTACCATGGTGGTGCTGCCATCGGTGAAGAACACAGACTCCCTGTCCATCTCGGACAAGTGGTCCCAAGGGGCTCCCCAAATAACCATGGGAGGAGGCAGCAGGGGTGCTGCTCTTACTTCCTCAAGGCTCTCGGGCAAGGGGCTGAGCGTGGGGGAAGCCACATCCTCCTGTAATTTGGAAAGGCCTTTGACATCAGGGTTAGTCCTCTCCTGAAGGCACCACCTCCATTTTACCAAGGAGGCATCAGTGGCGTGCCAAGCTTCTGCTGGGAGGCATCTCTAACCCAGGGCATTAGAGGAACCTGCGCACAGAGTATTGCCAGGTGGGGCTGGTTAGGGCATCAGTTTCTATAGGACGCCAAAAGCTAGCACTTAAAGGGAGCATTTCAGACTGCTGCTGGGGGTAGGCACTTAGTCCAAAACCCCATAGGAAGCCACCCAAACTCATGTTTGATCCAGAGACTCCAGGAGGCATAGTCGGGTGTGGCCAAGGACTCGACTTGGAGTGTGGAGCCAGGGAGGGACTACAGGTAAGGCTTGTGGGGCTGCCCACTGAGCATCTTCCAGAACCCACTGTTGGGCTTCATCCCAATGGAAGGTGGCAGGCTTGCATGTGATTGCATATATAGGGTGAAGAATTTGTAAGAGATGAGACATAGCAGTGTTGCTTCCAGAACATGAAGAGTCCTAGCATGTGCTGTGCCTGTCTGAGTGTAGTGGGTGATGGAATGGTGAGTAGCGGAGGTCTGACTGTTGGGGGAATTTCTCGGTCCCTAGAGGACCAGATGATGCCCAGAAATCTGACAGAAGAGGCTGTGCCTTGGATCTTGTGAGGGGTGATTGCCCAGCTATGTTGGTGTAGGTGGTCTGTAAGGATGTGCAAACTACCCAAACCACTTCCTCACAGGGACCCTTGAGCATAATGTCATCAATACAATGCCCAAAATGGCACTTTCCAATTGTAAGATATTCAAATCCTCACGACAGAAGTTATGCGCAATTTCAGGGCTGTTTAAATATCCCATTACAAGCCTCATAAATGTGTGCTGAGCCCCTCCAAATTGAAAGCAAATTGAGCCTGGGATTTCTTTGTGATGAGAGTGGAATATGTGGAACATATTAGTGATGTCAGTGACCTTGAAGGACCCTCCTTGGGCCCCTTGTATGTCCTCAGTCAATTCTATGATGTTAGGAATTGGAGCCTTAATGGAGGGAACCTGAGTATTGAGCTTTCCATAGTCAATGGTGGGGCGCCATTCATTAGGGGCTGGCTTAAGTACCAGGCAATTGAAAGGGAGGTTGTGGGTTTAATGACCCCTGTCTCAAGTATATCATCAACGACAGGACGTAAGGCTTCAGTGCCCTCAGTCAGTACCTCCGTCCTGACCGGAGGAGGAAGAGTCACTGGCGTCTGTTTGGCAAATCCCACCGGGAAGGCCAAGAACTTGGGCTTGTTCTCTGGGGCATCATGTCAGTGGCTCCATGCCTGTAACAAGGAAAGAAAGAGCCGGGGGGCCACCACCAGGGGGAGCCGTTGGAGGTGAATGGTCCCAGTAGTTGGATCTGAGTGAGTTTGCCCACCTTGGATTGTTTCACTGGCCATGCCCCGTAGGTAGAGGGATTGCCTGGAATGACAGTGACTTGGGCCCTAGTCTCTACCAGGGCCAAAAAGGATTGTGCATTTTTACTGTCCCAGGGGACCACCAGAGTGGTATAGGGGTGATTGTCTCTGGGAGGTAGGACAAGCCCTGGGAAGCTGCCAGTTTCCTAGGGTAGGGCCGTAGGTGGCTGCCAGTTCTGGAGGTTAGAGAAGGAGACCAAGGCAGTAGCAGAGACTGGCTCAGACCAGACAGAATAGAGGGCAGCTGTGTGGCAAGAAGATGGATGACAGAAGGGGATGACACTGGGAGAGTGCTAGTTTCAGGGCCTGAAGTTTAGAGACTGGCTGTCCAGAGGTTAAGTGGCCAGGAACCCTGAGTTTTCCTAACTCCCAGTAGATGTTTTCCAGTGCATTCTCATAAGGGGCAAAGTTAGGCCAGGGCTTTACTGAGGAGGGAGTGGAGAACCCTTTCCGTTGAGGAAAATTTGTTCAAGGGAGACACTTCCGGGGCAGCAAAAGTGGAGAGGCACAGGTCCGTAGTATCTGGGCATCTGGGTGGGAATCTCCTTCTTGTCTAGCAACCATGTCAACGCCCTCCAGTGCCTTTTGGATGGTTTCGGCAGTCCCAATAAAATGTGGTAGCACTGCCCTGTAATTTAAGGGAATACCCTGTGAAGAGATTCTCTGGACTCAGGGTCAAATGGGGCCTCTGCAGTGCTGGAATTGAAGAGGGGTCATTTGGGTCCCTGTGGTCATGGAAATGATAACCCACTGGACCAGGCCAGTTTTGTGCAGCAGAAGATGGCCTCATCTAATGTCTTCCACTCGCTGTGAGCCTCAGGTGTGATCACGGTGATGGAAGGATGGGTGGCGCCAGGCAGTAATGTCCACGTGAGGGGAGGGAGGGCTCTGGCACAATATGGGTGGCTCTAGGGGCCTGTGCCTTCCCCTCTTCCTCCTCATCCTCACTAGAGGCGTTGATAACCCTGTCAGCTTGGTGACAAGGACACTTCCTGAGGCGTGTTTCTTGGTTCTGCTCCATTCAAGAGAAAGCCAGGGGGGCTCAGGATCTGTGGTATCTCTGAGGAAGCATACGCATAGCCCAGATGGGTCTTTGAGAAGGTTATGGATTAGGGTTTTTAGAGACTCTGACCAACTGATGCATTTCTTCAGCCGTCAGTAACAATTCTAAGCCCCATCCAAAAACCCGCAACAGACCATCAGCTCCCTTGTCTCTTTCCTGCTGCACAAAATCTCTAAGGAAGGTGTGAATTACAGGTGAGGTATAGTTTCTGATCTCAGCTACCACTTCCTGATTTTTTCCCGTTACCCTAACCTTACATGTTGTTACTGGAAGAACCTGTGGGTGACGTCCCTGGGAGCCCTCTTCATAAGCAGCGGCTTTCCTTTCCTGGGTGTCCCAATCGACCAACCCAGGACTGGGGTCTGCCTCCACTAGTGCGGTACTCACGGGGTCTTTGGGAAGAGCAGGACCAGGGCCTTAGCATGTTGGCATGCCACGGCACCACGCAACGCCCAGGAAGCTTCCGTGGGGTTTTGCATTTATTGGGGAGCAGGTGTACCTCCGCAGGGTTTTTAGGAGGCACTGGCACCAGATGTTCAGGACATTTATATTTGTCCGTTAAATTTTAGCAACATCGCATCAGGGATCCGACCCACAATATCCTATTGGGTCAGGGGATGAAGAGGGACAGGAAGTGAAGTGGTGACACAGAGACCATAGGCTCTGCTGCATCTCCCCTTCAGTGGTGCCATTGGCTTCCGGTTACAGGGCTATGTCACCGGTCCAGGTTGGGACACGTAGTCAGGCATGATCCACGGACCCAGCAGTCACGGGCAGAGGTCTCCCATCCCCTTACTTATGGGATATCCTTCCCTCGTGCCTTTAGCCCAGAGCCTCTCCTTGTGCAGTGACAATAACCTTGCTATCCAGTTCCCCCTCCTTGCTCTCCTTGGCCTCAAGGCGTAGAAGATCCTCACACATATTAGTAGTCAATTAAGACCTTTCTAATTGTGCTCTAATCATCTTGTTAGACCATCAAGTGCTCTCATCATCTTGTTAGACCATGTGGCCTTGATCATGCTGCTCTGGGGAGATCACTGAATTATTATGGCAGCAGTGACATTTTGGGGTGGATACTGCAGGCAACCCACAACAGAGGCAATATACAAAAGCACGTAGCAGCACGAAAGACCTCCAGCAAGTGGTGTGCCCCTCCCCAACGGTGTTACCCACCTGTATCAGCTAGTTACTAAGCCAGTTGCAGCTGAAGTTCATTCCCCTCTGTTATTTGCAAGGGCAATCACGCAATCCTGCCAATTGTCTTGGGTCAGTCTCAGCCTATGGATGGCGATGCTGTGGGCCAGGAATGCCTGGGGAAATCACCTGGGCCTGCACTACTTGTGCGAGACCCCACAGACATTTCCCCGAATGGAGCTAAGTTGTGACTGGACTGGTCCTGGTGGTTCTTATTGTAATTTCAAGACACACCTGCACCTCAGCAACAACCATAAGGGAGTTTGAAAAGATGAGGTTTGCTACTCACAGGTCCTGGAGGGTACACAGTGCACCTGGGGCCACACAGTGAGGTTGAGGGGAGAGAGAGAGAGAGCGTGGACCTGGGGTTCTGCTTTTACAGGGGTCGAGGGTGGGGTGCCTAGGGTTTCAAGGATTCACTCTTTCTTGGTGAATTTAAAACATAAGAGCGGGAATCAAAGCTTGGGAAGGAAAAAGCAGTGGTCAAATGGTCAGTTATCTAGGTCACCCAGAGCTCTCTCAAAAGGGGACTTCATGGATGGGGTGGCCATTTTAAATTTTAATGTAAAAATGAAAAGAAAATTTGTCCACCCAGGCTTGGACCCACATTTACGTAAGAACAGAGACCCACATCTTACTCTTTTCAGATTTTAGCAGATAGAGCCCGACTCCAGGACAGCCAGTTTTCAGGAACCATCCAGCTCTGCTGGTTGGGAGGCTGCCAGATGCCTTGGAGGCAGAACCAATGCTGCCTCACTCACCCACACTTGCAAGTGCTGCGTAAAGCTCCTTGAACATCGTTGGGACTTGTTCGAGGTTGTCAAGGATGCGTCATGATGATTATCTTCCATAGAGATGTTAAAGGCACAATGGGAATAGGAAAGTCATGCCTAACTGCTTACCAGCTGTACTCTGGGGAGCAAGCTCATGGGCAGACGATGACTTTGGGATCTCAGCTCTCTGCTCTGCTCAGCCAAGCTCAGTCTTACTTCTCTCTTAAGTGAACAAGGAGAGGAAGAGAAGGGCAAATTTGGAGGTCTGGATTTGGTGCTCTGCATCCAGTTACTTCCTATAAGAGTATATCCTTCTATAAAGCAATTTTTACATCTTTGGCTACCTGGCCAATGTCCAGTGTTTCAGGAGAGCCAGAGGAATGTAAACAATAGTCTCTGTACTCAAGGCACCTCCAGGACCATTAGAGAAGCTCCATGACCTCATACCCAGCAATCGTGGATCTCAGACCAGGTGCTGTGGAAGTGTGTAGACTATACTCACAAAGACAGATGCCACTGTGGGCTGAGGTGGAGGAGTCCCAGGAGAGGACCTTGAAAGAAGAATGGAATTTGGAAAGGATGAGGATGAAAAGAGGTGTGGTAGTCAGAATAATGGCCCCCAAAGACGCCCACATCCTAATGCTAATCCTTGGAACTTGTGAATATGTTATGTGACATGGCAAAAATGACTTTGCAAAGGCGATTAAGTTGAGGACCTTGAGATGGGGAGATAGTCCTGGATTATCCAGGTGGGCCCAATATAATCACAAGGTCCTTATAAGAAGGAGGCAGGAGGGTCAGAGTAAGGAGTAGGAGATGTGACAACAGACACAGGGGTTTTGGGTGAAGAAAGGAAGGGGCCGCCAAATGCAGGCAGCCTCTACAAGCTGAAAAAGGCAAGGAAATGGATTCTCCCCCCAGAGCCTCAAGAAGGAACCAGACCTGCTAACATCTTGACTTTAGCCTAATGAGAATGATTTTGAACTTCTGACATCCATCATTGTAAGAGCAATTTGTGTTGTTTTAAGCTACTAAGCTTATGGTGATTTGTTACAGTGGCAACAGGAAACTAATATAGGGTAGCATTCAATTTGGAAAAGCAGCAGGATCAAAAAACCCCAATGACAGTGACATCTAAGTGTCAATAAACCCCCAATCCTAATGCTGGGGTTAGGGAGAAGGAGGAAAAGTGTGATGCTGAGATGTGTTACTTTGCTAGGGGTGCCGTAACAAAGTGTCACAAGCTGAGCAGCTTAAACAACAGAAATGTATTGTCTCACAGTTCTGGGAGCTACAAGTCCAAGGTCAAGGTGCTGGCAGGGCTGTGCTTCCTCCAAAGGCACAGGAGAAGTGTCTGTCCCAGGCCTCTCTCCTAGTTCTGGTAGTTCCTTGTCTTGTGGCAGCTTAATTCCAGTTTTCACGGGGTGTTCTCCCTTGTGCATGCCTCTGTGTATTCAAATTTCCCCTCTCTGTGAGGATGCCAGTCATGTTGGAGTAGGGATCCACTCTACTCCAGTATGACCTCATCTTAACTAATTATATCCAAAATGACCCCATTCCCAAATAAGGCCACATTCTGAAGTACAGGGGACTAGGACTTCAACAAATGAATTTACAGCAGAGGAGAGGACACAATTTAACCCACAACACATGGGTAAATAGGAATTTAGTTCTATCAATGCCAACACCTCCTATAGTTTCCACAGTACACTAGCTGTATGAGAATTGCAAAGGGAACAGAAAGAAAGTCACTGCCTTCAAAGAACTGACATTTGTGCCTTGGCTTGTAGTAGGCTGAGGTGGCATCAAACTCCACATGGTCTCAGCATTCCTAGGTCATTCGAGGGTTGACGAATCCTGTAACAAGACAAGATGAGAAACCCCTGCCAGAAGACTGAGAGAGAATCGACAGATTCAGGAAAGAGTCTATGCCAGTATTGGGGGCACTTGCAATAGTGCAATGCTTAACTCCTTAAAAGTGTTTATTAATTATGGAACATGACCCCTTGGCTCTTATCACAATAGTGCCTCCTGAAAGTGAAAATTCAGAGCAGTTCTTTCTATTGCAGTTTCTTCTGAAAAAACATAATTGGACCCTGGGGAGTGTTTAGCTCAAATACACTGAGTGATACAGGATGCCACAGGAGTGAGGGACAAGTTCCTTGACACGGCAAGGACAAAGCAGAGAAAATGAAGAATTGATGGAGATGGAAAGACAAGCAGGAGAGGCTTTGAAACCAATGGATAAGTAGATAAATGGAAAACAATGAGAAAGGCAACCCAGAAGTTGTACCACCTGCTAGCCCTGCCCAAATTGGGATGTCAGTTGAATCTGGCCAGTTCTCCAAAGACTTTTTAAACCTGTGCTCTCGTCCAGGCACATTTCATTGTCACAGAGCTCCATCGCGTTAGGCCACGACAAGCTGGTCTTCCGTCCTCCTACTTCACTGCTTCCTTGCCACATCATTTCATTTCATGGGAATTTAAAGAAATAATGATGTCTATTTTATTTTAAAAATAGGTTGGTTCTGGGGCTGGCCCCGTGGCCGAGTGCTTAAGTTTACGCGCTCCACTGCGGCAGCCCAGGGTTCAGATCCTGGGCGTGGACATGGCACTGCTCGTCAGGTCACGTTGAGGTGGCGTCAACTAGAAGGACACACAACTAGAAGGACCCACAACTAAGATATACAACTATGTACGGGGGGGGTTTGGGGAGATAAAGCAGAAAAAAAAATAGGTTGGTTCTTGTTGCTTTAACCCCAAAAATAAAAATAGGTTGATAGCCAAATGTGAAATACTTATTCAGAATGCTGTGATATTCAAATGAGCTTGTTATCAGTACAGGATAAGAGAAGCATTCGTTCAATAAATACTGAGTGCCCATTATGTGCCAGGCGCTATCTTAGGCACTGGGAATACAAGAGTGAACAAGACATAGCCTGTGTCCTCAAAGGATTTACAACTAGGTATGAAGACATAAGGAGAGCCAACAATCATAACGCAGACGGCAAAGGCTATGGTAGACACACATGCAGGCTGTTATATGCACGTAGTAGGGCAACCCAGCCCAGACTGGAGAGTCGGGGAGTATCCCGGAGGATTTACTGAGGCATTAGTGGCATTAAGTAGACCATGGGTGTCTTAGTCCACTCGGGCTGCTCTAACAAAGTACCAAAGACTGGGTGGCTTATAAACAGCAGAAATTTATTTTTCACAATTCTGGAGACTGGAAGTCCAAGACCAGGTTGTCAGCATGATTGGGTTCTAGTGAACACCGTCTTTCCAGTTGTAAATTGCCAACTTCTTCCTGTGTCCTCATGTCATGGAAAGGGCAGGGGATCTCTGTGGGGTCTCTTTTGTAAGGGCACTAATTCCATTCAAGAAGGTTCCATCTTCATGACCTAAGCACCTCCCAAAGGCCCCACCTCCTAACAGCATCATCTTTGGGGTTAGGATTTCAACATATGAATTTTGGTGGAACCCAAACATTCAGACCATAGCAATGGGTTAGTTAGCCTTTTCGGGAAAGGGCCAGATAGTAAATAATTTGGGCTCTGCAGGTGGTATGTTCTGTTAAAGAGAAACAACAGGCCCAAAATTAAGACACTTGCATTAAGCCTGCGTTACCAAACAGAGCCTTAATATCTAACCTAATTGCGGTTTCAAACTTCCCCAGAAATGTAATCTTCGCTGGTCAGTCTGGAATTTCCTGGTCAGCACTGGTGAGATAATCCACCTAATAGACCCCTTTTGTCCTCCAAAGGAGGGTGACCTTGCCCAAAAAAGTCCTTTTTTTTCATTTGTGACTTCCTCGTCCTACCCTCTCTCTGCCTTTAAAAGCTTTTTGTTTTCTGTACTCTTCGGAGCTCCTTTCTACTTGTTAAACGGGATGCTGCTCAACTCATGAATCATTGAACAAAGCCAATTTGATCTTCAAATTTACTCAGCTGAATTTTGTTTTTTTAACAAATTTGGTGCCAGCGACAGGATCTGAAGGGAACTTCTGATGGCATTTGGGGACAACGAGAAACAAAGGTGTGCTACCTTGCAAACCCTTTGAGTTCTCTGTCTTTCTTGCCATTTCCAAGTGCCGTGGGTAAGTTCCTCTCAATTCTGAGTCCCACTCTTTTTGTGTCAAGATCCTCATCTAATAGGCTTTTCAGTCCACAATTCCTAGGTTTTTAAGTGGAAAACCCGAGCCCTTGGTTCTGTCCCCAGATTCCAAGTTGGGAACAGCTGGTGGTCCGCAGTTCCCCATTTGTTTTGAATCCTTCACCGGATTCCACATGGGGAACAGCTGGTGGCACCTGCGGTTCTCCATTTATGTGGACCCAGTCAGCAGTCCCCATTTGTGGAGGTCTGCTGGCTCAATCCTTTCCTTAGTTCTAGGTTCCAGGGTGGGAATTGCTGGTGGCGCATGTAGGGCTTTCTCTTAGCCAGTCTGCAGCAACATCTAAACCCCTAGCCCTTGATTCTATCCCAAGATCCACATGGGAACCTCTAGTGGCAATTTGCAGTTCCCCATTCACACGGAGCTCCCAGTCCACGGTCCCTATTTGTTGAGGTCTGCTGGTTCAATCTTTTCCCAAGTCCCTAGGGTGTTGGTTACTGCTGGTATGTTATTGTGCAAATGAGGTTAAGGTTATTGCTAGTGGGGATCTCGGAAGCTAAAAAGCTGCAAAAATTAGTGGGCATGGGACGAGCATTTAAAAGCTGTTAGGGCATTCGTCACCTAACCCAAAGACTCCTGTGTTAGGATAAGTTGGTCACAGAACAGGTTAGATTGACACTAGGTTATCCACCAACCTCAAGAAAATTTCCATGCAACGAGGTACCCTGCAAAATATCACACAATCTCCAACCCAGTGGCACATCCCTTTTCGGTATTAGTTTGACTCCAAGAGACCCAAAAGCTTAGCTAAAAAATAAAATGAAATAAATAAATAAAAATAATAAAGATGGCATCCTTAAAATTCAAAGAGTTAAGCACAGCACCTCCCAGGACACCTGCTTATTTTACATCTAAGAACTGTGATCCCAGAACCTATAGATGTCTACAAAAATGGCAAAATCCTACTAAAGACAACCTGGAATTATAATGGTCATTGTGGGGAATGATCCAATTAGACAAGATCATTCATTTAATAAGTACATTTGAAAGTAAGCGTTCCCATATCAAAAAACAGAATGGGATACCTATTTTAATTGGCATGTAGAAGCTTCCAAAGAGACTTAAGATTCTAAAATAGCTTCATTAAAAAATTCATTGCAAAAGGCTACGGAAAATTTAAAGATACAAGATCATAAACAGAAGTCCAACAAACCATTGGCTTCACAGCTACAACAGCTCCGAGGCCAGGCACCTCAAATAACACCTGGGCTCCCCCACATCACACTCTCCTTGGGACCCATCATTAAAACGCTGGCCCAGGCATCAATGTCTCACTTATAATCAACTGGGACACTTGAAAAGAGATTTTCCTCAAAGGGCCTATGCAAGTTGTTCAACATCAACTTGAATGCCCTCATGTCTACCCCAAAGAAGGACCTCTGTGTGGTCCCCTTCCAAAGTTGACAGGACTCTGAGAGATTTTTATGGTAAACTTCTATGTTATTACCTTAAACAGCCAAGGGAAAACTAAAATTAAAATTTATTTAAAAACCTGACAAATTCTGGCAGATACCAGAGCTGCTGATGGGATCCTGGGAAAACCGGCAGAAGCCGTCTGAGGGTGACAATACTTACCAGAGTCACCTTGCCCAGATCTCTGTCTGAAACACTTGGTAGAAAGAGGAGAATAAAATACTTTTTGCACCCTCCTTGGTGACACCTTTTCCGTCTAAGGGTTTATTCAAAACTGCAGGGCTTATTTACTGTTTGTCCTAGCTAAAAATTATAAAGTAGCTCTCTGGTCATAAATTGGGCAACCTGCAGAGCCTGATAGAAAAGGAAATCTTTTTAGGCCTTTTTCCCTAAGACAAAATAAAACTACGTATCCAGAGGGAAAGAGAAACCTTCTAAAGCCCTTGTAAAAGAATTTATGGATAGATCAACCTATGATGTCATGTAAGTTGCAACCCAATTCTTTGAGGAATTGAGAGCAACTGTCCTTATCTTACAATTCTTTGCAAAACTAGAAATGCAACTCTAGAGGCAGTTCAAAGTTCATCTACTCCTTTTTACCAATTCCAAAACCTGCTCTGTTTATCTTAAAAGGCTTGTAACTTGCATTCTTTCCCTATGCCTTTGAGATGCACCTAATTCATAGCAGTAATTTTAAAATGGAAGCTAGAAGGTCTCTGTTTACATCTGTCTGTATGTTTATGTGTATCTATGTATACGTTGTATTTTCTACCTCCAGATGGTATTGCCAAAATTAATTTGTAAAAGAGCTCTATTTAACTGGCTTAAAGAAATTAAGTGCTTATATAAGTTAAATTCTCAGAAATGTAATAGAAACTAACCCAAATGAATTTCAGGTTCACGTGATCTGGGAAAATATTCAATATTAAACTAATTTAAGTTTGTATAATTAAAACAGGCATATTTTTAGAGTTAAGCTTTAAATATAATACTTTCATTCTACCTAGGCTTACTAAAGGTCAGATGAGTTTATGTTATCTCTTATAAAATTTGTCAGCAAGAAAAATAGCTTGAGATGATGGCTGATTTTGTCTAATGTCTCATGACATTTTTGTGGGTAGTCTAAACATCAAGTTTTGCTAAGTTAAATGGTGAGTTAAGTTAAATTCACTGAATATTCAGATTATTTCCAAATAAGATAAAATACTAAAGTGTTAATTACTGAACATAGGTTTATCCACTTTTTGCTCTCTTTTATGGAAGAATTAAAGATATTTGGGTCTATTAGTAAATATATTTTGTGCCACACTGAAAAATTTGCTACAAGAAAGCATATATTTCTAGAAATTATAAAAAATATTTATAAATCTGCCAAGCTGCAGAAGGCTAATGTAAAATACAGTTCACAATTGTTTGCCTCTTTATTTTCACTAAAAATTAAACTTTCTTTAGGCTTAAAAATTGTAACATATGTAATTAAAGCCATTAAAGTTTGTGGGAAAGGAATTTTATGAGTGGCTAAGATTGAAATGAATTTAATTAAGTGAATGAATGCCAGTGGCATAGTGGTTAAGTTCACATGCTCTGCTTCAGTGGCCCGGGGTTCGCCAGTTCAGATCCCAGCTGCAGACCTATGCACCGCTTATCAAGCCATGCTGTGGCAGGCATACCACATACAAAATAGAGGAAGACAGGCACAGATGTTAACTCCAGGCCAGTCTTCCTCAGCAAAAAGAGGAGGATTGGTGGTGGATGTTAGCTGAGGGCTAACAGTCCTCAAAAAAAAAAAAAAGTGGCTGGTGCAGGGGCCAGTCTGCTGGTGTAGTTGTTAAGTTTGCATACTCCGCTTCAGCGGCCCAGAGTTCATGGGTTTGGATCCTGGGCATGGACCTACACACAGCTCATCAAGCCATGCTGTGGTGGTATCCCACACACAAAACAGAGGAAGATTGGCACAGATGTTAGCTCACAAAAACTAGCTGGTGCAAAATTAGAATTTGGTTTTCTCTCTGTTAAAAGGACAAAGTTTTCTTGGACAATTATTTTGCTCTTGATAAGAGATTATAAAAGGTTTCTCTTTACCTTTTAAAGTAATCTGCCAGAAAACAAAGATTCTGTGTTTTGTCAAAATAATTTCTTGTGTTGCCTTTATCAGGTCTTTGATTACTTAAGAAAGCTGAATCTTCTC
Source organism: Equus quagga (assembly GCF_021613505.1). Taxonomy (NCBI): domain Eukaryota; kingdom Metazoa; phylum Chordata; class Mammalia; order Perissodactyla; family Equidae; genus Equus; species Equus quagga. The sequence continues at coordinate 33,858,442 of NC_060274.1, read as the reverse complement.
TATTAAAAAAGCTAAGGTTTTTTAAATGACTATTTAACTTTCTGCATTTGCCTGCAGAGTCTAATTGTCACCACAGTTAAATGGATAGCTAAATATTGTTTCACAGTGACCTACGATTCTATTTGACCAAGTGTTTAAAAACCTTTTGATATTTTTGACAAACTTCCCCAAGTCAAATTCTAAATGAAGACTTTCTGGCCTCAGACTAACTTTGAGATTTTCCAGAGGGCCCCTGGAACGTCTCAAAAGATTTGTTCTCTATCGTTATAAAAAGGGAGATGTTAGACCAGGCTTGTCTGATATGTAAGTCATATGGGAAGCATTGTCAAATACAAAGTAATACTAAGCCTTCTTTTGGGTGTATTTGTGTAGATACATGTTAAAAGTGTTCCAAAAATTATATGAAATTCCTAAAGTCTGATATGCCCTAGTATAATGTTATCAGTCATAATTCTCATTATTATCTTAAAATGTTGCATGTTGCAGAAATAACCAAAGTTTCTTGTCAATGCCATTATAATGAACTCTTATTAGATCTTTAACAATGAGTATCTTTGTCTTCCTATAGATAGTTATTGTTTTGCTCTGATACTTTGCAAAAGTATTTCATCTTCAAGGAGATTTCTGGAAAGGACTTTTGACAGGTACAGGTTTTTGACAACTTTAAGGTCATAAGACAAAACTGGGTAAGAATTTCCAGAACTAATGGAAAGCTCGATTCAAACAGAAGAAAAATTAATAACCTGGGATTCAATGAACTGAGAAGGACGATTATAATTTTTTATGACTTCTTGTTTGAAACATTGCTGGTTCTTTAATGTTTTATTTTTCCAGATTTGAGGAAACTTATTCTTTTAAGCTGTCTATGACTTACAGCAATTTGGTAAAGTATAGCTTTGTAAACGAAGATGAAACATTTTCTTTTCCTCCCTACCTGATCCCTCCAGGATCCAGAAACTCTTGAGTATTCTTTTCATGGAAAAATAGTTACTTATGTAAGTCCAATAAGAATCTGTTCTCCTTGTAACAGGCCACAATTGGAAACATTGGTTATATTACCAAAGCTTTGGCTAGAAAATTATATTTGAGAGAGATGTGCGTAGACTCAGATATGAGCAGACAGTAACTAATGTTGACTTTATGGAGCCAGTAAAGACCATTGGAAAAATCGGCCCGGTACCTTGCTTATAAGGTTCCAGCAAAGCAGTCTTTAAAAGAGCTTATATGGTAAATCACTATCCTTGCTGCATTTATGTAAATAATCAGGCCAAAGTCTAATGCAAATAAATTAGTTTTACTGTGATTATCTTTGATTTAAAAAAGAGGGGTTAATTGTAGAGAGAAAAATTATATTTTGACCTTTGTAGATGACAAATAGAAATAGCAAGCAAGAGGATATATTGGAGTATATGAGGAAACCATTTGGTGTAAACCTAATTAGGCCAAGCTTTGTCTTTCCAAAAGAGCCTGACATGGCCATTGAGCATGCATTGTATATCTGCTTTAAACATTTACTATGGCAAGAACAAAGGTGCTTAAGATAAAGGTGCAGCTTCCCCCCCCATTGGCATTTTCTTAAGGATAAGCACGTTTCCTTAGGCTAGGAACTGACTGCTGTGCTCACCTGTGACCACCCAGCTGGAGATGACAGAAGTGCCACCCTGCTGTGTCCACTGAGACAGCAGACCTACTACCTGCTGTGTCCATCAATCTCTGTGCCAACAGAGCAGCCTCGTAACTATTGTAAAAGGGACATTTCTATCATAACATCTTCTTTGAGGGTATATAACCACTCTGTACACCCCACTTCTTTGGTGCCCTTCCTTCCTTCAGGAAGGAAGGCCCAAGGCCATGGTCCTCACATTTTGGCTCAGAATATACTCACCCAAATTTTCATTTATAGACTGGTTGTGGATTATTTTTGTTGACATAGATATTAGATTCTAATCCTGTTAGTTGACTTTGAGATTTTGCTACGTGCCTCTGAACTGGACTGGATCCTGAATTCCTCTCATTTCCTCAAATATCTGGATTCTCCTAGTTAACATTTCCAATTTTCTCCCACCCTTCTAATTCAGAATTACTAACAGCAAAGACTGCCCTTGAATCTCCTTGGAAGAGACTATACCAGTTCCTCCTCACTACTCAAATGGCAGTCAGACTCCAGGCACTTGAGCCTTGAGCCTACATTTTGCAGCTGAGAAAGACTCCACCTGTACAAATGCTGAAGACCTCTTATCAAATGACTAGGATGAGATGCAGCTCACATCGAGGTTGACCGCTTCCTCCCAAGACACTGGATCAAGACTTCATGCTTTAAACCTGAAAACCTTACCTCTTCATTTCTTTCCTTTACTCTGACATTGGCCTGGAAAGAACACCATCATCCATATCTCCCAGGCCATTGCTAAGGGAGGGTAACACTTCAGACTGCTAGACCTGTAATCAAAAACTCTAATCTATATGCGAGAGACCCCCTGGTCTGTTTCCCTGTCTCTGGTTAAGAGCTTCAAACTTGGGGAACTTTGTATCCAGGCTCTATGCAAAGAAAGGGACACAAGGCAAGGGTAACCAGAATAAAACTGCCTGTGTGGTCTACAGACCCTTACATTACTGCCTCCAAGGCCTGAGCCACAGATTCAAACAGGAGTTACCAGGAGGCATTCAGGATTCAGGATTCGCTTCCACTAGCAGAACCCTACTGCCCTGGTTAGAAGTAAATGTAAGTGAGGCTATGAGGAGAAACCTCTCCTTAACTCTTGAAAGTATTGCAGAATCTGCTGCTAAAGCAATAAGCTGCCTAACAAAAATTCTTAGACTCTCTGGCCAAAGTTGTTCTTGATAACAGGATAGCCCTTGATTATCTTTTAGCTGAGCAAGGAGGTGTCTGTGCTGTGGCCCGCACCACCAGCGGCACCTGGATTAACACTCTGGGGAAGTCGAAAGTCAGTTACATAAAATCATTTAAGCCACTCCGCTTAAAAAGGTGACTCCTTCAAAAGGGTGTTTCTGTGATTTGTTTGATTTTGAGTGGCTTGGGTCTTGGGGACCATGACTCCAAAATGCACTCCAAATATTGGGAATTATCCTACTTATAATAATCATAATAACCTCCCTGGTGCATTGTATTCTCTCAAAAACTTTAAACACACGTTTTTAGACGTTCACCACCAAGCAAATGATCTCCCTAAGACTGGAACGTCAGAAAGGAACACAGAGAATGACCAACTTGAAGAATGTGAGCCTGAGGCCGTGACCTGTGAATGCCGCACAGAGGATCAGCAAAAACTGTGAGAACTTGAGAGCAGTAGCCGACACTGGTGTTAATGCCGTATATTTTTATCACATCTCTCAATTAAGCCGAGAGTCTGATCAAAAGGGAGGGAATGGTTAAAAAGTAACGTCAGGCACCAAATGGAGTCACTCGTGCCAAGCTCACGTAACCAAACTTAGACTTAATACCTAGTCTAATTGTAGTTTCAACCTTCCCCAGGAGTGTAACCTTAACTGGTCAGTCTGGGATTTCCTGGTCAGCACTAGTGTGATAATCTGCCTAATAGATGCCTTTTGTCCCCCACAGGAAGATGACCTTGCTGGAAATAATCCTTCTTTTTGTTTATGACTTCCTTGTCCCACCCCTTCCCTGCCTTTAAAAATCTTTCCTTTTCTGTAGCTCTGTGGACCCCCTTTCTCCTTGCTAGGGGGGTTGCTGCTCGACTCATGGATCATTGAATAAAGCCAATTTCATCTTCAAATTTACTCAGCTGAATTTTGTTTTTTTAACAGTTCTCTTTCACGACTCCCCAACTCTGTCACTGTCGCGTAGACCTTGCGGCTGTAGACAATATGTAAACAAATATGGCTGTTTTAATTAAACTTTATTTATGAACACTAGAATGTATTTCACATCATTGTCATGTGTCAAAAATATTCTTTTGATTTTTTTTTAGCCTTGAAACTGTAAAAGCTAATCTGAACTTGTAGGCCATTGCAAAAGCAGGCATTGGAACAGACAGGGCCTGTGGCTTGGAGATTGCTGACCCCTGAATTAGACGAAGAAATGAGCAAAGCATTACATGAAGAGGAAACAGCTCGTGAGAAGGCACACAGGCACGTTCAGGAGCTACAAGCAGTTAAAGATTAATTTTTTAAGAAGGTAAAGTGATGTCTGCCATACAAATATAAAATAACATGCACCAGAGATTTTACTTATTAATTAATGAAGGAACCAGTAAAATGTTATAGCAGCCGAAGGAAAATTTTTAAAAACACACATGTATAAGCCATCAGAAATGCTAAAATCAATTGGTCAATATCTATAAGGCAGTGATCAATTGCATCTCCACAGGACACACTTTGCGTCTCTACGGACAAGGGTCTTTTGCATTACTATCAGTATTCTGAAACTTACAGGGTTGTGAAACAGCTCCAAGACTAGGAAAGATAGAGCTAACCAAAAAGGATGCACTATATGGGACACCAGGAATTTTTTCCCCCATTTCAAAGATTTTCACATTTTTTCCTGGCACAGTTCTGGGTGATCGGAGGGAGAGGCTCTGGGAAGATTGGTTCTGTCACTCATTACCCAAGACAGCCCCGCCCCCCAACCACCTGGTGTTTATTACTTCTGCTTCCTTGTTATAGCAGTTTATTTTAGGGGAATTAAAGGAAATGTGGATATCTGTGTAACCAAGGGCGAGTTACTTACCTTCTCTGTGCCTCAGTTTCCTCATCTGCAAAATGAGAATAATTTAGTACCTACCTCCCAGACTTGATGTGGGAATTAAGTGATACAGTATGCCTCATTCTCCTACAAAACACTCCCATTTTTCTGGTCTCACTGAACTTACAGTGTGCCAGGGTGACCCTGTGCCACAAAGCCACCACACCAAACAATGCAACAAAAGAAACATGGCCATCCACAGGGTCTGTTAGAGTGGGAAAGATGGAGGATGGCCGTGGACCAGTGTGTGGCTTTAGCTGAGCTGTTTAACGCTCTAGACTTTAGTTTCCTCATCTTGAGGGCAGACTTAGAACTATGATTATCCGTGACTCCGCGTTAACAGTTTTTACACAGAAATGACACAGCTTTTACACATTTGTCAACAGCTTAAAATTTGGTGCTTTTTAACACTTTCCTGGAAGTTTTCCCATGCATTTACAAATTTTGATGAGAATTGTAAAAACTCATCGATGAACTTGAGTCCCCTGGCTCTTTCGTAAATGCCCTGTGAGCTCCGGCGACCTCGGTCTGGTAACTAGGGCACTCTGAGGCAGATGCTGAGATGGGAGATGCCAGGATTACCTCAGGCCCAGGTCACTGTAAGCTGTGTGATCTTCCCATCTTCCTCCGTAAGGAGGGGAACTAGGAAAGTTGGTTATAAAAGAAACCAGAGGGTAAATCTACCGGGGTTCTCTCCAGGTGCCAATGGGCTCTCTGCCTGGGGTCATTCTAAGGTAACACAGGGCAGTTGACATCAGTCCTGTCAAGGAGGGTTCTGGGGCTTCCTCACTGCCTGAGGACTTGGTAGGCAGGCCCACACCCATCAGCATGTGTCAGCTCCATTACTCATTGTGACCTTAGTTCATTCAGGTTCACCAAATCTATTAAAGGCTGATTAGCTGTCTCAGTGTCTCCTGAGACTTAGTAACCCTCCCTATATCCTGTCAGGACTTGCAAGCCTCCTTGTGCCCAGTGAAGACTCCTTAGCCCTCATGAAATCTCCTTGACTTGGGGCAAGTCTCGATGGGGACTGCCTCCTGAGCCCTGCCGTCAGGTGGGGCCACAGCAGGACAAGGCTCATCATGCAATTCTGGTTGAGATGAGCCTGCACCAAGGGATTTCTTCCCAGGCTGCCTTCCAAGGAAACACCCTGTCCTAGGGGTATGAGATGTCCACTTCTCCCACATTTAACTTGAGTTCAGCTGAATGCATTGAATTGTATGCTTAAATCGAGTGGATTTTATGGTATGTAAATTATACCTAATGGAATTTCCCAGCTTTGAAGGTTTTGCAACTAAAGAAACAGAGCTTGGATTCCACCCCGTTGAGTTTGGGTACTTGCTTCTGCTCTTCAGCCAGCACTACCTCTATTTCTGAGAGATGAAGGAGCAAGCAAGAATGAGACAGTGGGAAAGAGGAGCAGTCCGGAAGGGTGTTCACTGAAAGGCTGTGGGCGTCCAGGTGATTTGTATTTTCTTCTTCATACTTCTTTATAATGTCAGATTTTGGGGAAATGAGCATATACTATTTTTTAGGAAAAACAATAAAGCTATTTTCTTTTTGGAAAGGAAAACGAGAAGCCAAGACCTTTGTTTAAGAAGAGCTATATCGAGAGACTTCTGATGAACCAACAGACTGAACTTTTTGTTTGATGAGCAAATCATTCTTCTTGAAAATACCTCGTCTGACAACACTCTAACCCTAACCTTAACAGTAAGAGGTAAATAGTTAAGCCATTCCAAAAAATAAAATCTTTAAAAAAAGGGGGGGGGGGGGCTGGCCTTGTGGCCGAGTGGTTAAGTTCACATGCTCCGCTGCAGGCGGCCCAGTGTTTCGTTGGTTCGAATCCTGGGCGCGGACGTGGCACTGCTCATCGAACCACGCTGAGGCAGCATCCCAACATGCCACAACTAGAAGGACCCACAACTAAGAATATACAACTATGTACCGGGGGACTTTGGGGAGAAAAAGGAAAAAATAAAATCTTAAAAAAAAAAAAAAGTTAAGCCATTCCAAGATGAAGGCAGATGTCTTAAGAACATGGCATCTATTTACAAGAAAATAGCCCACGGTCACCTACATGTGGTTATTTGAAGGCAAATTTCTGAAATTTGAACCACATTGTCACTTCAATTTTCATTATAAAACTGGAGATACACAAGGGGAAAACCCCTCAAGATATAATAAAATCACCCAGGAATGCAGCAAGCCTTTTAAATTGACATTTCAAAGGGAAAGAAAAAAATCACTGATGGAATTCCAATGTTTGAAGTTTTAAAATATACACGAATTTTTATTGTCTAGGGTTTTGTGTTTTGCACATTAATTTGAAAGACAACAGGGAACAATAGTATTAGATTAAATATTAGATAAAACAGATCACAAACCAATCAAATGAACAAAATGAGACGTCCCTCCATTTCCCTGAAACCGCTGGCTGAAGTTTCAACCAGAAAACCTAATGCTACTCTTTGCTCTCCCGCCACCTGGTGCTTTGCGGGAGCTGTTGGTTTAAAGGAAGAAATGAAACAACTTAGTTCCAAGACTAAGCAAAGTTCCATGTGCTTAGTCCTGAAAGGGAAGAGATGTGATTCCAGTCTTCCAGGAGTTTGCATTCCAGGACATCAGACGTGAAAAGAGTAATCTGACCTGTAGGAAACAAAATTAAAAACCACAGTGGTATCAATTTAAAATATAGCAATAAATAAAAACATGCCATTAAATAACAAGAAGCTTTGAAAAAGACTTTTCTGAAAGAGCTTAAAGGTCTATAAAATTAGTATTGGGGGGATGTTTGTTGAATCTGTTCCCTAGTTTGTCCATGTTGTGTGAAAATGAGGACCTCATTTTGGCTCAGTTCACAACCATTATTCTTCCACGAGCATATTCCCCTAGAGCTTGTAGGAATCCCAAATAAGTCTTTTCAAGCAACAAACCAACTTACTCACTGAAACTGCATAGGAGATTTGAAATGGATGCGTTAATATGCTCACAGGTGACTGAAATTTAAGACTCTGCCTTGGTTCCTATTCCTATCCTATCAGCGTTTGTAGGAGAATGGAATTCCAAACCATATGGATTCCTGGCCCACATAAATCTGCAATTCCTGCAGTGGTTATACCTGCCAAATCGCAGGGCCAACAGAAGATGTGTGAGACTTTTCAGGTGATCCCAAGTCAGCTGGGACTTGACAGAGAATCGAGAACCAAAAAGAAAGCATGCCACCTGATCCCCTCCAGGTGGATTGGCATGGAATTGCTGTCTCTTATTTCTAAGAAACAAGTCCCTCTAGTTCAGCACATTTTATAGCTGGTAAATATCAAACTGCCTGAAAATGACTACTGAAGCATGAACCAGAGAAAATGAATAAATAAATCGGGGACGAAATATCCCTGCCTTATTCCTGGCAATTAAAATTGGCTTTAGAGAAAATGAGAGGAGAAAATGAGAAGGTCTAAGAGACGGGGGAACAAAATGAAACAAAGGAAAATTACATTTTGTGAAGAATGGCACACGGCGGTTGATAACAGGAGTAACAGTTGACTTAAATTACCATAGGGCCTTATTAGGGCATGAAGGAGAAATTTCTAGCTGTTCTAAGTTATTAGACACTAAAGAAAATTGTCACTCTCTTGTCTTGAACATTTTTCTCCCTGGGAATTCCCTTGGATTACTTTCCTGTGCCATCCACTCTGTTTAGTAACTTATCATGACCGATGACAGCCGACCGATGTCACATGCCCCAAATTTTAGAATATAAATTCTAAATCTCCATTCAGGGATTTAGATTTTTCTGATAGAAAGATTTCTCATATAATTTTATTACAGTTTCTGCAATTTAATGTCAGTTCACTCAAAGAGAAAGTGTCTACTGTGTGCACTGCCCTAAGCTCGGTATTTTGGAATACAGTGTGATATATGTTAAATCCTTGGCCAGAAACCTGGCAGGATAGAAGACCATGCCCAGTGAATTCATCACAGGAGGGCAGATGACAAGCTGTCTTAGCTACAAACCTGGCCAAGGGAGCAGCTTCTTAAGAAGATCTGTCCTTATTCCAAGACTAGAGTAGGGGACAGAAGAATAGGCCAGATTCATGTAGATTCTGGTAATGGTCAGCTCTGTGGAGTTTAGGCAAGACCCAGTGGTGGAGAATCCATGAGATGTCCACTATGGAGGATCTGGCACTGTGGCAGAGCCATGGGAAGAGGCTGACATAAAGGGGGACCTACCCTAAAGGAGAATATGAAGTGCCAGGTTCCCAGGCAAAGGAGAGGACACAGGTGGATACAGTAAAGGCAGCCTCCTGATACTGGGCCAGGCTTCCTCCTAGAAAGAAAGGAACGCCAGACAGAAACCCAGTCCTGAAGGATGGACCAACACAGGTGAGAAAGTCTGCATGGTGGGTGCGGAGTGCTGCCCCCTGGTGGGCACCAGGACTCCCAGAGCTAGGCCCTTGAGCCTTCGCCCCTCAGTCTGGTGATAACGAAGATCAGAGGGTACCTAGGAGTTTACCTGCCGAAGCTAGGCTGTTGGCTTCTGGGCACAGCAAACATGAGCGGCCCGGTTACTGGAGTCAGAGGAAGAGCAATAAGGATGGGTCTTCTCTCTGGTCCTTATCATCATGTTGCTCAGAGTAATTAGGGGGAGGCTGACACCAACACTTCACTGCAGCAGAAAGCCCGTCACTCTATCGCAGTGCTTCTAAAGAAGAAGGAATAGCCGACTCTGCTGGAGGAGACAGGAAAACCTTTACAAAAGGTGAAAGCTAAAGGACAAATGGAGACTGGAGAATGGTGTCCCACAAGAGGGAATGGCCTGTGTAAGGGCCTAAGTCATAAAAAATGCACAATGTATCCAGGGACAGAATGAGCATAGCTTTCACGCAGGGAGCGTGGGGAGAGATATTGGGGCCAGACCATGAACATGTTTTGTTATGCCACACTGAGAAATCCTGTAAGTGAAAGGGAGCCACTGAAGGTTCATAAGAAAAGAAGTGACCTGTGTGAACCTGAGTTCTCTGGTGACAGTGAGGACAATGGCTCAGAAGAAGCAAGGAGAAGACTAAGGAGGTAACTAGAGGCTATGTTAAAAATGATGAGAGCCCCAACTTATATATTGATGTAACGCTCTGGAAGGAAGAGTAAATAGAATTAAAAAGCTGACTTAGCATTTGGGAACTGGGGGGTTTCCTTCAATTATTTGATGATCTCATCTTGGGGAAAGCTAAAGAGAGTCATACTGGAAATGTAATGTTTCACAATGTTCTACTTTGAGTAATTGAGGTAGACATAGCTTTGTTTTGGTCATCAAGACCTGGACACAAAATACTAAATTTAGTCTTCCTAGGCAAAATAAAACAGTTCGATGAATAATATTTAGCCTTCTTCTCCCAAACCACCCCTCCCCCTACTGTTCTTGAAAGGATCTCAGGAGTAAATGAGGCAGGGCAAGGTAAGACCTTCTGACTAACAATCTTGGGGGAGCAGAAATAGTGAGAAGCAGGTGCTTTTTCAAATGGACATGGATAAAGAAGGCAACACTCTGAGCCTGAGCCTTTAAGCCCCTTTGGGCGACATTCTGAGACCCAGTCTGAGCCCTGCAACTTCCCTCTGAAAGGACATGAGCAGCGTCCCAGTGCCAGCAGCCCAGGCCCAAGGGAAGTCCCTAAAACTGCATGATCACTAGCCACGTCTGTGTGGAGGGAAAAAACACAGGAACCTTGGGGGACACAGCAGAAGGCATAGCTGAGACCACTTCCTGCTTGGTCACTGGACCCCGTCAATCATTTAGGGAGGCCCACCTCAGAGATTTTGATTGTGCGTTTCAAGGGAATGGAAGGGAGAGGAAGAAATTAAGCATCACTGAGCTCCTGGCTTGAACAAATGAGCGGATAAAGATGCGGTTAACTGAGATGGCATGGAAATGTGGAAGATGGACAGATTCCAACAAAATAAGAGGTCAGCGGTGAACGCCCGATGTTGGAGGTGCTGGTGAGTCATCCAGATAGAGATAGGCCATTGGAAACAGCGCCGAAGTAGATGGGTTAGAGATAGAGAAGGAAGTGGTTTAAGCCATTAAACCATCCTAAGGTGTTTGCCTGAGGAATACACATGGGAAGAAAAAGGAGTTGCTCAGTTGACAGAGCCAAGGAAACAACACCATTTAAGGGGAAGGAGAAGAAGAGGCTATTTTCTGTTTCACCTCTTTGGTATATGAAAATGTAAACAACACTGCTTGGTGACTTATTCAAATCCAGTTAAATAATGGAGCGATAAGCCTATCACCCCAATCTAGAAAGTGCTTAGTGTCATCTCCAGTTGGTGTATTAGAGCGTGCACTACTGAAGTTTCTGGATAAGAGTAAAAATGGAGAGAAGTTTTTCAAGAGTGAGCGAAACCTTTCCACCATGAGGATGAACACACGTGGTGTTGTTGGCAGCCGTTATAAGCAAGGACTGCAGAGCCCATGACCCAACTATGATCTAGCCTCCTGAATTTTTAATTTCTTTATTTTTCCTGTTCAGAACGAGCCATGTCTTCTCTTTGACAGATGCCAGTGTGAATCAGTGAAATGGGTGAGTTAATGTTGTCTTAAGGTTGTGTTTGTAGAGGATAAGTTTACTACTCAAATTCTAGGAGCCGAAATATACCATGGACTGTCTCGCTCTTTCTCTGTGACTTTCACCAGACACAGATTCTTTTCTCCGTACCACCAGAATCTTGGTTTGTGAAGGCAAAGTTGGATAGTCAAGCAAAAATTATCAAGTTAGTAAATAATGAAAACGTCTGGGTTTATCAACCACTCTTTTCCAGGTTGAGAGTGTACTTTGTAACGATTATTGCAAGTAAAATGTATTTGAACCTGCGCATTCCTTTCATCCACGTGAACTTAGAGCATCTCCCCAAACAATTCGTTCCTCGAGAGGGTGGTGTGCCTAAATTGCTTTTGTGAGCACAGCGCAAGCCTGTGATGCTTTGTGGCTCTTCCTCCTTCGCTTCACACCATTGGAGCAGCTACAAGTAACCTAGACGCTAGTTACAAATTTGCCGGGAATGTTGCAGTTTGCTGCAGTAGCCCTGATCTCAGCTCCTCGCAGTCACTGCTTTCAGAAGTTTGGCACATAAATCAAGAACATTTGCTGTAAACTGGAGCTCTCTTTCCCTCTGGAAACAGTGTGTGTGTGTGTGTGTAAGTCAAAACCTAAGGCAAGTAACTTCATAAGTCACCTTTTTTGGCGAGTTTTGGAACACCTCTCATGTTTTTTTTCCTGCCCTCAGGAGCCTCGGGGAAAATGTTTTCTACTTAACTTGACTCTCACTCTCAGGTGTGTTTTTACACGCCTTGTTCACTGTCTGCGCCTCTCAACACAGACTCTCGAATCCTGGTAAGTCTCACCTTCTGTCTCGTTTGCATTTTTTGGATTAAGTGAAAGTATCAGCAAGTTTAGAATTTGGGGGTTACTTGGGGAACCAACGTAGAGTGTAATATATTAGAGCATGGAGTATAAGCATTACTTTTACAGGACGATAAATCATCAGATAACACTTGTACACAAGAGATGTAGAGATAATACAGTATCCGACGGGAAAAATGAATGCTTAGAGCAGAGTGGGGTGCAGCCAACGACTTGAGCTTTTCTGTTCCTTGGAGGAAGCTTCAGATGATGCAGGGTTGAATCGCCCATTTTAAATTGTGTATTAGGTGAATATTTATTTTATCATTGTGATATAACTTGTGACAATTTACAAAAAGTTCAAATTCTATAGAACTGTCCATATCTTCACAATAGTTTTGTTAATATCTAAGTATGTGTAAATATTGTGTTCAGGAAAGCATGGTGGCTGCTGTAATTGAGAGAAAAGTTAACTTTATAGCTTTGCCTTCTGCATTCCTCACTGTGGTGCAATTTAGGCAACAACTGAACTAATGATTCCTGATGGAACGTGAAAAAAAGCGTTACATAAATAAGGCAAAGTTAAACAGAAGATTTCCGTGAGAACTGTCGTTCCTAGATGTATGAGGTAACCTATTTGAAGTGTGCCAGGAAAGGACTTGAGGACTAATATGTATTTACTATAATTATCTCCTGTGTTAGGTATAACTGTTCAATTTGAAGATAGGAACAGTAGTGGAAGCAGGAGCGGAAGGCACGCTGTCCTGGGGAGGGGCTGTCTAGCAAATGCTATTTGCTCCTGTGGGGCTAGTTGCTGGGCAGTTGACATTGCATGCCCCTCATGTCTTCATTTGTTTCATCCAAATAATTTTAACAAAAAAGAGGAAATTCTTTGACAAGAAGTGGGCCCCTGAGCACAGTCTTCAAGTGAGGGCAGACGAGGCAATGTCGGTGAACGGTCGGTAAGTTCAAATCAACCAGCAACGCCAGGATGTGAGTTGCTGTCAGTTTCACGTATTTTACTGTTTAGGGCAACACTTCATATATTTAAGACCAGTGTCATCTAGCAGCATACATCAAACAATTGCCAAAATGCATCCAGTTCCTTTGTTAATACGTTTACAGGCTTGTCATCCAAAGGGGTGATATTATGTTTATTCATTCCAATTAGATTTACGTATATCACTTCAACTGGCCAATGAATTCCATGAGACAAACATTTCACGCAGCCCCTATGAAGCTTCCCACGTGTCAGTTCTGCTAAACCAACCAGAAAAGCGGCACCGATTAACTGTGTAACTTGATGAAGGAAGGTGTGGAGGAGATGCCCACAAGGCCTGAGATTGTGCCGTATGTGCAGCTGTGGCGCTGACAGCCTGGGCAGGCGATTTCAGATAACAGAGCTGCTCCAAGTTGCCAGACTTATACTATAACACTCATCTAGTGTGGGGCTTAGGTGACCTGAAATGGGAAACAGAATACTGGGAGTAAGACTAGAGCAGAGCAACTTATGGAAACGAAGGGTGGGTGACCAGGCCCTGGCTCTGGGTACTGAAGTCCCCTGCAGGGTTTCTCAAGCTCAGCACTGTTGATATTTGGGGCCAGGTAATTCTTTGTTATGGCGATGGGGGTTGTCCTGTGCATTGAAAGAGATTCGTTTAGCAGTATCCCTGGCCTCTAGATGTCAGTGGCATCCCCCTCCGCTATGGTGACAGCTGGAAATGTCTGTAGACATTGCCATGTGTTGTGGAGCAAATCCATCCCATTGAGAACCACCACACGAGTGAGAAGCAGGAAAGCTGACATGGCCTGAGCCTTTCCACCATAGTTACAGGGATCAGCCATAATCCATCTTCACCGAGAAGGAAGGAGATTATATTCCAGGAGGCAGAAATGTGTCAGGGCAGATATAAGGAATTAATTGGTAACAGGAAGTCAAGAGTCCACCTGCAAGATGACATAGAGAAGAAAATCAGGGATGATTTGAGTCCCTTTTCCACATTTTACAGGATTATTTCAGGGAGAATATTTTTAGTACCCCAAACTAACCAGGATTGACTCACCTTTTTGTTCCCTGTGCCTCAGGGATTGCCCAGATAGCTGGGTTAAAGGATTTGAAACCTCAGTGTTGGCATTCCTATGGGACCACTCCCATTACTTGGGTGGCGGAAAGGAAGCCAGGGTCCCCAGTCCGTTTTCCACCCGTCATTCCACTGGGTCCTGCAGAAGCCCACAGTGTGAATGCTTCCAACCACAGGCCAGTTCTTCTGACCTGAAAGCTTGAAATCCCTCACAGGATGGGGTTCGGGATTGTTTCACAAAGCACAGGTCTAGGATCAGTTCTAAATGCAGACAGGACTGACCTGCTGTATACTGACCTTCCAATTAACGACCTCCTTTCGAGTTTGTTTCAGCTACGGTATAAAACCGCTTAGGACTATTGATGAGTGATTACATTCACATCCCTCTCTACCTCCCTATGTGCTTCATATTATGTTTAAATCTTTGGATTTAAAAACAACTCGTTTCACACTGGGGCTCTGGAAAGCAAAAGAATATGGAAATAGGGAGCAAGTCAGGGACTAGAAGCCACAGAATAAGGCTGTGGGGAAGAGGCAGGAAAAAGGTCAGCAACTGATTGGCAATTGATACGGGGATCATAAAACGGAGGCAAAGGCAGCCTCGGGCACCTCCAGAGCCCTGCCGAGGCCTTCGGGTGAGGGCAGATGAGACGAGGTTAGTGGAACCACAGGTGAGTAAACATCCAGAAGGCTGTGCTCTGGCTTGGTGCCAATCTTAGACACAGGCGTATTTTAACACAAGAAATGCAAACTAGAATGCACTCAAGTCAACAAATGTTTTCAATATTTTTCTAAGCATTTTCAGGGACAAAAAGATGAATGTTTGCTTTCAAATGCTTACACTCTATT
Organism: Equus quagga; assembly: GCF_021613505.1. Taxonomy (NCBI): domain Eukaryota; kingdom Metazoa; phylum Chordata; class Mammalia; order Perissodactyla; family Equidae; genus Equus; species Equus quagga. The sequence continues at coordinate 33,843,395 of NC_060274.1, read as the reverse complement.
AGGAAGGTTTAGATGGGTCATAATTTTTTTTTAAAAAGCGGAAGGTTTCCTACCCAAGAGAAATGAGCATATACATGCGTACAAAAATTTGAAAATAAATGTTTAGAGCAGCATTATTCATAATAGCCAAAAAGTAGGAAAAAATCCAAAGTTCCATGAACTGATGAATGGATAAACAGAGTGTGGTCTATCCATATAATGGAATATTATTTAGCAGTACAAAGGAATGCAGTACCCACATCTGCTATAACATGGATGAACCTTGAAAATATGCTAACTGAATGAAGCCAGCCACAAAGACCACATATTGTATGATTTTATTTATATGAAGTATCCAGAATAGGCAAGCCACAGAGAGAGGAACTAGATTGTAGTTCCCTGGAGTTTCAGGAAGAGGCAGATAAGGGATGTCCATTAAAGGGGATGGGGTTTCTTATGGGGGTAATGAGATGTTGAACACCCCCATGCAGAGAGATGAGAAGTTTCACAGGAGAGACCTCAGAGATGAAAGAAAACTCTTTTTTCTGTTTTTTCCCTAGAAGCTTATTGACAATATAAAAAGCCTTTATTATAATGAGAAAATCACTTTTGGATATTAAGGGGCTAGAAAATGATGCCCTTCACTGAGCGATCTCTAAGAAGAGTGTGCAGATTCAGACAGGAGTGGATCTAGTTAAGACAGAGCTTAGTGACGGGCGCCCCCACCCACCCACCCTGCTCACCCGTACACCACAGCCTGGCCCTGCAGCATCCCACTGCGGAACGATGCAGACAGCTCAGAATGTCCCGCCACAGAGCAGGCTGTCATAGCGCTAGCTGCCATCACTGGGAGCAGCAGCAGCTCTGATCTTCACAGGGTGGACTTGCAAGTCACTGAGGACAGTGGTCCTCCAACTTGAGCGTACACCAGACTCACTTGGAGGGCTTGAAAAGCACAGAGTGCTGGGCCCCATCCCTAGAGGTTCTGAATCGGTAGGCCCTGGGCAGGGGCCTGATAATTTGCATTTCTAACAAGTTCCCAGGCGACACTGATGCAGCTGATCCAGGAGGGTGACCGACATCTGGGTTTGCGCAGGACTCAGGGGCATTCCCAGGACCGAGGGACTTTCAGTGCTAATACCAGAAAATTCCCAGGCAAACCAGGATGAACTGGTCACCTTATTAAGCTCATGGACCGCACTCTGAGCGCCACTATTTAAGGAGATAGGATCAAATTTAGATCTGAAGGGTGAGAGACGGAGGGATCAAGGATGACCTTCCAGTTTCTGGCCTAAGCAACGTGGTCCACAGTAATATCAGTGGGTCCCAAACTGGAATATTTAAAAAAAATACTGATGCTGAAACCCCACCCTAGATATTCTGATTTAATTGGTGTGGAATGTTACCTGGGCAGCAGGGTTATCAGAGCTCCCCAGGTGATCCTAATGTGCAGCAAACCATTGTGTAATGCCTTTCTCTTAGAATGGAATCCAGGAGGAAAACAGGTATACAGGGCAAATTAATGAGTTTTAGGTGTTCACGAGCCATCCGTGGTTCTCAGTCCTGGCTACAAATTAGAATCCTCTGGGCAGCATCATAAACACCTCGACGCCTGGGTCCCACCTGCGGTGACTCTGATTGAATTGGTCTGGGTTGGGTCTGAGCCTGGGTAGTTTAAAAAAATCTCCCCAGGTACATACAGTAAAATAGTATTCAGGCTTAAAAATGAAGGAAATTCTGACATGCTGCAACATGGATGAACCTAGATAGCATGCTAAACGAAATAAGCCAGTCACCAAAGGGCAAATAGCATATGATTCTACTTATATGAATTACCTACAGGCGCCTGGTTCATAGAGACAGAAAGTAGAATGGGGGTTGCCAGGGGCTGGGGGACGGGGAATGGAGAGTTAGTGTTTAATGGGTACAGGGTTTCAGTTTTAGAAGATAAAAAGAGTTCTGGAGATTGGTTACACAACAATCTGAATGTACTTCACACCACTGAACCATACACTTAAAAATGGTTAAGATCATCAATTTTGTTACATGTATTTTATCATAAAATAAATACTTTTAAGAGAAGTCATAAAAAATCATCTTCCCAGGTGTTTCTAAGGTGCAGCCAGGGCTAGGTGGAGGCGCTCCATAGGCAGTGGAATTCTCGAGAAGCCACGTGGTTCTGTCATTCACTTCCTCACTGAGAAACTGGTGCTAGTCCTTTAGCAATTATTAGTAAGAGAGTGGCTCTATTCTAGTCTGGTTTGGGATCTTCTCCTCCTCTCCTTTGGGGCAGGTCGTTCTTGACCCCGGTTGCTTGATTGATGCTGGAAAGTTCACTTCTCTGTATCATGACCTTTATTATTGCTTGAAGATAATGCTGAGATGGACTGAGAAAATTCCCAGAAGTTCATTTTCCCCTCATAAACGTGATGAACTGTGACACTAAGGGCTCTTTGTTCCCCCAAAATGCTCTGAAAAGGCGTTCCACGTGATCTCTTACTCCCCAATCAGCGTTGCTGTTCTGCCTGCTTTCTCTGTAAATCTGAGTCCTTAGAATTCTGCCGTCTGCGGTCTGCGTCCGTCCCACTTTTCCGAAGGAAGGAGATTTTAGCCCGTAGCTGTAGCTGCAGTCTTTCAGTTTGAAATCTGCCCTGTGAACGAATTCCCCTTTGGGAGAAACAGATATTTCCTATATAGCTTTTTGATTACTTTCAGCAACCCAGAGCTTAGAGCATTTAAGCCCCGAATTCACACAGATTATAGGCTATTCACACAGATCATAACCTCACTGAAGTCAGTTTCTTTAATTATAAAGAATAATATTTTCAAACTTTGCTTATATTGCCCAGCCTTGTTAGAAGGATAACCACGTTGTTAATCTTTCTACATTTCTGGACAGAATGAAGCATGCAGGCAAGAGTTCTGAGTCCAGGACAGCATCAGGACTGGGGATTTCATGTTCTCAAAAGTGTAGCTGGGTCATGGACCAAAACTTCATGCCTGACTGAGGAAAAGGCAACAAGAACCCGATTGAGAAAAAGTGCTCAGGTTCAGGTGCCCAGACAGAATGGACCTTCCTAAGGTTCCATTCTGGATTCTTCTATAGGTCTTCACAAGGTTTTGTATAAGGTCATTAGTCCAAAATTGCAGACTTTAATACAGAGAGAGCTCATTTTCAGATGGAGATGCTACGAGGGGACTGCTTCTCAGGGAGTCATTTTCTTTTGACAGTGGGTGTCCGAAATGAACCCCAGGCTGTGTAAAGAGCTTGGATCACAGAATGGGAAATTTGCCTAAAACCAGGCATTTCAAAACACTCTAAAAAGACTTCAAAAGGAGGCTGGAATTTGAGTTTAGGAGGGTGGCATTCAAGGCAAAGCAAACAGCGTGAGCAGAGGCTTCGGAAGCTGGATGTGGCGGACTAAGGCTGGAGTACAGGCATGCAAGAGTAGAGGGATTAAGAAGGTGGGCTCAGTCGAATCCATAAAGAATTCTCTAGGAAAAGCCTTGAAGGATAGAATGTCAGAAATAATTCTCACCTGTGAATACATGAGCAAATTTTTATATCACTGCTGTTCAAATAAAAATATTGAAAGAATGATGATGAGGTATAGTTTTTGTTTTTCAATTGATGAAACTTTAAAAATTCATAATATTCACTGTTGGCAAGGGCTCAGGTCAATGGTTGTTCCCACAGGCTGTTGGTGAGACTGTAAATTGGGACAAACTTCCCTCATGGTAGTTTGACAGTAACATCAAAAACTTTGTACACACACGCACACACATGTAGCATGTATGCATATATGTGCTCCTTATATACATATGTCTGTATACACACATGCATGCTTATGGTATGTATAAATATGTGTGCTCTTTGCATACACATGTAGTGTTATACATGCATACATGTGCTCTTTATGTGCATGTATATAACTGTATACCTATATATACGTATATGTGCTCCTTATATACATGTGTGTCTGTATACATGCAGTATATATACATGCATGCACTATTTATACACATCTATGTCTGCACATGTGCATCATGTACTGTGCATGTGTGTGCATGTGTGTGCTCTTTGTATATGTCTTACACACATGCATGTGTGTAATGTGCATGAATATCTGTGCATATGTGTACTCTTTATATGCTTATATGTCTGTATACACACACACACACACATACATATGCTCTTTGATCTATTATTTTTGCTCCATTTAATATATCCTGGGGAATAGTTAAAGATATGAACAAAGGTTTAACAAAAATATTTATAACAGGAAAATATTAGAAACAAAGTGCACATTAACTGATGGGGGTTCATTAAACAGGTTCTGGTTCCTGCATTCAGAGGAATACTGCCCAGTAATTTAAAGTACTGCTGCCGGAGAACATTCTCCTCCTCTTCTCCCAGCCCACCGAGGTGTGTGCCAATCCCATCTCTATCAGGCTTCCCCACAGCATGGCTTGGGGCCCCCTATCTAGAGACGCACTGCAGAATCTACACAGGGGAACACAGGCATGCTTTGTGGAAGCCCCAGGTGATCCAGGTGTCCCTTGCTAGGTTGAAAATCACTGTATTTGCTCGTACAGAAAGACGTTCGGGATCTATTGATTGAACAAGCATACAATACGATATCATTTTTGGAGAATATTTATATGCAAGGAAAAAAGTATGAAAGAACATATAGCAAAATATTAACCACTTTTCTCTGGATGGTGGTACTATGGATAATAATTCTTTCATTTTGCCTGTCTGATTTTTCTATTTTTTCAATAATGAGTACATAAATAATTATATAATTTAAAATTTTTTCTAAATGAGAATGGGCAAAAATAGGTTAAAATAAAAATATGGAAAGGAAATTATACTTGTTTCATATTATTCACCACAAATGCATTCTGTGATTTGAAAAAATAGAAAACAAATATTTGTAAAAATTGAATGCACTTATTTTTTAATCAATTGGGCACTGTAGGTATTTTGTGTCCCTAAAGGGAAGAGCCATTTGACAAATTTTCAAATCATTGAAAATTGATGGCAATTATTGATTCCATCAGTGACTGATTTTAATCTCCTTTTTTTTTTAACCTAGCAGACAAAAGAATGCAATTTCAACTGACCTTTTTTCTGCACCTTGGTGAGTATTTGTCATCAAAATCCATTTTCTGCTTAAAATGAATTGTTCTAAAGTATTTAGTAGAAATAGCTTTTAAATATAGCCACTCCTTTTTTTCTATGCTATTACATACTTGTAAGACTCATCTGTTTTAAAATTGTGTCAAGCAACTCAAAAATTCCACTCAAACATGTATAATATCCACATATAGCTATTTCTATCACTCTTTAAAGGAATATTAGCACCAGCAGATAAGCCAGTAAAGAAATATGCTGAAGAAAGTAAAATACTTTCAGATTCTTAGTTTACAACTACAATATATTTTATTTATTTTTGAAGATTGGCCAGGAGCTAACATCTGTTGCCAATCTTCCTCTTTTCTTTTTTTTTCTCCCCAAAGCCCCAGTACATAGTTGTATAGCCTAGCTGTAAGTCATTCTAGTTCTTCTGTGTGGGACGCCGCCACAGCATGGCTTCATGAGTGGTGTGTAGGTCCACACCCAGGATCTGAACTGGTGGACCCTGGGCCGCCAAAGCAGAGCGTGTAAACTTAATCACTTGGCCACAGGGCCAGCTCCTATTTTAACTTTTAAAAAGAGTTCTGCTTTGGATATAGCACTCGTCCCGGTGATGAGGGCTCGTGTAGCATTATAGGCCAAATTCCCTCTTCATAGTGAGCAGCAGCTCTGAGCTAAAAGACTGAGTTCTCCATGCCTCTGCTGTCTTCAATAAGCTGAGAATAATTTGAATTAGTCATAGAGACAATGTTTCCAACAATTACTCTCTTTGATCTTGACTTTGCTATATCTATAACAGCCCTGATTTCAGTTGCTGAGTACTAACGAAATTGCTTCGAATTTTCTCTTCCAAGATTCATGCTCAATTTCTTCAAGGCAGCAAACTTTAAGAATCTCATCTTGTAATTCTGCCATTCCCAAACCCCGAGGCAGTTTCCCAGTTAGACTTGCTGGTAATGGAGGAAGGAACAGCTCTAGATGTAAATGCTGTTGAAAATTCTCCACCTCAGAGAGGTGAGCCACAAGCCAGTGGGCTCGGAGACTCGTTATGCTGCCCCCAGGACTACGAAGCTTAGATCTGGCCTCAGATAGGCAGAGAAGGGTTCTTTTAATCTACGTCTGTCTTGGATGTTCTCTTTGGGACTAAACCAGTATTCAGAATCAGAAGCAACCACCGAGAATCACTGAGCTCTCTCCCAGCCTCTGTACGAGATATCTTCCTCACACCTTGCCGACATTCTAACCCACTCCACAGTTGGCAGAGAGTCCTTCTCAATCAGGAGACCTCTCTCTCAGCACGGAAGATCTTCAAAACTAAATCAGCTTGGGCAGAAAAGACCTCACTGCAATAGATCCGGGATTTCTAAAGCCTGATCTAACCCAAATCTCTAGGGTTGCTTGTGGTTGGCTACCAACCAGTTAATCCCATGTCATCAGCTTGGGCATTTCCTGACTTGTAGTTTGACCATAGGCATTTCTATAAACCCTGGAGCCATTCAAACATTTTGCCTTGCATTCTGACTAAGGAAGATAAGGAGAAAAAAATCATAAAGCATGCATTGGCCCCAGGTTTTGGGTACTGGATGCAAAATGCAAACTTATCTATCGTGCATTATTTGTACATTTTCTTACCCGTAATAATAGTGTGTGTGAGTACATAAACGTGTGTGTGTTTACAGCCTCTAAAACTCTGAAGTGAATTCTAAAGGGTATGAAAATATCTCACTTGTTTAAGAAAATTATAACAACATACAAAATTACTAGGTAGAGCGATTACATAATAGTTATTTCTACAAAATAATCCTTCAGTTTATAGAAAATTTGCTGTGCATTTTCCTTAAATGATGATATCTCCTAAATTCATTTTAATAAGATTCTACTTCAAGTTGTATGTCATTTCTGAGGAATACACTGATTTTCTAAAGACATAAACATCTTTATTTTCTGAATCAATTCCAAATTCTTGCTAATGTGATAATCTGGCAGTTGAAGGCTTCAGCCCAGGAAAGATGTTGCTGAGTCTATGTTCGGGCATGAAGCTTTAACTACTTATGTTTCTAGCCACTTTTTGCCAAATATTTTCCACCAGAAGCCCCTATTTACAATTATAATATTACACGAATAATGGTTCAATTTCCCTAAGTCCTGGAATAATTTTATTTCTGAAAAGTACAATCTGATCAAAACAAGTTTGGCCAAGTCAGGTTATAAAAACATGTTTAATCTCTAGGCAACAATTCTAATAAAAGAATTCAGGATGGAACTTGTCTAAAGGAATAAATCCATGGAAGGGAAGACTTAGTTACCCGACACGTAGCACTGACAGAGATTTTATACCTGACCTTGTTTTAAAAAGCCTCTGTCTATTGATGTCTAAACTTCTGATTGGTTATTTATCCTAGATGCCAATTCCAGGAAATGAAAGGAAATCTGGGTTTGTTGGGTAAATAAAAGGAAAAATCCATGTTAACTAATCTAGGATCACTTATACAATGAAATAAAAAGGGGATAACGGAGCTAACTTTCTTCACGTATCTACCTCAAAGAAATAGAAAGAAATGTTGTGGCTTTGCTTTAGAAGAATAATCTTTGCCACCAGATTGAGGATAGAAAATTCTCTGTTCAAACCGCCCCTTGGAAACCTGTGGGGAGGAGACATTATGAATACATTCTTGGCTGTAGAACTAAGATCTATGTGTGTTTAATGCCTGACAGTAATCACAGAATGACCACATTCATAGACTAGTTTATGGGGGCAATGTGTACATAAGGGAAAGAACATTATTTTTCAATAGCATTTATTTTTAGAGGGCGAGCTGAAGGAAAGAAATCCATTAAATGCAAAACAAGTCCATAACAAAAATTATTTCTTTATGTTTTTACAATGGAGAAAACTGAGGAGAAACCAAGCTTATTCCACAGTATGGTAATTATTTTTCATTTTAGGCTCGTCCCTCACACTCCTGTCTGCTGAAATCAGGGCTTGGCATAAATTTTCATGTCTCAAGGGAAAAGTATTTAAGAGCAGCTGGAAGAGGGCCTGTGCGCATTGTTTTAGAGCGTGAGATTTCCTTGATTCACCGTTGAGAGGTTGATGGGGTGATTTTGAGGGAAGAGAGGATTGTTTGGGTTTTTTTCATTTTTTATTTTGTGGTAATTGCAGGTTCTCATGCAGTCGTAAGAAATAATACAGAGGGAATTCCATATGCTTTTCACCCAATTACAATCAGGAAATTGTCGTTGAAATAGTCCGCTGACCTCGTTCCGATTTCACCAGTTTTCATGAACTCATTTGTGTGTGTATGTAGTTAATTCTGTGCACTTTTATCACATGTACAGATTTGCATGGCCATCACCACGGCCAAGAGACATAACAGTTCCATCCCCTCAAAGATTCCTATTGCTACCCTTTCATATCTGCACCCACCCCCAACCCTCCCTACCTCCCTAACCCCTGACAACCACAAATCTGTTGTCCATCTCTATGATTTTGTCATTCAGGAAATGGAATTATGCAGTAGATAACCTTTTGAGACTGGCTTTTTTCACTCAGTGTAATTCCTTTCAGATTCATCCAGGTTGTCGTGTGTATCAATAATTCCTTTCTTTTTTTACTAAGTACTATTCCATGGTATGGAGTACCACACTTTGCTTAACTATCATTCACCCATTGTAGGACATCTGAGTTGTTTCTAGTTTTTGGCTATTATAGATAAAGATGCTATAGACATTTGTATACAGGTTTTTGTGTGAACATAAAATGTAATTTCTCTGGGATAAATACCTAAGAGAGCAATTGCTGGATTGAATGATAAGCACATGCTTAGTTTTATAAGAAACCACCATACTTTTCCCAAGAATGGCTGTACCATTTTATGTTCCCACCAGCAGAGTATGAGTGATCCAGTTTCTCCACATCCCCTCCAGCATCTTGCGTTATCACTATTTTTCATGTTAGCCATTCTGATAGGTATGTAGTGATATCTCATTGTGGTTTTGATTTGCATTTCCCTAAGGGCTAATGTTGTTGGACATCTTCTCAGGTGCTTATTTGACATCTGTATATCTTCTTCTTCAATGAAATGTCTTTCGTGCTGCTTGCCATTTTCTAATTGGATTGGTTTTTTAATGTTGACTTTTGAGAGCTCTTTATATATTGTAGATCAATAGTTTCATCAGATATGAGATTTGAATTATATTTCCCCAGTCTGTAGCTTGCCTTTTCACCTCTTTACAAGGTTTCCTCGGAACAAGTTTTTAATTTTGATGAGGTCCAATTTACCAATTTACCAATTTTTTTTTTATGCATCATGCTCTTGTCACCAATTCTAAAAATTCCTCAGCTAGCCCAAGTCCCAAAGATTTTCTCCTATGTGTTATAGGAGTTTTATAGCTTTCTAGTTTTATATTTTACATGTAAGTCCATGATCCATTTTGTGTTAATATTTGTGCAAGATGTGAGGTTTTGGTTACACTTTTTTTTTTTTTACCTATGGATGTCCAATAGCTCCAGCACCATTTGTTGAAAAGGCTATCCCTCTCCCACTGGATTGCCTTTGCAGCTCAAAGATCAGTTGGGCATATCTGTGTGGGTCTATTTGTGGATTCTCTATTCTGTTCCTTTGATCTATGGGTCTATCCTTCTGCCAATGTTACACTCTCTTGTTTCCTATAACTATATAGTAAGCCTTAATATCAAGTAGAGTGATTTTCAAAATTATTTTAGCTATCCTAGGTCCTGTGCCTTTCCATCCAGAGGCTATTTTATTTCTGCAAAACTGTCATGTCTGTAATTTGAATTGTGATCTAAAGAAAACTAGCGCCTAGATTTTGGCCTTGAGAATCAAACAGAATTCTAACCCTTTAAATGAATTTTAAAAGATACTGTACTGTGCTGTTCAAATATACTTTTTTTTTTTTTTTTTTTTTGCTGAGGAAGATTCCCCTTGAGCTAACGTCTGTTGCCAATCTTCCTCTTTTTGTATGTGAGCCACCACCGCAGCATGGTCATTGACAGATGAGTGGTGTAGGTCTGCGCCTGGGAAACCAATCCCGGCCACCAAAGTGTAGCCTGCCAAACTTAACCATTAGGCCACCAGGGCTGGCCCTCAAATATACTTTTTAAAAGAAGAAATATAACGATTTCTGTAAATAGCTATCAATAAAATATTACAGTGGACACACATTATATGTGCCTTTAACTTTATATGTGTGTTAACTTTAGATTAAGACTCAGTAAGATTCTACTTTGTTTTATTCAATCTTCCCAATGATAAACAATCCATTAATATGTTAGGGGTTACAAAAGCATAACTTTAATATAATGGAGCAAATCCTGCAGACACGAAATAGCTCAGATTACCCTACTCACCCACATTCCCATATTGAGATTGAACAGTTATCTTAACTCAGAATTTAACATTTTAAAAGAAATAGAATTTTAAAAATAGTTTTTAAACTGAGAGTTAAGGACACTATCTTGGAAAAGTAAAATGGAGAATTGAGTGTGACAATTGAGATAGAGTTGCCTTTGCAATGGTCTCACTTGTGACTGGATCCCTTCATGACAGATCTGTTGGATGGCAGGTCTCAAGGGCTAAGTGTGCTGTATAGACTGGAACTCGATCTCTCCCTTTATCCCGAAGGGGCATGACTTGTTCCATGGCATATCTGAACTCAACAATCCAGTTTATAAAGGAGGTCCATGGAATTTGCTTATTTTGGGAGAAAGTTATTTCCCAAAGATTTCTTAAATTCTCCAATTGATTTTGTACAAGTTGGAACTACAGGTATAAGAGGCAGGATTCGGATTCTCCTTCCTCGTGTCTGTGCATTCGTCTTCCTTATTTGCCCTACAGTGCCACACAGGGAATTCCCAGTAAATAGAGGCTGTCTCAGATCAGGTTTCCTAGAAGCAGAGCCTGAGACAGGAATTCATGTGCAAGTGATTTATTGAGGGAGTGCTCTGAGGGGTAGAGGGGGAAGAGGAACCAGGATGTGGTCCCAGCTGGAGTCAGGCTTCAGCCTCCTCCTGTGGAGAGGTTCTGAGCACAAATTGCACTGCAGAGTTGATCCCAGCCTGAGGCAATGGCGCCAGCCTTTTGAACCATGTATCCATCACTCATTGGCTCCAGACTGGCCCAGGTAAGGACATGAACAAAGACGGTGTAACCCCCCAAGCTAAGAGATTTCCATCAGGTTGAGGCTGCCAACAGCATCCATGGCCAGGGTCTTAATGATCAATAGAACTGATATTAAAAATAAACAGACTGTTAGCCTTCCAGTTTAACCAGTTGCTTCTTTAAGCCTTCTGCTACTCTTTGACTGCCTTCTATGTAGCTGTTTCTGTTGTGTTCCAGGGTTGCTCAGTTATGCGAAGGCTCAAGATGAATGCCATAGGGGTGCCTGTCATCCCACCACTGGCAATCTCTTAGTGGGCCGCGGTGCACAGCTCACGGCTTCTTCTACCTGTGGGCTGGATGGAGCCCAGAAATATTGCATCCTCAGCTACCTCGAGGTGGGTTGGTTCTTTGTTTACTTGTTGGGACATTATTCAATCAGTGATGTAGATTTTTCCAAGTACCTCTGGGGCCATCCAGACAACTCTAAAGGAGGAGACAACACTCCTCCCAGAACATCAGAGACACAAGTGATACAATTCAAAGTCCAGGAAACCTCAGCTGATAGAAAATAGGGACGATCTGCTTCGTCTATTTCCTGGTACCTTAGAATTAGACAGAAAGCCTTTTGGGTTCAGTCTTTGAAGAGAATTACTATAAAATGCACTGTTCTACTCGGCGGCCATGGTGATGCTCACAGAATGAACTTAATTGACTGGTTCAGTGAAGATCGAAGATCCCCAGAGCCTCAAAGCAATTGTGCGAACATGAGTTCTCGTTGTCCTGCCTTACATAGAGACAGAGGGGCTGGAGATCTATGAATTGATTGCATGCCAGCCTCACAAAGCCACGTGGAAATTGTCTTGTCTAAACCCCATGAAATCCCAATGTGAACATATTTTTGTGCCTTCTTTTCCTTAAAGACCAGTTTTATAAAAGGACCAGTTGCTTTGCAGTTTTTTTCTTCCCTGTGCTCTGGGAGCAGAACAAGCATCCAAGGTCATCCGAGTATCATACCTGCTGAAAAGCCTGAAGCCATCACGTCAACCCCTCAAATGAGAGGATGTGCAGGAAGGAAGTTGGACATAAGCCTAATGTTAGCGGCCCAGGTTTTTCCATGTATTGTTCATTTAAGGCAACTCCCGGGGGTCTCTGGGAAATGCTTTGTATTCTAATTGGTTTCTAAAATAGGATAAAACGAGGATGATTATAAATAAGTGGAGACAATACCTGAGTGCTTAACTGTATTCTAAGTTTGGGAAGTGCTTGTGTAAGAAGGCCAGTTCTCTGCATGTGCAAGGTAAGGGCACCATAAGAGTTTTTGCTCAACTCTAGGTCAAGTGGGATGGATGGCCCTTCAAGTGACTTTCCTAAGTCCAAGTCCTCCAGACAAAGAAGTGGTTCTCAATTCTAATATTAGAAACTTTCCAACACGAGCATCACCCATCTTGTTCTTCAGCCATCGGCGTTTGCTTACTGTTTCCAGGAGGCAACGTACTCTGACAATAATTAGAAATTAGAAAAGTCACACCAATAAAAATAGAAGTAACTCGAACTTCAGAGGATTTTTTTTGTCTAGAGAATCACAGAAATCTTAAAGATCTGAGAGCTGGAAAAAAAATCTCAAAGTATGTTCAGGCTGACAAAGTATTACAGGTGGGGCTACAAGTAATAGTCCCCACAAACATCCATGCATTGTGGAGGATGATTTTTTCCCATTCATTATCTAAGAAATTGCTACCAAGATAAACATTATCTTCAGAAGCTTCAAGTCAACATTGACCCATAGTGTTACCCAGGCTGGGACTCCTACATCTAGTTGCCACCATGAAGCATCCTCTGTAGCCAGTTCTGTCAAAGACTTTGCTTCTAAAATGTTTACAGAAAAAATAGTCCACAAGCCCTGAAATTAAACATTTTCCCCAATAATTTGCATAGTATTACTGGAAATACTTGGAAGTTTTGACATCTTTTGGTAGAATAATAGGGCTTCTGCTGCTAATTTTAGCACGCATCTGGGGCAAACCTCCCCATATGCAGAATTGATCTAGTTTCCATTGTTCCTTAATTCCCAGAGGGCATTTTGTTTTCTTGAAGTATAAGGCTGATGGTGGCCAGTGATTCTAAAAAGATTACATGGATCTCTTGAAAAGCTGGTTTACTTTGACAAACTCTAGCTGAAATAATCATTAAAATCATCACGCATTCGTTCAACAAATTTTATTGAGTATCTACCATATGCCAGACACTATTCTAGGTAAGGAGAATACAGTAATGAACAAAATAAAGTTCTCATCCTCACTGAGCTTAAAGTCTAATGATGGAGACAGAAAATAATCCAAAAACTATGTAATACAGTCTCAAGTTATGATAAGGGCTTAGAAAATGTTATATATAAAGCAGGGTACGGATAGAGCATGGCAGAAGCCGTAAGGGTGGGGAGGTGGTGGTATTTTAGATAGGAGTCAAGGAAAGTCTCTCTGAGGTGATGGCATTTAAACAGAGACCTGAAAGAAGGAGCAAGAGACAAAAATATTTGGTGGTGCGTGGGCGGAGCAGAGAAGTACTTGTGTAGAGACTGAGGCAGGAGAGTTCTTGGTGAGCCCAAAAAAGAGCAAGAAGTAAATATAGGTAGGAAAGAGTGAATCAAGCAAAGACAGGTAGAGGAAAAGGCAAAGAGGGGCCCTGGTCAGGTGGCATAGGCCCTTGTAAGCCACGGTCAGGACATAAAACCAAACAACGTTCGCTGAATATCTACCAGTGCATTTGCTGTTATAGGGAATTTCCGGCACGGAGGATTGTAGTCAACAGCCCCTGCTTCCTGGAAAGTTTGCAAAAGCAGCTTTTCCAGAGTCCCACAGGTATTAGCCAGGAACAACTGTGCAGGCCATTGGCAGGCCTTTGGAAATCTTTGAGAGTTCCTTAGGAGTTTTAAGTAAGTACAGCTGCAAGCGGATGCATTAAATTAAACAAACTCAAAAAGTGACCTTGGCTGTTGTAACCTTTGAAAACCCATCCCAAGCAAAACCAGTGCCAATTCAATGATAAGACCTTCTAGTCTGCAAGACCAGAGGGGGGAGGCCTCCCTGTTGTGAATTTAACAAAAATCTTTTAGAAAATCCACGTATGATGTAAAGGTTTTGGTCATGGCAGCTTTTCTGCCAAAACTATGTCTGAGAGAGAAAGGACGATGTTTACAGATAACCTAGTGGCCAATTGTTTCATTAATTTCTTGCCAAATATTCTTTTTTTGACTTAAGGAAGTAATTAGAACTCAAATAGCATATCCTAATTATTTCTCTATAGTTTAAAATAATCTCTAGATCATCTGCTTCTTGTCTGAAAAGTAAAATACTTCCACATAAATTTGCATTTTTGCCCCAAATGGGTAAACTCATAAAATTTCTAGGTCATATTTGAATTTCATTTGTTATTGTATTTAAACACCTATTGATGGAAAAATTGATGTCTTGTTATTTCCTCTGCTTTTTATTTTTAGCCAGATTGAAAGACAAGTATAGTAAGGACAGCTTGTTTTTAAATTCAGATCAACAATAAGTCATTACAATTCTTTATTTTTAATTTTAATGATGGTGTTTTCCAGGGGGAACAAAAATGCTTCATCTGTGACTCCAGATTTCCATATGATCCATACGCCCAACCCAACAGCCACAGCATTGAGAACGTAATTACAAGTTTTGAACCAGATAGAGAAAAGAAATGGTGGCAATCTGAAAATGGTATGATTAAATCCCTTGCCAATTTTTTATTTCTTCATATTTTTAATAAGATGCCTTTCTCTTTGTATGATTTTAACAATGTCACAGCAAGAAATTATATTGGAATGGAACAGCATCCGCTAAGAAGGGAGAGCCATGTCTAGGAACAAAATTTATTTTCATTTTCAGAGAGATTATTTTCCTCTAGAGAAATCAAAGTGTATTTCAAGCCCATAACTCAGAATGTTTCACTCTTTCCATGTGGAGAAAGAAAATATCTCTGCATCCTTTTGTTCTTTGTAAAAGAAAAAAAATAAGGAAGTTTGTGAGGTGTTAGTAAAAATAGCCTAATATAAAACACACTGATGTCAACAGAATCAATAATGCCAGGGAAGTCTGAGAGTTAACACTGCTTTTTCCTTCTTCAACACATGAAGGGAGAGAGAAGAAGGACATTTCATTTCTTGCTGGTAGCCAAAGATTTTAACATAAAAATTGAATTGAAAGGATACTTGGCTACTGACTGGAGTTCTTTCCTCCTGGATTTATGCCCTTCTCTCTTCATGAACAGTTGTGATACTGAACCTCACGCTGGCCCTGACCATCCACATTTCCTAGAGGCCCACTGTAAGTTTGGACCTGATGGGTGATTCTTCATGTCCCACCCCAGCCTTGGGCCTTATGTGCTTAGATCAGTGTGGGCTGGCTCCCTCACGATGCCCCCTCTTCACGACTGGTCTGGAATCCTTAACCCCCACAAAATGATTCCAGTTGCCACATCTCTCTCTGTTGCACTTTGGGCTACAATCCCTCTATTCTCTTCAGACACCTAAACGTGTTTCCTTTTGGGGACCGTAGACCGTTAAAGGGGAGTGTGGGCATAATCATAACATATAAGATCATTTAGGGCAAGCTTAACGTGAGGCTGTTTTTCTATGACATCCGTTGGGCAAGTCCGTGTTTGGTGTCTACTAAATGCCTGTTTGTTATGGATCCTAATTATTGATCTCTAGTTGGACTTTTCCTAATGAACGTGAGGTGGTTTTAAACCACAGTCACCTGTCTTCATTGATGAATGGTGCCATTTTTGCTTAACAGTTGTTTTGCCCCACGTGTCCAGCATTTGGTCCACATCTCCTCGCAGGAGGAATGCCCCTCTGTCAATGATGATTACATAGAACAAGGGTTCTCAACCCAGAACTTTAGAGAGGGGAAAGGAGATCTCCTTTCTAGAAAAGGTTGGCAGCCCTTAACACCGCCTGGAATGGGGCTGCCCTCTCAGCAGCAAACCCTGCCCCAAGCCATTCACCCTAGAACTCTAAGCTGAACCCCAATTGACTCCGGTCCAGCCACTGTTGGCTAGAGCTGTGCTGTCCAATATTGCAGCCCCAGCCACACGGGGCTACCGAGAACTTAAAACATAGCTAATCCAAATTGAGATGTACTTTAAGTGTAAAAATATCTCATATTTCTAAGGCTTAGTTTGGGGGAAAAATGTATAATAAAGCATTACTAATTTTTAAAATATTAATTGTTGAAATAATATTTTTGGGTTAAATATAGTAAAAATAATTTCACCCGATTCTTTTTACTTTTTAAACCATGGCTGCTAGAAAAATTTAAATTACACGTGACTCATATTGTAACAGTCCCCCCTTCTCTGCGGTTTCACTTTCCACGGCTTCAGTCACCCGTGGTTAACTGTGGCCCAAAAATATTAAATGGAAAATTCCAATAAAAACGATTTGTAAGTTTTAAATTGCACACCTTTCTGAGTAGCGTGATGAAATGTCACACTGTCCCTCTCTCTCCTGCCTGGGACGTGAATCATCCTTTGTCCAACGTATCCATGTGATATACGTTACCTGCCCATTAGTCACTTAGTAGCCATCTCGGTTATCAGATGACTGTCGTGGTATGGCGGTGCTTGTGCTCAAGTCACCCTTATTTTACTTAATATTGGCCCCGAAGTGCAAGATTAGTGATGCTGGCAATTCAGACATGCCAAAGAGAAGTCGTAAAGTGCTTCCTTTAAGTGAAAAGGTGAAAGTTCTCAACTTACTAAGGAAAGAAAAAAATCATATGCTGAGGTTGCTAAGATCTACAGTAACTTTATTACAGTGTATTATTATAATTGTTCTATTTTATTATTAGTTATTGTTGTCAATCTTTACTGTGCCTAATTTATAAGTTAAACTTTACCATAGGTATGTACGTATAAGAAAACACGTAGTATATAGAGGGTTTGGTACTATCCATGCTCTCAGGCATCCGCTGGGTGTCTTGGAACACACCCCCTGCGGATTGAGGGGACTGCTGTATGTTCTATTGGGCAGTGCCACTCCAGAGAGAGCAGGGCTTCCACTGTGTCCAGATTGGGGCTGACCCTCCACGTCCATGCTAGAGATGGATGGCAGCTAACTCTCTCAGTGCAAAGTCCTGGCCAGGCTACTTTCTGTCTTCTCTTCAGTCCTAGAGGAACCCACAGATCCTCACTCCAAAGGGAATCTTTCAAGCTGTGTTTTATGCTAAGTGCCAATAAAACGCTCGTTCAAATGATTGTTAGCAGCTGTGTGAAGAAAAGAGCCTGTCGATCTGTATCACAGTCTGGCTTGCTAGCTTACGTTGATGTGCAGTCAGGATTTGAGTTCAAGGAAACAAGACTTCTCTTGCCACCTGTGGGAAATGTCCCGGAACTCCCCTGGCGGTATGTAATACTGCCACACAGTGGCCATGTGCACTGCCACCAAAACGTGGATGTGGGCACAGTCAGGGTGAAACTTAGATTGCTGTCACATAGACCTTCTCCTGGGCATGGAATGGCGTGGGAAACCACTCCAACAGATGAGGAAAGAGTGTTGATCACCAGCCATGTGATTTCAAAGGGTTTTATTATAGACAAGCCACAGTGTGGGATGAAATGATAAACAGCTGTCTCTCAATATCACTGATTTCCTTCTTTCTGGCTTTTTCTTTAGGTCTTGATCATGTCAGCATCAGATTGGACCTAGAGGCATTATTTCAGTTCAGCCACCTGATTCTGACCTTTAAGGTACAGATGCGTAGGCTTGCTGCCTGCTTTATTGACTTAACATATGCTGGGCTTATGTGGAATTTCACTTCCTTGCAGGGAACAAAAAGCTGTGTAAATCCAGACTTGAGTTTTGCCATCTGGATTTTCATTCTTGAATGAAAAAAAAAAATACCACCTCTCATTAATTACTATCTTATATGGTTAACCAACAAAGGCACAGCAAAAAGAAAAACTCTAAGCGCTGGGGTAATAGGGACCACAAGAACTAGTCAGAAGAAAAGAGCAGGAACTGGAAATTATTTTGAAAAATCTGGAAAGTTGTGAGCAAAAGAGGAAGAAAAATTAAAAAGTCTTTACTAAGGTTAGTTAGATGCCAGAGAAAACTCTGTGCCATTGTCATTCTTTAATCATTCATCAGAATTCTGATTTTGATGTCAGGCCTGGGGCTAAGTTTTGGTAATAAAAATGAACATAAAATAAAAAATTATAAAGATGAAATTAAAAAACCACTAGTCGTTGCCCTCAAAGAGCTCAGTCGAGTCATGGATACTAACATAGATCTAAATTTAAAATTATAATACAAAGAGATAAGCGTAGAAATAGGCGTATGATTAGAATGCTTGGGAGTTTGTTGATGAGACTAGACCTGCCATGGGGACTCAGGGTAAACTTTATGGTAGATTTTGAAGGTTGTGTAAGAGTTTGCCAGAGGAAAAGCATTCTAGGCAAAGAAAACTCTGTGCAAATTGCGGTAAATTATCAATTACGTTAGCTTTTTAAAAAATTTGTATGCCATCTTTCTTCAATTAATAATTCACACCGCCAGGACATTTTTAAAATGGAATTCGGTTCTAGGGCAAAGCATATGCTCATAAATACTTGCCCACTTAGTGGAAAGCGATTTCAGTGTGGTCATTGCATAATAGATTTCAAAAGCTACAAATAGTTTGAAAACGTGCAATTAGAAAATATAAATATTCGATCTGAAGTGGGTAATAAAATCTGTCTTTGGGCAGCACCGCTAGTTTAACTCCTTTTTTCCCAGACTTTTCGACCTGCTGCAATGTTAGTTGAACGCTCCACAGACTACGGACACACCTGGAAAGTGTTAAAATATTTTTCAAAGGACTGTGCTGCTTCCTTTCCCAACGTCACATCTGGCCAGGCCCGGGGAGTGGGAGACCTTGTTTGTGACTCCAAATATTCGGATATTGAACCCTCAACTGGTGGTGAGGTAGCATTTCCTTTCTTGCTTTTCATTGCTACGAATCAAACCTTTATTTTTAACGCGGTTAATTTAGATGAAAACCATTTAGGTTGTGTTAACTGAAATATAACTTGAGCTGTTGGTTTTTTAAGCGTGAAAGTATCTAAGTTGAAATGAGTCCTGAATTCATCTCAAATTCAGACAAATAATAAATAACTTAGAAGAAATAATCCTGCACAAGAGTGCCCAGCTGAAGGTGAGCAAGGGCTAGCATCCAGGCTGGGCCCCAGGGCATGGGCACCAGAAGAAGGAATACCTGTTTCTAATCCCCGCAAAGGAGCCACGTAGGCTAGCAGCAGCCCTGGATCTGTCATCTCATCTCCGTGCTCTGTAAACCAACATCCGGGTGGAATCTGCCAGGAGCATCCCTCTGAGCAGAGCTGGGGACTGGCAGAGAGTCGCAGGAGGAGTGAGGTGCGGAGGTATTATCAGGTAGAGTAGAAAGAATTGGTGGCAGAAGGTACCTCCAGAATTCCCTGCCAGGTCCCAATTGATGACGACTTGCCGTACTGTGACCCCATCACTCTACCCCAACCCAGAGCAGGAGCCCTCTTCACCAATGGCTTCACCCCTTCTGCCCATAGGGACCATTGTGCATAAAGAGCCAGAATGACTGGTGAATAGCTTTCACTCATTTTCATTCTTGGTACTTTTATTCATATGAGAAACGAAGTGATAATCTGTATCCTGTGCTAGTTGGGAGGCAATGGCTCAGCCATCTTGTAAGGTCAGGATCTCTTGCTTTTTTTTCTTTTAGTGAGAAAGATTGTCCCTGAGCTAGCATCCATGCCAGTCTTCCTCTATTTTGTATGTGGGATGCCACCATAGCATGGCTTAATGAGCGGTGTGTAGGTCCGTGGCAAGGATCCGAACCTGCGAACTCTGGGCTGCTGAAGCTGAGTGCACAAACGTAATCACTAAGCCATCAGGCTGGCCCAGGATCTCTTCTTTAAGAATACATATATATATATATATATATATATATATACTATAGATTGGCACCTGAGCTAACAACTGTTGCCAATCTTCTTTTTTTGTGTGTGTTGTTTTTTTTTCTGCTGTTTTTCCCCAAATCCCCCCAGTATAGTGGTATATTTTAGTTGTGGGTCTTTCTAGTTGTGGCATGTGGGACGCTGCCTCAGCGTGGCCTGATGACCGGTGCCATGCCAGTGCCCAGGATCCAAACCAGCGAAACCCCGGGCCACCAAAGCAGAGTACGCGAACTTAACCACTCGGCCACGGGGCCGGCCCCTTTAAGAATATATTTATCAATGATATTTTTGGGTAAAATATTATAAATTTACCTACATTTGTTTTACAGGTTGTTTTAAAAGTTTTGGATCCCAGCTTTGAAATAGAAGACCCTTACAGCCCCCACATCCAGGGTATGAACTGCTTGATATTTTTTACCCTAATTCCTTTTCTAAAATTTCATGTTAGCAGTGCCCCTGTCATTGCATTTCTACAGAACATTCAGGGGATGTCAGTCAAGGAGGGTGCCTTGTACCCATGCAACCTAGATGCACTTTGATTTGTTATTTTCATTATTTTCCTTTCTCTAGACCTTGTGACATTAACAAATCTGAGGATAAACTTTACCAAACTCCATACCCTTGGGGACACCTTGCTTGGAAGGAGGGAAAATGATTCCCTCGATAAATACTACTATGCTTTGTATGAGATGGTGGTTCGGGGAAGCTGTTTTTGCAATGGCCACGCTAGTGAATGTGGCCCGATGCAGACGGTGAGGGGAGATGTTTTCAGCCCTCCAGGAATGGTAAGTTATTAATCCAGAAGAGCAGTTGGCTCTCCTTCCTTTCCTTCACTGTCCTGGAGCTGAATGTCAACCAGATTCTCTACATGAGATCAACAATCGAAGTGCCAGGTTTGCGTTGGGGCAGGTGTCATTCAACCTGGCCCGACAGGCCACCTGGGGGGCCCTTGGTTCCCTGGCCAAAGGTTCTTGTGAAGTCTGCCACATATGGGCATCACTGAACTAATGAGCAGAAGTCATAATTTATGATTTCAAGATAGCCCTTCTTGCTTTCTTTTTTGTTTTTTAGGGAATGTGGACTTAGTGGGAAAGAACCGTAATTTCACGTGCATTCTCTCACAAAAATGTATTGAAGGTCTGTTGTGTGAAAGAGCCTGTACTCAGGGCCAAGGTGCTGGAGTCACATCTGATATTGTAAACGGTCACTCCAAGGAACATCCTTACACTGTGAATGGCCATGTCTTCATAGTGCAGATCTCTTCCCCTCTTGGGACTAGTCTTAAAAGAGTGATCTGCTAGAAGAATTGTTTTTTTAAGCAGAGTTCTGGGGTTGTGTCTACTAAATAATTTTAAATCATCAGCCATAATCAGACAAGGCTTCAGATAGAGGCTCTTGTAGGTTCCCACTCAGCTCCATCTATGTTTCCCTGGAAAGAGAGTTTCTCCCTTTGAACTTGGGCATTTAAGGCATTTTGTGAAAAACCAAGAGAATCCCAGACCTTTTTCCAGTTTCTTCCTGTTTTCCAATTCCCTCTTTCCCCTAATGAGCCTAAACCACCCCATACACATACACACAGACACAGACACACACAGACACAGACACACACACACACACTCCCCATTCTGTCCCTCATTTTGCTGAGGGCTGCAGTGCGTCGCCCTAAAACCACAATTCAGAAATGTCAAAAAAATTATTGCAAATGTTCACTGGACATCTTAAATTTTAAAAACTTTAAAAGCTAGTTAAGCAAATAATAAGAGTCAAGGTTGGTGTTGTAACTAGGACCCAGAGAGGCCCCATAGCCTGGTATTTCATTTTCCATTTAAAGAACCCCAACGTCCTCAAAGATAAGACCTCTTGTAATGCTGCTCATTTATCACACAATGCAGGTTCACGGGCATTGTGTCTGTCAGCACAATACCGACGGCCCCAACTGTGAGAGGTGCAAGGACTTCTTCCAGGACGCTCCGTGGAGGCCAGCCGCAGGCCTCCAGGACAGCACTTGCAGAGGTGGGTGGACATTGCGTCCTCAGCACAGACTGAGCATGCTCTGTGTTTCCTTATTTTGAAGAACGTTTAGCTTGCTTCTGTGAAGCTGCAGGCAACAAGGGTGCTGACCTTGTGGCTCCCAGCTCCAGGTGTGTGATAGCCTGTCCCCGTTCTCTCACATACAATCACCAACTTCTCAAACCCTCACACCAAAAATTAACATTCATTTAAAAAATGAAACAATATGCACGTTGTGTGGCCCCTTTCCAGAGGAGCGGCAGGGCCATGTGATGGTAATATCACTCTGGGAATTTGATGAACACTCGATTTAGTACTCAGATCCCTACTATTTCCCTGAATAATCATACATCCCATGAACGTGACCTTAAACCCATATATCAGATAATAAGAGAAATGAGGTCTAGGACAGAGTCTGACAGGATGTTGTATTTTTTATAAAATAATTAGGCTAATAAGGTGGGGTGATTTTGTAATGCGTTTGCTGCCTCCGAAATTTGATGAACTTCCAAACATACTTGTAATTCAGCTTCTTTTCCCAGACTCGGGAAAATAGGAGCTAAGAGAGTGAGTGGTCGCTGGAAGAGCTCTTAGGAAGAAGCCCCCTCCATGAGAGACCGAGGGCGTAAGACCCGGCAAAACGCAACCAGAGCTCGTGATGTTTACAGGGGAAAACCCACAAGACAAACAGCAGAGACATTACCGCCAAGACAGACAAACTCCTCCAGACAGATTGCCCTTCCGTCCCTTGCTCTGGCTGAGCCCCAGCCGGGATGAAGATGCCCTGCAGCCTCCGGCCAGCTCCTCTGCCCATGGAGAAGGGAGGCTGGTGGGGCCCAGCTCTAGCATCTTCTCTGAGAATCCCAGTACCTACAGAACGTGCAACGTAAAAGCTTCAAAATTACAAAGCGTAAATCAGTGAAAGTACTCTTCAGTGAACAATGGGAAAAATACTACACTCTGAGGCTTCTAGATCACCCAAATGATTTATTTTTGTTTACTCGATTTTTTAAAAAACCTAAATAGTAAACGTTTCCGGAGGAGCACATTTTACAGAGAGTGTATGAGCAGAATCAGGGTACTAGAAAGATCCTTGGATAAACACCTGCTTTAACCCTTTGGGTATCTGGCGTATGTGTAAAAAGAAGGCTGAGGGGCAGAAGGGGGGCAGGATGGGGACGCAGCCATCAGCCATGGAGCGCCAGGCGGTCGTTCCGGACACCATGGCAAATGTCTCAGTAACTCTTCTTCTTTCTCAGCTTGCAGCTGTAACGGCCACTCGGACCGCTGTCACTTCAACAGCACCGTGTACCTGGCGAGCGGTGGCCTCAGCGGGGGCGTGTGCGAAGACTGCCAGCACAACACCGAGGGGCAACATTGCCATCGCTGCAGACCCCTTTTCTACAGGGACCCCCTCAAGGCCATCTCGGATCCCTACGCGTGCATCCGTGAGTCCCCAGCCTGTGACCCGATCCTTGCCACTTGTTTGAGCAAATGCTGATGGAGCAGGCCTCACCTGGGCTGCCAGGCCCCGCTGGCTTAGCAGCAGCTCGAGACTGCCGTATCTTGGGGAGTGGGCGATTGCAAAAGCACTTCGGCCCTAAGAGCTTTTCTTTCTCCGAACAAGTTGAGCCAGATAATCCAGGTCCATCCTGGTAGGCTTGTGGGGGTGGCTGATACTGGAGAATCAGGAAACTGCTCTGGATTCTCCCAGGACCAGGTGGAGGGTTTCCGAAGATGCCACAGACGCCTTGAGCATCCTCGAGGCGAGCCCAGGGAAGTGGCTAACAGCGAAACTCTACAGCATTGGACTGGCTGTAGACAATTCAATTTTGCTGAGGAGACCATGAGCTGGCTATTATCTTGTTTCTTTTTCGTTCTTTAACCTTTAAAAGTCTTTCATTTTATCTTTAATCTCAACTTTTTTAGATGGGATATTTCACACATTTACAAAATAATAGAGAATAATATAATAAATACCCTTATACCCACTACCAGCTTTGTCAAAATGTTAACATCTCACCCCATCACCTTCAGGACTTTCTAAAACGCTACAGGTGCTACTGATGGCCCAGGTGCACCTCCGTCCCATTTGTCCACCCTCCTTCCTAGAGATAAACTCTCATATATTTGACAATTATTGTTACATGCTTGTTTTTACACTTTGGTACTTTCTTATGTACAAACAGTATATGTTGGCATGTTTTCAAACTTTAGATAAATGATATTATGCTGTGTATGTCCTTGAGCATTTCGTTCAATATTCTATTTTTGAGATTTGCCCAAATCAGGTAGCTCTAGTTCTCTGATTTTAATTTCTCTATAGAATTCTCCCTTCCTATAAATATGACAAAATCTGTCCATTTTTCTTTTGATGCTTCAGTAAACATTCTTGTATTTGTGGCCTTGTATACCTGCACAAAGACTGTCACTAAGAGTCCTCCCTAGGAGTGGAATTACTGGGCCATAGAGTATGAACTTCTTCAAAGTGATTAGATGATACTAAATTGTCCCCTAAGTGGGTGGACCATTAACACTCACACCAACAGCTTATAAGAATTCCTATTGCTCTATATCCTGGCCAGTATTTGGTTTTGTCCCATTTTAACTTTTGCTAGTGAAATAGTATCTCGTCATTAATTTAATTTGAATGTCTCTGCAGGAATGAGACTAGAGCAAGGCAAGCAAAGCACTCATGTCCCAAAATTCAAGGAAGCACTCACTCTCGGAGTCATGGAAGTACAGGTTTGACACTTGACACTTACACTAACCTGACAGTGAGGGCCCCCTTAAGTTTTGCACCCGAGGCACCTTGCTCTAGTCCCAGCACTGCTGTAGATTATTGCATAATAATGACTGCAACCTGACTTCAAATACCCAGTGCCAGTTACTGGATCTGAGATCTTATTCTACTTGCAAACTAACAAGTTAGCTTGTTATTGTTCCAGGGATGCTGGCGGAAGACATGACAGTCCTGGGTCAAAGACAAAGGACTTTATTACTCATGGCACACCAAGCAACAGGATGTTTGTATTGGTGTGAGTTCTCTTGTCCCCAAACCCCAAGTCCCATCGGGCAACTCAAAGGATACCAGGGGGATCCTGCACACCTACTGAGCTTATGTCACAGCCAAGGAACACTGAGCTGGGAGGAGTCATTGCTTTTACAGCAAGTGGAAGCAAGCGTGTTCTTTGTCCAGGGGAAGATGTTACCTCATCCCTCAAGGTAGCTTGCTGCAAACACGACCTTGAGAAATAGCCTGGGTAAAGAGCAATCAGGGCCTTGCATTGTTGGCACACTCAGATGCCTAGGACCCATGGAAGAGTGCCTCGCCCAATACCCAGAAATCCTGCTTCTTAGGCTATATCATCCATATAATGTTATATTATATGGGGAGAGAGGGAGGGACTTGCTATGAAACTACAACTTCGAACTTGATATAATCATAATATATAAAATGAAGTCTTATGCAAAAGTAACTCAGCAGCCGCCTGAATGCATACAATGTCCTAGATTTCAAACTTTAAATCATCACAATGTAGAAAAAGCATAAATGAGGTTTTTTTTGCTCAGAAGACTCAGTAGGTACCTGATAGCATAAAATTTTACCTTACAAATGACCTGTTTAAAATTAATAGAAAGAACTGGATTCTCAGAAAACATATTTCTTAAATTAATGTCCCAAGTATCCTACATTTTTTTTTACCAGAATCTGTAATGACACACATCTTTTATTAATGTTTTAAAAACTATATATTCATAAAAGAAGATGAAATTGCTCTCTTAGGTGGAATCAGGAAAATGCAACGTTTGGAAACAGATAATCTAGGAATCTGGAAAGAGATTGGAAATAATGAAACCAAATGTTTCAAATACATCAACCAGAGTCTCGTTCCTTAAGAACCACTTAGTATTAAGTTGATGGTGCTTTTGAAGGAAACGAAGGAAAGAAAATTAGTACCCCAATATAAAATTAAGAAGTCATTCTTTATAAACAAGGGGGTTTTTGAGCAAAGACAGACGAGGAGCTGGTAAAAAGTACCATCCTGAGACTCCCCAGTTTACCTAAACCCATGTTTATGTGTGCGTAAGCATGTGTATACAAATGATGTGTATTACGACTGACTAGTAGTCTCATATAAATTTTCTCTAAGTGGTCTTTGTTTGACCCTAAATATTTACATAATCAGATTCCAAGCATAAGCGTTGACTAATTTTCAGTCTTCCGTGATTAAAACACAGTCAGATGGGATACAGAAAAAACAAAGATTTGGTAGACTCAACCACTGATAATAAAAGTTTGCTAGAATTAAATTGTGTGACACCAAGCGATTTTATTGGACTTTGAGCCTAAAGGCCATGACATAGAGTTATTTCAAAATAAAGTTACCACTCACTCCTCCACATCTCTTTCCCAAAAGATACTTCTGTGCATAATTAAATTATACTCTGGAACTCAGTGCTGACCCTTTATTGGGAGTGTCTCCCAAATAAAGCTGAGCTTTTTCCTTTTGGCTACTTCTAAATTGAATCCAGTTTGTTCCTTCCTTACTAGAAGGAACTGGCTTCAATTAGAAGAAAATTGTGGTTTTTCCAAACTAAACAGAACCCAGTGCTGTTTCATCACCAGTCGCAATCCAATAACAAACAATTGAAAATCGAAAGATTCTGTCAGACAACCAAGTATTTGCTTCAACGACACCAAGCAACTGGTCCGGATGGGTTTTTTCCGCTAAACTCACTAACCTAAATGGTTGTCACGTAAACATAGCTTTAGACTTTAGGATTTTGTTTTTATTAGTTCAAAGCAAACTCGTATAAATATGAACATAATTGTTCCTTAGAATCAGGATATTCATTTTTCATCTTTATCACGTTCCTTAAAAGTGGAACCCCTTGGAAACACAGGACCATAAAGGTGCGAGAGAACTTGGTGGTCATCTAATGTCTACAAACGCACTTCTCTCTATCAAAGCCACAATAAGTGCTGTTCCACCCTCTGCCTGGACACCTTTGATGACCACAGGGCCACTGCTCTATGGGGCAGCCCTAACCATTTATAACTCCCACCCTCTGGAATTATTCACACTAGCAGCATCCTTTTTCGTATGACACTCCCACCTTGAGTTTTTTAAGTTTCTACTGAAAAAACAAGGGAGTTGCTACTTTTGTTGCTCCTTTGCTGAGGGTAACTGTTTATCTCCTTTTCCAGCATCTCTTCATCCAAGTTTTTGTCCCACCAGCCGATGTCCAAAGAGAAAACAAAGATATCAACATTTCTTGCTGTTCCCTCTCTTTCTTTCTTGTCGGTGCTCCTTCTAGGAAGAATCAAAAAGAGTGATAGCACTTGTCCGTGCACATATTTTTCTGTGTTGGGGCAGAACAGACTTACTTTCTTAAGCATGTTTCAGAGATTCAGCAGACATTTTGTGTGATTTTTTTTTCTTTCTTCCTCGTATCCCTTGATGCCTTTTCTATATATATGTATTTGTATTTACACATACATTTCATTACAGCATCCCTCTCTAATCTGTCTTGACCTTATTTTCACTTTTAGAATCCTTTTTTAAAAATCTTTTTTTTTGGCGAAATGAAATTCACATAACATAAAATTGACCATTTAAAAATGAACAATTCACTGGCACAATGTTGTGTAACTACCATCTGGCTCTAGCTCCAAAACATTTTCATCACCCCCAAAATAATCAATCTATTCTCAACATCCAGTTTTCATTATAATAGCAGCCTTCCTCTGGTCCCCTTACTTTAGAATCATTTAAAAGTCTTAAAAAAAAAAATGTATGGAATTATTCAACATTTTCCAAGGCCAGAGATCTGGGAACATTTCTGAGCAGCCCTTGCCCATTGATGTAGTTATTTAAACATATTTAATGATTTAAACAAAGTAGAGTAGTTACAGTGTGGGTAAAATGCTGTGCTTTTATTTCAGGTTTCTCGCAATTTGCAATTGACTAAGATAACGCATGTCTGTGTCCCCAGCTTGTGAATGTGATCCTGACGGGACCATATCGGGTGGCATTTGCGTGAGCCACTCTGACCCTGCCGTGGGGTCTGTGGCCGGCCAGTGCTTGTGTAAGGACAACGTGCAAGGAGCCAAGTGCGACCAGTGCCAGCCCAACCACTACGGACTGAGCGCCGCCGACCCCCGGGGCTGTCAGCGTAAGTCAGCAGCGGCTGGGTCGCCAACCTGGGGCCTCCCTCTGTCAGCCCTACAATTCAGTCACTGGAAATACCCGAGTCCTGCCAGCTTCTGAGTTTTTCAAAGAGATACAAACCTCAGGCAAATTTTAGTAGAGAACATTTCTCCGTGGTTTGCCAAATTTATCATAAAGTACCAGCAGGGGGCGCTCACATTTTTGCCGCAGGAGCAAACACAGGGAAAAATGCCCCAAAAATTAACGCCAAGTTGCGAAACTTTTAGAAAAATGGCCTCTGCTAGGATTCTCCCATACAAATTCTTTAAATTACATTACGCATTTTTTCATAGTGTGATGACTTCTTAGGCGATTTCCAAGTAGTGATTTCTTTTCCTTTCCTTGTTTTAATTCTTTTTCCCCTTTTCTCTCATTCCTCTTAGTAGTAGCCCTATGTTCTCTGACAAAGGGAAGAAAAACATTAAAGAACCGAGGGAGGAGGGTTGTGGGGAAAGAAAAAGAACCTCAGAGCTTTCCGGGGCCAAATGGGGAGACTGTTGGCTCTAGGATCATAGAAATTTAGAGCTGCCTGGGGTCTCAGAGAGTGGCAGATTCCTCAGGGAATCCGGGTAAATAATTGCCCTTTGGTCACAGCATCATGCAGTATATTTTTGCCCATATAAGGAACTATGGATTATTTGCATGTTTAGAGAGCAGCATG
This sequence comes from Equus quagga, assembly GCF_021613505.1. NCBI lineage: Eukaryota > Metazoa > Chordata > Mammalia > Perissodactyla > Equidae > Equus > Equus quagga. Next base: position 33,814,259 of record NC_060274.1, on the reverse strand, counting down.
CTGAATCCTTCTGCAATAAAATGCTCTTCTTGAGTTTGATGGCAAAATTAAATTTCAGGATAATGAATTCAACAGTCAAGCCAGTTTCCTATCACACCTTCAGCCCTTCAGGCGTTTCTCCTGGTTCACTGACTAACCTGATGCCCTCTGGGAATGGGCCAAATACTGATTTTACTCTTGTTTTTATTTCCTTTTGTAGCAGCTTTAGTGAGATATCTTTCACATATCATACAGTTCACCCTTTAAAGTGTACAATTTGATGATTTTTAGCATAGTCAGAGCTGTGTGACCATCACTACAATCAATTTTAGAACACTTTCATCACCCCAAAAAGAAACCCCATACCCTACTTCTGGCTATATACCCAAAAGATTGAAAGTAGGGTCTTGAGTAGATATTTGTACACCCGTATTCATTGCAGCATTATTCACAACTGTCAAAAGGTGGAAGCAACTCAAGTGCCCATCCGTGGGTGAATGAATAAACAAAATGTGGTATGTACATACAATGGAATATTATTCAACCTTAAAAAAGAAAGTTCTGACACATGCTACAACATGAGTGAACTCTGAAAACATTATTCTGAGTGAAATCAGCCAGACACGAAAGGCCAAATATTTCTGATCCCACTTATGTAAAGTACCCAGAATAGTCAAATCCATAAAAACAAAGTAGAATGGTGGTTGCCAAGGGCTGGGGGAAGGAGTGGGGAGAGAAATTATTTAATGGGTATAGAGTTTCAATTTTGCAAGATGAAAAGAGTTCTGGAGATGGAAGAATCCTGGAGTTGCATGACAATGTGTGTGTACTTACTACTATTGAATTGCATACTTAAAAATGGTTAAGATGGTAAATTTTGTTGTATGTATTTTACCATAAAAAAGAAAAACAAACCCCATACCCTTCAGCTACCACTTGCCTATCCTTGCATTCCACCAGCCCTAGGCAAGCGCTAATCTGCTTTCTGTTTCTATAGATTTGCCTATTGTGGATGTTTCATACAAATGCAGTCATATAATATGTGGTCTTTTGTGATGGCTTCTTTCACTTAGCATAGTGTTTTCAAGGTTCATCCATTTTGTACCATGTATCAGTACTTCCTTTCTTTTTATGGCTGAATAATATTCCATTGTATGGATATACCACATTTTATTGATCCATTCATCAGTTGATGGACGTTTGGGTTGTTTCCATGAACGCTGGTTTTTCCTGCAGAGGAAATGCATTTCTTGCTCTGGTTGCATAATTTCTTAGCCTTCGCAACATAAGCAGATATGTCTATGGGTGGAAGAGAAAGAAGAGGGAGAGAATAAAAAGAAAAAGTAACAAGCGTTAAGAAAGAGAAAGAAGAGAAATGATAGATGCAACTGCCAGATAGGAGCGTCAGTAATAGCCTTGCCCCTAGTCACCCGACGCGGCCAGCATCCCTCAGAATCGCTTTGCCAGGCACTCCAGTGTTCATGACTTCCTCCACTTCCTTGTCTCTCCTAATTGCCTTTGAACTACATGAGGGCTCTGGAAGTGTCTGGTGTTGGATTTCCTGTGCAGGGTTGTATGCAGTACAATAATCCTGCAGCCGAAGAGACAATAAACTTGGCAGGGCGGGCTGCTCTGTGTCCTTGTAGCCACGTGTTTTGCTCAGTGTGAGCTCTTACGGACATTTACAAGAGTGGAGAAATAAAGACGAGAATGGTTGTGCATGCTGTGTTTCAGCCTGCGACTGTCACCCACACGGGAGTCTGCCACTCTCGCCCTGCGATGTGGATACAGGCCAATGCTTGTGCCAGCCGTCTGCCACCGGACCACGCTGTGATGAATGCGCTGTACGTATTTGCCTGTGATTTCTCTTGTACATAGCGATGTAGATTTCTACTGCCATTGACGAGAAGAGACTTGGTCTTGTAAATTGCTTGCCGCGTCCTTTTGTATTTCAGTACTCCTGTGGTAAAAGTATTTACACTACAGAAATCAGCAAACACTGTAAACCAGCCCCCAACCCTCCTGCAGAGAACTGGTGGTTAAACATTTACCAGCACCCCACCGGAGTGGACTGACTTGGCCCAGGCAGCAACATCAATAGTTTTATGTGTTCTCCTGAAAGTGCCAAGCAGCAGAATATGACAGTATTTATCTGCCCCCTTCTTTTGCCCACCAGAACATGGGGCCTTTTCTTCTGTCTCTTGCACACAGTCCTGTTACCACCCTACCACTCCTTGCCTAAAAATATTTTGAACGAGCTCATTAAAAAAGAAACAGACGCACACTTAGGTTTAAAGGTATTGTAGATTTCTGTGGGAAATAAACTCTTGGATTTTTCACAGACTCCACTAAACATATGAGCATGTATGTCTAAAATTAGTAAAATAAAACATTTTTTGCTCCATAAGAAATGTGTCATGCAATTAGGGAGTTAAAAACCCAACTCTTTTCTTTGTTCTCCAATCTTGGCAACCCAGCATGACATTTTAGAAAGAAAAAAACAAAAGCTTAACCTAATAGAAGAACAGTGACCTTGATGTGTCTGAAGAAATGTCGCTGATAAATAAGAAACATATGCCTATTAGGACATAGTTTTGTGCTAATATTTTAAGCCATTTTACTGAAAACATATGAGGATGGGCAGAGGAGGTGGGGAAAGAAAGCAAGGGAGTAAATATGAAGAAGGAACTCCGTGTGAGCCAGGGCAGGTAATCCAGAAGTTTTACGTAGGAAGGTGAGCCACGCCAAGTTCGATGACCATGTATGGGCAACACGAAGAAGGGTGCAGAGCTGGTTAAGAGGATCAGAGAAGACACCACATCAGATAATTCTAGACAAACCTCAGACTGATTTTTTTTGTTGGCAGATTAACTGCCACTGTGCAGCTCACTAGATTGTGTTTGCAGGAGGAAAATAACTGAGCAATGGCCGCCTCATGGGGGACTGGTCCACCGTGGCTGAGCCCATGCATCCGCCAGGTGCCCTGCATCCACGTCCATCTGATGGTGCCCTGGACCTGCATTGAGGTGGCCGATATGACAGCCACTCTGCCTAGAGGGAGTTTTCACAACCACATCCTGAGGGAAGCGGTTCATTTCACATTGTTTTTGCCTAAACTGAAGTTTGGTTTTGGAAAAAAAAATCAAATCTTTTGCTGCATTTTGTAACAAACTATGTCCATTTTTGTTTAAAATAAATCTTTTTGAGTAAAGTCAAGTGTAAAATTTTAGAAAATAACAACAAAAATACGGATGCTTAGCAAACTTGTTTCAAATAAGAGTTCCATGCCTATGGAGAGCTTAATTTTATCTGAGCGTGTTAAATAGAGATTGGAGGGGAAAGTATTTTTCTGAGCATTTTACAGTAAATGTTATCAGATTTCAGAAATATTTGTTTGTGTCTCCCCAGCTGTTTGTGCTAAATAAAAATCAAGATGTTGCAATGATGAAAAAGTCTTGAACAGAGTTGACTCTCCCGTGCAGACAGTTTATCATGCCAAAACAACTTATTTCCAAACAAACAATTCTACTAAACTGTGATATTCACATAAGATTGAAAAATCAGCTTGGTTGATTTTTTTACCCCAAAACATTTCAGTGTTGTGTAAGTAAAAATCCCTAGGGGTTTTGTGGTACAGGAATCTATCAGTTTTACAAAAGTGGTTGCAAATAGGCTAGTTGAAGACCTTTTACTCGTACTGGCCTCAAACAGCCCATCTGGAGGGTTGTGAATTGGCACTGCCAGAGGAACTGTGCGTTTCCATTGCATTTCCACTCGAAGCAATGCATGCACAACTCTCCTGTCCCCTTCATTTCGAGTCCTAGGAATGGGGGATGTGTGTGTCCTCCAGGATCATTACCAAGTGTACAGTGTGATCGTTCAGGCTGTGTGCCTACTTGGTATGCATCAATTGAATTGTAGCGATTTTAATCTTGTGCTTCAGAGCAGCAAATATCTTCATCCTTGGAATCAACTGAGCATTTTCTCTTGGTAGGTTGGATACTGGGGGCTGGAAAATCTCCTCCACGGATGTTCTCCCTGCGACTGTGATATTGGAGGGGCCTATTCGAACGTGTAAGTCAGTAAGATGCGCGACAAAGTTCTGTGGCAATATTCTTCTCTCACGTTTCCACACAAAAGCACCTTTTATTCCGATAGGATCATAGTCACAGGTGAAGGATTTTATTCCATGACAAGCAAAGGGCATTGAAAAGCAACCGTCTGGAGACAGTCAATGCAGCCCCATTGATATATTTTACTTCAAATGTTTCCAAGGGTGAGATAAACAACTCTGGCCCTTGCGAGCCCCCGGGGAGCCTCTGGGGTGGTGGAATAGATGCCTGGAACCTATGGCTTGACCTACCTACAACAGCAACTTTTTGCTGCCCTGGAAAGAGGGGTCCTACACTCTCCTTTTCCCAGTTTTTCAAGCAGAACCAGAGAGCCTCTGAGGAAAGAATGGCTCCCTGGGTTTCCTGGATCTGGATTTGCTTTTCAAGACCAGACATGTAGAGCCCATGGCCTCTCGACATCCTCCCCAGGACGACTGATGGATCGATTCAAAGAATGGGTCCAAACTCAGGGAATTTACCTCGGCACCCCCAAGCCTTCATTCAACACTCACCTCCTCCACGTTTTCTCACGAAAGATTTGTTTTTCCTTAGGTGCTCACCCAAGGACGGGCAGTGTGAATGCCGCCCGCACATCACTGGCCGCAGCTGCACTGAACCAGCCCCCGGCTACTTCTTTGCTCCTTTGAACTTCTATCTCTATGAGGCAGAGGAAGCCACGCCACTGCAAGGACTTGCGCCCTTGGTTCGTATTTCATTTCTTCTTCTTGCAGACTTAATTTGGTGGAGTGTCAGTAAATACATACAGCAAACCCTTGAGATCGTGGGTAAAGTACCTGGGAAAGAGTGGTTTTGCCCACAAACACAGATGAGAGGAGAATTTATTATATCATGGAAATGCAGATTAAATAAGTTCTTGAGGCTCTAGAGTCTGCATTTTATGTGTCTTTGCATCCCAGTTCTAGCACACAGCCTGGTACATAAGTGGGAATTGGATTAAGTTATGATGAAACAGACTTTACTTTTTGCTCTTTCAATGCACCTGGTGGATAGAACATGCTTATTGAGCACCTGCTTGTCTGCCTCCCCCACAGTCCTATAAGCGATGAGATGAAGGGAGGATGTGCATCCCATTCACCATTGTTGCTCTAGTACCTGGCATAGTGCCTGACACATAGTAGGAACTTCATAGATCTCTAATGAATGAATGAATGAATGGATACAAGACACAAGAGAAGTGTAAGATGTGCTCTCTGTCCTGATGCTGATCTCAGATTAGCAGTTCTCGTGGAACTCAGTGGTGTTCACGGGAGTGTGTGGTTGCAAATGTCACTTGGTGTTCTACTTCAGTTCCTACAAGTCACAGCCCTGCAGGATATTTTCCCTAAAACTATTTTTCTAGAAGTCTTGTTAGAGGAGCACACACATGTGAAATGATTAGAGAAAATGCAACTTAGACTCCCGTAACCCTCTCAAGCATATGACTCTGGCCAAAGACAAGGATATAACAAAGGAAAGGTCATGTGAGGTGAAAGTCTTCAAGGAGAGAAAGCATGTGCAAGCTGACACTCAAGACGGGACTAGGATAGAAAGCGGGGAGCTCGCTCCAGGTGCCAGTGACTCAGTCGTTCCTGAGGTCTCTTCCTTATCTGGACACTCTTGGTGGGGAGGGGTGACAGTGCTCCTCAGGAGGCTTGGAATTTGCTCCTCTGCTGACACAGGAGCGGGCAGCATTCACTGTTCCCCCTGTGGTTCCCACTGTGGTTCGCGGAATCAAAATGAAGCACTCCTGTGTCTGGATTCTGCTTCATGGTCTTTAAGATTGCATCTTTATGGTGGTGACTGAAAAAACTTTTGAAAAGGAGTGTTGGTATTTATATTTAGGCTGTAACTATTGTGAAAGAATAGGAAATATGTGTGTTGCTCTCTGTCCCCGGTTCCTGGCACAGCTCGTAAAACCTGTGTAATTTCCTAAACGATAAGAGCACGAGAGTGTCTTTTGTTGTAATATTTGGCCTTTGACCCCAGTTCTTGACCCAGAGCTCCTAAACCCTTTGAAATTTCCTGGGTGATAGGAATGTCTTTTGTTCTAATGAGGAGACTTGGACTCTGGCGTAGCTTCAAGATGGGGCTGGTCACCAGAAAGACCACGTCATGGCTAGAAGCTTGAAATTTTCAGCTCCATCTCCCATCTTCCAGGAAGGTGAGAAGGCTGGAGATTGAGTTAATGATTGATCATGCCTTTGTGATGAAGCCTCCATAAAAATCCCCGAAGTACTGGGTTCAGAGGGCTTCCAAGTTGGTGAACACATCCATGTGTGGGAGGGTGGTGCTCCCCAACTCCATGGGTCCAGAAGCTCCTATGTCTGGGATCCTTCCAGTCCTCACTCGATGTATCTCTTCATCTGACTGTTTATCCTTTGCTATACTCTTATTATATAATAAACCAGTAAACATAAATAAACGTTTCCCTGGGTTCTGTGAGCCATTATACCAAATTATCAAACTCAGGGAAGGGATCATGGGAGCCCCAACTTATAGCCGGTTGGTCAGAAGTACAAGTAATAATCTAGATATGCTACTGGCATCTGAAAGGGGAGGCAGTCTTGTAGGACTGAGCTCTTAACCTATGGGATCTGACACTAACTCCAGACAGATAGCGTCAGAACTGAATTAAGTTAAGGACACCTACTGATGTCAGAGACTTGTTTGGTGTGGGAATAAAGCCACACCCCCAGTGTCAGAAGTGTTGTGAGTGTGGTAATAGTGTGAGAGTAGAGGAGAAACACGAGTGAGTTGCCTATACAACTAAAAATATATGTGTTTCCATTTTTCAGAAAAGAAGGCATAAAACAAACATGATTCTCTAAAATAGATGGACTGTTACTTACCATTTATTCAGGACACACTGTGTGGAGGGAGCTGACCGCTATTAAATAGGATAATATCACATATGCTGATCCATCTCCAAACCAGGGGTTGTGACTAGAGTGTGTGACGTGAATCCTTATTCCTCTCTCCGTGGCTTAAAGGAAAAAATCAAGGATACAGAGTGGGTTTAAATGGCAAGGAAAATTGCTGAAAAGATTGGAAAGTAATACCTATAAATGAAGGAAAGGAAACTCAAGGTGGGATTGATGTTAAGTGTTCAAAGGGTAGTAACATGAATAATTTTCATCTCCGCTAACAACATGATCTTTAATTATAGTAGAAAAGATTTAAGTTAGACACCATTTAATTATTTGTGCATTCATTTAACAAATATTTATGGTGTGCTTACTGTGCTGTTGCTGCTGCTGATATTAATAAAACTTCCATTTATTTAATGCTCTGTGCTTTGCACTTTATGTATATGTTATCTCATTTAACTTTCCAAACAACCTAAGTGTTTTCATCCTTCATTTCCAGATGAGGGAAAACATTAGAGAGGTCAGGTGACTTGCCCGAAGTCACACAGCTGGAGGCAGTGGGCCCTGGGTTGAAACCCAGGTCCATCTGGTTTCAAAACTTATGCTCTTAACCCATCAATGTGTTGTCCACCCACATGTATACCACTGAGCTCCAGGCTAAGGGTGACATAGAAAGGGTTTAGTTAGGGTCCTTGCCCTCCAGGAGTTTTTAACCATAACTGATACATTTACATAGATAGCTCAGGGTGGGGGCTGTGTCATATGACCATATGGTAGATGTGATAGGATTTTGGAGCCATGAGTGATCCGTTATGAATAGGCTTAACACACAGGTAGAAAAATCTGGCCCGAGACTTGAAAACAATAAGAGTTTCTATTGGTGGACTAGGTGAGAAGACAGTCCAGCCAAGGAAAGTTATAAGTAATGGCTCAGGGGAGAATCAATGCGGGTATAGTCACAGGTAGAAGAGGGAGTTTACACAGGGAAGAAGTACGGGGAAAGAACATCAGATTCTAGTAAAGAGGCTAAATTTTATTCTCTGGGCCATGAGGACTCTTTGGAGCTCTCTGAGCAAGGGAATGACGTGGTAAAGACTGTCCTCAGTGTTCTTCTAAACGCGGTCCAGCAGAAGTGAAGCCCGGGATGGGGGGAGAGCAGTCTGCAATAGTCCAGACAGGAATGAAGAAGAGCCTAAGTTAAGAGGTCACAGAGAGAAGAGAAAGGATGGAGATGCAGATATGAAGGATGTGAATCCAAGACCGCATCTTATGAGTATTTGTTGTACTTCTCCAACTGGAGAACTAAAAGAATGACAATTAACTGTCTTGGTGGGACTATCTTAGTCTGTCTGGGCTGCTATAACAAAAATACCATAGACCGAGTGGCTTATAAACAACGTAAATTTATTTCTCACAGTTCTGGAACCTGGGAAATTAAGAGCAAGGCGCCGGCAGGTTCGGTATCTGATGAGAACCTGTTTCCTGGTTCATAGACAGCTGTCCTTCCGCCAAGTCCTCACGTGGCAGAAGGGGCAAAGGAGCTCTCTTTTGTCGCGTGCTAATCCTATTCATGAGGGCTCTGGCCTCGTGACCTAATCACCTCCCAAAAACCCCACCTCCAAATACCATCGCATTGGGGATTAGGTTCAAGATATGAATTTTGAAGGGACACAAACCTTCAGTTTATGGCAATATCCTCGCTACTCAAAATGTGGTCTATAGACCAACAATATTGGCATCACCTGGGAGTTCATTAGACTCAGAGCATCTCAGGTCCCAGCCCAGACCTATTGAATCAAGTCTGCATGTTGACAAGATCCCCAGAGGGTTGGTATGCAGTTTGGGGAGCACCAGTTTATTTTCTTATGGAAACTACCTGTGGTCACAAAAGTTAATGTTGATCAAATTTAGCTTAGTATAGAGTTGAACATAGTATAGTTAGTATATGGTATAGTTAATAATATATATAGTAACACAGAATGTTATATATACATATTACACTATATATAATATGTAATTTAACATAGTATAGTTAATGATATAGTATAGAATCGTATAAAGTTAATTCCATAATACGTTTTCTGTATAAAATTAGTAGAATAGTTTATAATTCTATGTTACAAGATGACTACAATTGGTGAGAAAAAAGAAAGAAGAGGACAAATAAACATAATCCAGTGTGGTCTGTCCAAAGGGTCAGCATCGCGGAGAAGTCAAGCAGCTGGTCAGAGAGCGTGGCTGAGAATCTGAATAGTAAACCCTAGAATAAGGTGGTTTCTGAAGCAGACCACAGCTGACTTGGGGGCGGAAGGCTCATGATGAACAACCAGGGTATCAGTGAAATTAAAAATGCTGTTGGTAAAACCAACAGTGAAACACCAACCAAGCCAACACGAGTGTGCAGGGTATAGTGAAAATTTGGAGACAAGCAATTGGAGATTCTAACTGGGTCATCAGCTGAATGACCCAGGAGATGATATAAAAGAGAAGCCCTCAAAAACCAGGATTTGAAGGAAACTGGAGTGGTGTGAATGCAATTCCTCTGCTTTAGTTTGGCTGGTGGAATTTGGCTGTCCTGGTATAACCTCTCCTGGGAATTTAAAAGGCCAAATCCTATAAACTGTGAGAACTAAGAGGAATTGGTCTGGAGAGTGTCAAAAGTTGCAATATAAGAAATCTTTGAATATCCATACCACGTCTATTGTTGATTTTCTATTTCTCCCTGAGATTTCACATTAAAACCTAGCTTTTGTACTTCTTTGGAGGAAGATTAGCCCTGAGCTAATATCCACCACCAACCCTCCCCTTTTTGCTGAGGAAGATTGGCTCTGAGCTAACATCTGTGCCCATCTTCCTCTACTGTATGTGTGGGACACCTGCCACAGCATGGCTTGATGAGCAGTGTGTAGGTCCGTGCCCAGGATCCAAACCTGTGAATCTCAGGCTGCTGAAGCAGAGCACGCAACCTTAACCACTACACCACTGGGCCAGCCCCTGTACTTTTTTTAAACACCATAAAAGCAGCATATAAGAATAAATGTTTTCCAAGTTTAAAATTTCACTAGTATAGCATCCTTTAAAAAGAAAACCCAACACGTGGTCTTAAGACCACCAAAAATTTCCCATTTTCACAGAGAAATTAAAAAATTATAAACTGCCTCCATGAAGGCTTCCTGAAGCTATTAAATAAGATTACCTTTTACATGATGGTATAATCTGAACCCTTGAACTATGGTATAATTGGAACTTTTGCTGGTTACTTACATTGTCACTTCTTTTCTTTTTAAGATATTAGCAACAGCTTTGCCTACATGTGATGTGTATTTCCGGCAACAAGGAAATGATTTCATAATTGACAAAGGAAACATAATACTGAAGAGAAATCAGAAACAAAGCCTACGTGCAGACAAGCCGAGTGAGGTAACCCGTTTCTCCATGGCCTTTGTCTGTCGTCCATAAACGAATAACCCAGGTCATGAGCTTAACACCACGCCTGACCGCGTAAGAGCTCAGTCAGTATAGCCCTCATTATCCTCAGGAATAGAATGGAGGAAAGGAAGAAGCAAGCTCAAAGTAGTTAGAGCCTCTGGGGAAAACTTCAATAGGTTTCTTTCTTTTCAAAACGAAAATTTCTGGAAAGCTGGCTTCTGGAGAGTTGGAGAGTCATGTAGTATGAATTCATAGTTTCCTGTCATTTTGGTAAGGGAAGGTATGGCCCTGAGGAATGGCACTCCTCCTAGCTGGAGGAAAAAGGACATGCTGATATCCCTGGGGACAGTGCCCGGCTCATCTAGGGACAGTGCATGGCGATGCCCTAGATTCTAAGGCAGATGCAGTTGGTCAGCGCCAGTGTGCGTGCCAGGACGATGCTGCCTCCTTAGGGCCCTGCCTCCAATGGCTTCGTAAGGCCAAGGGGCAGGAGGGGGCCTGAAGACTGTGCAGCCATCCAACTATTATTCACGCATAGTCAGGGCCACTTTCAATCTGTTTGTTCGTTCATCCATTACACCAAGGTCTTCATTGAGTGTTCCTGTGCGCACATACGTGAACGGGCATGTTGGAAAAGCAAACGAAAGCAGATGCTGGCTGCCTTGTTTACAAACCCAGCTCTTGAAACAGTTCTTTACACATAAGAGACCTTCTTGAGTCTTGAAATGGTTGAATGAATGACAACAGAAACACTTGGATGCAGAGCCTACACTTAAGATTGTTGTTGAGGAAATGAGCCATGTATTAAACAACGAATGTGTGGCAGGGAGGGTGGGGGGTAAGCATAAAAGAGATGCACATAACATGATCTGGACTTCAGACTCAGGAGAATTACCTCCAGCAGAGAAGGGCAGGGAATGCAGGAGGGGGTTCTTCCTCCCTCTCGGTTCATGTGCACCAGTCACGGTGGCTTCGCTCTCTCCTACTTGCTTGTATTCCCACATCATGCGCCCTTGAAGCCTTCTCTGACTGTCCAGGCTCCTTCATCTGCAGTCCACCTGAAAGAGAGGAAGGAGCGGTGAGTCAGTACTCCCCTCCCCTCACTCCATGTGGCACGGGTCAGTGAGCCTAAGATTTTACTGGACATAAGTATTGCTCAGGGAATTCATTTAGAATGCGGACTCACAGGACCATACCCTCAGGGAATCTGAGACTGGCCAGGAAATCTGCATATTTGCCAAGTACCCCAAGGGGATTCTGATACGGCACTCCATGACTTTGAGAAACAGTGTTGTAAGCATCCACGACCTGCTCTCCTGACTTTTGCCTGAAATGACCACCTCTGTATTACTGATTTGCAAACTTCCACTCATCCATTAAGACTCAATTTATCTTTCTCGGACATTCCCTACTCTGACATCTGGACGTAATTAATTGCTTCCATCTCTAGGGGCCCATAGATCAGTAATGTTTAACTTCAGGTCATGCCTATTAGAAAGTAGGTCATGAAATCAATTGACTAGGTCAGTGTAGTGCAACAAAAGAATATGAAATGAAGGCATATTTTCATGTGAAACTTTTGTAAAAACATGTGCACGTGCCTGCATGCTGAATCACTGTCTTACGTTGAGTCCCCTAGAAGCATAGATTACAATGGAGATTCCGGTGCATGTGCTTTATTGAGGAAGCGCTCATCAGGAGAAACCTGTAAGAAAGCGAGGACAGAAGGCTGGGGAGGGGGAAAGTGATGCACAGATGGGGCCTGGGGTAGAGTCTCGCCTTGGCCTGATTTCCCGGGGAAACTCTGAAAGATGAACCTCACCACAGTTTCCCCCACGGAGGCCAAAGGGCCAGCCTGTCATAATCCCACGTCAGTCAGTCATGGCTGTAGACTGCCAGGGCTGATACAGAGAGCCTCCCGGATGAGGTGGCTCCCACAAGCCAAGGGCAATTCTCAAGAGAAGGAAGCAGTGGAGAACCATAGCAGCCAACAGTCACAGAACTGGTGGCTGGATAGAGTGGCCCAGTAAAAGGGAACCAGCAGTGTACTAACAGCATCGACTAAAGTCTACTCCTTGCGTGCTCAGACCCATGTGCAGGGCCCAGGGTGAAATAAAAACGCAGGGCTCCTTGTTCAAAAGTTAGGGAAAAAGGGGGCTGGCCCTGTGGCCGAGTGGTTAAGTTCGCGCGCTCCGCTGCAGGCGGCCCAGTGTTTTGTTGGTTCGAATCCTGGGCGCGGACATGGCACTGCTCATCAGACCACGCTGAGGCAGCGTCTCACATGCCGCAACTAGAAGGACCCACAACGAAGAATATACAACTATGTACGGGGGGCTTTGGGGAGAAAAAGGAAAAAATAAAATCTATAAAAAATAAAAATAAATAAATAAATAAAAAGTTAGGGAAAAGTGCCATTGAAGGTAGTAAAATATAAAGCTTTTTACTTTCTTCCATAGTCTCTCTCTCGACTTGTCAGGTGTTTTCTATCTGCTATTTCATGTCATTCTAAGCAAAGACATGTTAAAAATTTAAATAATGTGAATTATACTATTCATCTTTAAATCGTGCAATATCAATTTTAGTTGCAAACATAAGAAACAGAACATTTCTTAATTAAACATAACATTTAACTCATGTGCAGAATCACTGAAATTACACAGTTCATACTTTGTAGTCATATATGCATGTGTATTTCAATCTTTCCAGAACAGGGAGAATGCTGCACAAAACTAACTCAACTGTTTTCTTGGGATTTTTTTTGTGTGTATGAGGAAGATTGTCATCAAGCTAACATGTGCACCAATCTTCCTCTATTTTTTATGTGGGACACTGCCACAGCATGGCTTCACAAGTGGTGTTAGGTCCGTGCCCAGAATCCTAACCTGTGAACTTCAGGCTGCCGAAGCGGAGCGTGTGAAAGTAACCACTACACCACCGGGCTGGCTCCCTAACTCAGCTTTCCTTTCACTTTTTTTTTGGGGGGGGAAGATTAGCCCTGAGCTAACATCTGCCGCCAATCCTCCTCTTTTTGCTGAGGAAGACTGGCCCTGAGCTAGCATCTGCCCATCTTCCTCTACTTTATATGTGGGGCGCCTGCCACAGCATGGCTTGCCAAGCGGTGCATAGGTCCACACCCAGGATCCAACCTGCTGAACCCTGGGCCGCTGAAGCAGAATGTTCAAACTTAACCACTGCGCCAATGGGCGGGCCCCTTATTTCACTTTTTGAAACGTGTTCTACGAACCCTCTCTACCTTCAGTTTACTAATGAGTAAGGAAGGACTGAAAGGGAGGGAAACAGTGAGTTGTCCTCTCTTTCTCTTTCCTTCTAGTCATCATTTGCAGCGTAAGTATTGGCCAATACAGGGAAGTAACATGGATAATGTGTTTCTTAGAATGCCTTTGCCTTCTTTCTGCTTTCAAAGCAAGTTTTGGTTGGAACTGAAAGCTTGGCTTCTTGGAGCTATCAGGAACCCTGCTTACTCAGTCATAGATGGGACATGCTTACTCTGCACTCACTTTGAGTCTCACTGAACACCTATCCATAGCAGGTCCACTTGAATCCTATGCTCATGGGCATCATGTGCACTATATGTGAAGGGGGCAGCAAAGAAGCAGACACGTATTGTGTGTATCTCTTCTGCTCATGTGCATGTTCCATTGTCCCAAGAGACTTCGCTTACAAAACAACTTCAAAGATAAAATTATTAATTATTTCAAAATGGTGACAGGAGAGCGCTAAACCAAGCATGAGGCCCTTCTGAGCAGGGGGCGCTGGGCAACTACACAGGTTGCATTCCCATGAGGCTGACTCTGCACGTGTGCTTCTTGTATGAAGTTCACTCCATGCAGGCACAGCTTCTCCAGGATTCTCACTGGCCACAATTCCTGGGGAAATTTACAAAAGAGGTTTAGTGGGACAAACTGCAGCCTCCAACCGTTTTGAGGTTAGTTGGTCCCAAGGTTTTAACTGATACCCACTATCTCCCTCCCTCCTTGCCACCCATTCTAGATTCCCCTCATCCCCAACTGGCACTTCTGCTAGGTGGGGTGATCCAGACCCTCATCCCTCTGGGGTCTGAGACCATGGGTACCACGTCCTTATCAGGCCACATGTATGGGAGAACCAGAGGTGCCTCAGTGGATCACCTCAGTGCTGTATATCCTCCCAATGTACAATGTCCCAATTATATGGCAACCGCCCTCCCAGTTAGGGTAATTCCTTCCCGTGTCTGCTGGTCTACTGGCATGAGGGGCCCAAGTGGCCATGCAGCAGCCATAGCTTTAAGGTTAGTGGGATCCTTTGTCCTTGCCCAAGAATTAAGACAGCTAGACCCACAGAGCCTAAATTTGCAAGGACAAGAAACCCAAATTCCTATGGTCACTGGGAGTGACAGTGAGCTTGGCTACTCCTACTTTGTTCTCAACCCCGCGTTTTCTTCCTATTGGGGACACAGCATCACATATGGTTTAAGGAATAAATAATGTCCTGAAAAATACGGTACCATCTCCCAGGGTGTCATTTCTAAGCTGGTGAATCTGATGTGTCTTAAAGGGGCCCCATTCCACTGCCATCTCGGGTCACCATCTTCTAGATGGCATGGTTTGTGTAGGAGTGGTGGATCCCAAAGTCATATGACCACTGCTACACTTCTTTGGCTGTAAAGTGGGTCCCTTGGGTTGAGGAGTTGTTATGTTTTTCCATGTGGTGAATCAGATACTTTATGAGCCCTCAGAGAGTCATGTTGACCAAGGCCTTAGAGTATCTGATTCTCACTATGGGAGACCACACAGCATTGCCTTGGACCAAGGCACCCACTTCACTATCCTTCAATATAGGGGATCGGTGTGATATTTTGTGGACTATCTGCATGGTCCAGATCCTTTTGGGCTATATTCTTACAGGGAGCAGGAGATTTAACAGGCTTGGAGCAAGACTGAATATACACTACTGCTCATCCCAAGTGACCCCAGATTGCTTCTGTTCCTTCTCCTTCATGGGCATGGAAAGGAGTACATTTTGCATTTCATAGCTGCATATCATGCACCACATGGTGTTTTAATCGGCTCTGGTAAAGCTAATCCATCCTGCCCAACAGCTGCAAGTGAGACTACGACTTGGTTAAGTTTGTATTAAATTTGTCATGGGAATATGGTGGGAACCACCACCAAGTCTTGAGAGTGGCAGCCCGAAGATTTCTCTGATTTCAGTATTTTTTAATTTCCTATCTTGGCTTGGTGGGGAGGAGGGCAAGCTCTTATTTGGCATATCCTACCATAAGAGCTCTTACCTTACAGGTCAAAGATCAATGGACACTGCTAAACAGATCCATTCCAATTACATATTCAGGAATTGAAGGAAATGACCAACAGGCAGCTCAGTAAACCCAGGGAACCCACTGTGAAAAGGATCTGGGCCAGGACTTCATGTATTACCTGATCCTCATGCACCCCTATTCTACTGGGGAGACCATGATGGCACTTTGGGTACCTGGCTTCAGCATCAGCTCAAATCCTGTATCCACTGGCCCTTGAAAGATCTAGGTATTTCTCCTTCCCCAACAGACTCAAGTAAATAACCATAGATCTGTTTGGGAAGTAACTGAGAGAATCACACTTGCCGTGGTATTGGAGTGTCTTTCCTCATGGGAATCTGGCTTTTCATTCAGTCACTGGGTTCTGGGTCTGAGAAGTGGCTCAGATCTAGAAACTTGGCAAAGGATCATGTCTTTCCATTGGGACAGCTGACCTCAGCCTTCGCTAATTTATATTTGATCACTTTTGATTATATAGATTAAGCAATACTTTTGTTGACTGCTCATCGATCTCGTTCTTAGGAACGCCATATTCTATTAACCATCTTCGTAGAAGATTCCTCTGGGTCAGTCCCCCTTGGCTCCTATTCCAACCTTGCTGCCCATTATAATAATTATCTCCTTCTTGCTTTTAAGAGTTGAGTGCTACCCAGACTTTGATAGTCTCGGATCCTATCCTCCACATTGATACAAGGAGCTCAGCTTTGTAGCGGTTTATCCTACCAGCATATAGAGGATACCCAATACTCAGCTTCTCAATGATGCTGATGCCGCCCCCTGCCCGTTCATTCTTTACTGTCTTGATAAATGGAGTATCCTCCAGAGCCCCTAAGGAAAACTCAGGTGGTGGGCTTTCTGTCTTGTATCCTAGATCTATCCTAGCATGCCTGCTTCTTTGAGCCGTATATCCTTTCCTCCACAGCCTGCTACGGCAGTTCTGCCACTCCTGCTTCATTTACTCTGGGTGCAACTTTTGCTAAGCTTCCAAGAGCTACTCCAGCAACGCATTAGGTCCCTCTCCCAAGGCTCCAGGGCCCTTGCCAGGCTGTTACATCCTATATCACCAGTGACCCCAAATCAACAAGCTCTCCTTATTCAGTTTCATATTCTGCTCCCTTGGTCTAGCACCCTCAGGATCCACAGCCAGCCATTCTCTCCCAGTTGCTGCTGGTACGTGTTAGCCAGGTCCCTCTCAGATATCCAGCACTTTCCCCGTCAGATCACGCTGAAACTTCACGCGAATTATCAGGCAAGTGGTCAGGAGGGGTGGTACAGGCAGATCTTGAAGAAGGTACACATGTTCCTTTAAGGCACCTGCATCACTTGAGATTTCTGCATTGTCTTCAGATGTGGCAGGGGTGGAGTGGAGGTGAGTAGATTACTTCTGTAGTCTAGGAGTGCTCAGGTGAACCTCAGGGTTCAGGACTCATGTCTCAAGGTCCCACTGCTTCCCTGTGAAGGGCCTGACGTTGGCGGAGGTGACTTACCTTGGCTGAGAACTCAGCCTTTTCTGAAGTTCTGCAACCCTCACATTTGAGTCTTGTGCCTGGTCTTCAGCTCTTCCTGCCTCCAGCTAAAGGAGATGAGAGTCTCTTTAAATGCCTCCAAGGAGGCCCTCTGGTTCTCACAATTTGCTTTAAATTGGTGATTGTTTGCCCTGAGCCTGTCATTTGCTCTCGGCAAAGCATCAATGGCATTCAACAGCAGCCACCTATTTCCTCAGTTCCTGTAAGCCCTATTTCCCCCATATCTCTCGATGCCAGAAATATGGCTCCCGTCAGTGCCTCCCCTTCCCGCTTTATCCTGCCCCAGTTCTCCACAGGTGACAGTTTTAGCAACTGCTGTGCTACTGCACGCCAGGGATCCTCAGTACCTTTCACACTGGGTCCTCACAGCCAGCTGAACAGAAAATGATCCACCTCCAGAATTGCATCTCAGAGTCGTTTTCTAGGTAAACTGTCTGGTACCCACTGTCTCAGGCCAGATGCCCTAGAAACAAAGCCTGAGACCAAATTCAGGTGCGTGTGATTTATCAAGGAAGTATTAAGAGAGTGAAGGAAACAACATAGAGTAAGATGTGGTCCCGGGGAAAAAACCTTGGATTGATCCACAGAGGAGCTCAGAAAGAAATTGCAGCCAAAGCTGCCCAGCCCCCTAAGACGACAGACCAGCCTTATATACCCTGGTACCAATCAGGAAACATATACCCTGATACCAGTCAGGAAATCCTTGGCTGCAAGGCCCCCCAGGGGTGGGAGTGAGGTGGGGTGGGCTGTGGGAGGGCAATTCTATGGAGAAGCGGGGCAGCTGTGAACTTTTACAAGCCACACATGCCACAACTGGGGGATGGGTGCACCACTCAGGTAAAGGGGATCTGGGGGGTTACCTACAGTGTCTATTGCCATTGTGAGAGTATTTTTGAAATGTTTGAAAACGTTGCATATAGCTGAGTTTACATATACCTCTGTCTGTTGAAACCCAATCTGGCGGTATAGTTTCTTATTTACATTTCAGTCTCCCGTGCAAGATTCTACACTCCTCTGTGGCAGGGACTCTGTCCCATTCATCTTTGCATTCCTAATTCAGAGGCTGGCATTGAATTGTGACTAAATCAACGTTTATCAAACGAAGAGTACTTTGGGGTAGGTCACAGAGCAACTTGAACTCCTGGCTAAGCAATTTGGGCGTGAATCCGTTGGCAGTTAGAAAGTATTTGAGATGCTTGTTGGCAGCAGTGCGTAATGTGTGTTGGACTAGGGAGCGATGGAGAGAGCAGCCAAGAAACTGTTGCAGCAATACAGGCAGAAAGTAGCAAGCGGTGGCATTCCGATGGAGGCTGTGAGCGTGGAGGGGCAGATGTAGAAGTCATTAAAGAAGTGCTATCTGCAGGATCCAGATGACCCCAGGCTGCCATCCAGACTAGAGACTAGCAGGGATGCTAATCAACTGAGCGTGTTGGGAGTTTTGTACCTACATGCTCCCTGGCAGATAGAAGAAGAGCATTTCTCATGTTTGCATGGAAGCAATATCTAATACGTCCATGTGGGTTTCCTCATTGTCATGCATAATTAGGCGAAATCTGTGAGTAGGGATGGGAATATTTTGCTTCTCTTCATATTTTGGCCAGAACTGCAAGTCTTATCTGAGAAAAGCCAAGGTCATCCGTGTGGAATTTGCTCAGTTCATTAGCACATGGGCTGCTTAAAATTAAAGTGCTTTCAAATCAATCATTCTATACAGTAACGTATGTTCCAAAACTGCAGATTCCACACGTTTTTCTCGGCTGTATTCTGGACTGTATCCTGGTTGGAATAATTTATCCATGACTCAGATGGATCATATACCCATCAGGAAATAGATGTTTTTCTTCTTTTCTGAGCTCTTCCAGGCCTCGACTGTAGGCAAAGTTATGTACATTCCTCTCCAATTTTAGGGCTCGGCGACTTTCGGCCAGGTGCCTGCTGATCATGGTGTTTTCCCAGAGCCGGTTCCTGGGAGCCCTGTTACCTGGACTGGGCCTGGATTTGCCAGGGTTCTCCCTGGGGCTGGCTTGAGATTTACCGTCAACAACATTCCCTCTGCCATGGACTTCGCTGTTGCCATTCGCTATGAAACTCAGGTACCCTTTAACTTCAACTTCTTCGTGGTAAAAAACTGAATGAAATACGTTCTCGAGCTGAGTATTTCCATTCCTGTCTTGCTAGATAAGTTCCTCGTAAAATGATTTGCCAAAAGTAGAACATCTGGACTGCATTATAAACCAAAGCGTTTCCTAAAGACGTTAAAGCAACCCAGAGAGCCGTAGGCACACATGCTCTATTCCACGGAGAGAGCTAAAGTCGGAGTTATATATTTAACTGTGAGGACGTGGTGATGGAATGTTTGTGTAAGAATAATAAATAATGAAAATAACGCAAATCTCGCTCTCCTGGGACTTTTTTTTCTGAAAATTTTATAAACTAACATATGTGCACAGATTCAGCCTCAGAAAGATGCAGAAGAGATCGTTTGCACTTGAATTTTACCCTGAAACAAGAGAAAAACTAAAAGCAGGCTGCTCCTCTTGCCCCCACCACCTTGCCACCCCTTCCGCCTGCCTTTGAGAAATATCTGAAACAGCATAGAAACCAAATTAGAAAAGTATTTGATCAAGAGCAGCAGATCTTAACCTTTTCTTTGCAGGAACTTTTCTTTGATAATCTGAAACCCCACAGACCCTCTACCCTGAAAAGTGTTTTATGTGACTGTGGGGTGGTCTCAGAGTCCCAGCAGTCCCTCTAGGGACCTCATTCTGGAAGCGCTCACTGTGTACTGTATGACCAGAGCTGCTGACCCACTTTCAAACTCTTGATGTGACATAATTCTCTATTTCTCACTTAAAAATGAAAGCCAAGGGACTTCAGTGAACTTTGACCTGGTGAGTATGGCAAGAAAGTCATTAAAAATATATACATATGTATATTAATTTTTCCATGGAGAGGATGTACCTCTGACAGCTTTTTTTTTTTTTAAAAAGATCGGCTCTGAGCTAACATCTGTTGCCAATCATTTTTTTTCCTTCTTCTCTCTAAAGTGCCCCAGTACATAGTTGTATATTCTAGTTGTAGGTCCTTCTAGTTCTGCTACGTGGGACGCCACCTCAGCGTGGCCTGATGAGCACGGCTAGGTCCACACCCAGGATCGGAACCACCGAAACCCTGGAACTCCAAAGCAGAGTGCGCAAACTTAGCTACTCGGCCACAGGGCCGGTCCCTGACAGCTTCAAAAAGCTTCTCCAAATTAGAAGGCTTCCAGAGTATAGCTAATTAGCATATGCTATAAATATGTTTATTTATACACATGTAAATATATCTACTAATATAATAATTATTAAATGTAATTTATATAATAATATATTTATGTAATAATATGAAAAAGTCTATATCCTTTTGTGGAGAATTTCAAATTTTTACTTTTGTTCTATGATCCAAGGATGTGATGAATTAATCAACTCTTTGGGAGACAAAGGTTAAAAATTAGACCTGGCAGGAGTGCCAGTGTTTTTTCTGGGCCCATGAGCTGTAGCAATGGCCAGAAATAATATTCTTTCTACCTGGATCACAACTCAGGCGCCAGAGAGTTGAGTCTGACAGGAAACCTCTAAGATTTCTTTCAACTCCAAAATTCTATTTTCCAAGCAGGCTGTGGGTTGCAAATTTGATTCCATGCACTATCCATTTGGTATGTTTGTGCGTGCATCCTCACGGGCGCATGCTTTTATGTCATGTCTGTTTAGTCCGCAGATGACTGGGCTGTCCAGATCATGGTCAACCCCCCTGGAGGGAGCAAGCACTGTACACGCAAGACCCCATGGCCGAAGCCTCAGTCTTTTGCCTTACCAGCAGCTTCCAGGTATGCTTGGGACCTGTCCCCAAACACTGAAGCTTTCTTGGAACCTCCTTCATCTATCAACAATTTGTATCCAGGAACTAAGTGGGAGAAGAGATGTATTAAAGGAGACTATAACATTTCCTAAGGGGTCACTGTGTGCTATGCCGTGCTTTACACTTAATATCACATTTAATCTTCCTAACGACTCAATGAGATAGATATTGTCTTCACCAGACGAGGAGGAAGTTGAGAATGAGAATACTTAGATGATGCCCAAGTCTCACCACTAATGTGTGGCAGAACCAGGATTCCAGGCCAGATCTCCTGACTCTAAATCTTGAATGTTCCCTTCCCATTCCCCAGATGGCCTGGAGATGTGAGAAAGTGAAATGCTACAAGACAAAGACTAAAATATTCAGCTCGAGTTATCTCAACAGCTGAGAATCTATGAAGTGAAAAGCTACTAATTTTGAGGCCACTAATTTTAGCATGGTAGGTAGGATGAAGAACATTCGTTCCATCCTTTTCCCAGAGTAGTCGTGGCGACCCGTGGCCAATAGTTTCTAAGTCTTTGCTCTTTGGCACAATCCTATGCAAGAGCCACGGAGAATCTGAGTGCAAATGTATTGTCTACCCAACCCACCTGAGCTGATCTAGACGTCGACCTGGCCTCTGCCTCACAATGGAACCCATTTCACAGCGCAGGTGGAATACT
Organism: Equus quagga; assembly: GCF_021613505.1. Taxonomy (NCBI): domain Eukaryota; kingdom Metazoa; phylum Chordata; class Mammalia; order Perissodactyla; family Equidae; genus Equus; species Equus quagga. The sequence goes on along the minus strand of NC_060274.1, from coordinate 33,792,473 downwards.
ACCAAATGCTATGGCCACTTCGGTTATATAACTGGACTTTTCTCACTGAACTTTTGCTTGATTTCTCTTAATACAGAATCGTGCTGCTTCCCACACCCATCTGTTTAGAACCAGATGTACAATATTCCATAGATGTCTACTTTTCCCAGCCTTTGGAAGGAAGGTCCCACGCTCATTCACACATCCTAGTTGACTCTGTAAGTATCATAGAGCTTTGTGGGGGCCCCCTTCTAAACTGGGCTCCGTTATAATTCTGCTGTGGTGAAACGTTTCTTGAGAAGTATGTGTGTTTATTTCACTAGAAAAATCACCTATTCTCTATAAAAGTCACCTAATAAAAATGGTAAATCTTACAAAATAGTATGTGCCAGTAACGATTTGAAGTGTTTTACATATTCTTTTGTTTAGTGTTTACAAGAACTCTGTGAGGTAGGTACTGTCATTGTCCCCACTGTACAGACAACAGAACTGAGGCAGAGGACCACAGAGCTAGTGAGTGAGGAGTCAGGAATCAGAGCCAGACTGCCTGATTCCAGAGTCCCGGCTCTGAGCCCCTATAGCACACTGGCATTACAGAAAGTTTGGGGAGAAATTCTATCACTTTAATTATTATCATCTTATAAGTTCCCATTTTATACATACTACGCTTTTATATTGTAATCAGAGTGCTCATACAAGTATGTAAATAAATTTTTTTCACTTCACGTTATACTATAAGCATTTTCTTACGATGCTTAAGCAGTTTTATCATATAATATTTCCTTGAGTGACTTCTTCCAGCGTCCTTCCTCCATAGACGTTTCTTCTAAAGGTCTCACTCTGTTCACAACTTCTGGCCCTGGCTTGTTGGTGGACAGAGTTGGGGCACTGAATAAACTTAAGACTTAATTTACTTATCTATTGCCCTACTCGTGGTCATTTTAAGTTGCTTCTATTTTTCACTACTCTGTATCATTGGTCCATATATTTTTTAAATGTTTTAAAATATAGTCCTGCTTTACCCAAGGTTTTATGGCTCTTGAAATAATTCATCAAATTATTTTCTGGAAGGTGTTCTCCAATTAATTTTCAGAATCATCAGTAATGTATGAAAGTACCAGTTTCATCCTGCTTTGGCAGAATTGTATACAATTGTGTGGAATTTTTAAAAATAATTTGGTGGGTAAAAATCAAATTGCTTTGTTAAAATTGCATTTTTAAGTATTTGCAAAAATCTTCTAATATCATGACTTGACTGGCAAACTACAGCCTACATTGTTTCACTGGGACACAGCCATGCCCGTTTGTTGACATGCCTCTATGGCTGCTTTCAAGCTACAAAAGCAGAGTTGAATAGTTGCAACTCAGACCTTATGGCCTCAAAGCCAAAAATACTTACTATCTGGCCTTTTACAGGAAGTTTCCTGGCCCCTGTTTTAATTAGTTGTATATCCATATTTTGTGAATTGTGTCTTCAAAGTTCAATTTTAACCATTGAACATTTTGAATTTATACCCTGGGACTTTGTTATTTCATCATCTACTATAGAATTCCATATGAGGCCAGTATATCTCGGATTTTATTCAACAAGTTCACCTCTTATAACATCAAAAAAAGCCATTGTTTTAAGATTATTTTACCGAAGGTAGGATTGCAAGATTTGGCAAAATTGAAAAGGAAGAAAGACAGGAGAGAGAGAGGGAAGAAAGAAACAGGGCACTAAGTTATATTTGAATATCGTATAAATATTTCCCAAATAGTGCCCTCAAATATTGCGTGAGACATACTAAAAATTATTCATTGTTTCTCTGAAATTCAGTTTTAATTGGGTGATTTGTATTTTATCTGGCAACCTTAACCAAAGATGGTCCAAATCCTGCACCCAGAGAGCTGTGTAATATTGTGGTGAGTTTCTGCCATATTATGGTGGAAATGAAGTGGAAAGTAGAAACATACTCTTGAATGGGAAATTTAAACTATCGTGATTTTTCTATCCACATAATTCACATTCTCTGCTGAGGAGCTTTCAGTAGAGCTGTGCTCATGAACGAACATGGGAGTTACAAAGAAAGCACATCAAATCCAACGGGTTTAATTCAGGGAAAAAAGCTAAAAGTCGTGAGCCCAGGCAGAGTAAAGAAAGGGACAGGAAGAAAATAATGAGATCTTAAATAACGAAGAGATGTTACTATAATAATAGTAACAGTCATGACACTCAAATGTGTAAGAGCCAAGGTACTCCTCATTTTAAATAGATATTCTAAATATTTCTAAACTTTGTCAATTCCGAAGATTATCACTTGATGCTGTGTCAAATGTGTCCATCCAAATTATCCACTCATCACCCACTCACTGAGTGTATATGTGCTGGGGCCTGGGGTGTAAAACATGCTTTTTATAGATGCATGATGTAAATGGATATTTGAAATTAACTTAAAAGTGTATCCATTTGATCAGTTTTCACACAATCATTCTCTTGTATATGGAGGTGAAAACCCTGAAACCTGAATAAAAATTGAGAGCAACCCGATCTTGGCAAACTGTCCAAAACCTCAGAGGAGGCCCTGGCTTCCTATCTTGGTCAGATTCCCTAAAAGCAGAAGGTGCTACAGGGGCTCAGGTGCACCTGCTTTACTGAGGGCCTGCTCGCAGGAGAAGAGGCGGGAGGGGGTTAAGAGAGGACAGGAGAAGGAACCAAGTGAGGGCGTGTGTCCACCGAGCTGTAGCTCCAGCCTAACCCCACTGGGAGCTCTGGAGCAGGAATTGCACCCCAGAGTTGGTTTCACCTGGAGGTAAAGTGGCATCTAAGTGTGCCCGAGTCATTGGCCACAGCCTCACCGCCATCCCATCCCCAGTGAGTGCATTAACTCCTGGACAAGGTGGCAGAGTCCAATTTTCTGGAGGAGGGGACAGTGGTGAGCCCATAGCAGCCAATGCCAGAGCAGCGCGCAGATGGGAAGATCCAAGCAGGGCACCTATAGTGTCCCCTGGAATCCCTGACCCAGGATGCCCAGTAGGAGAAAGTCATTGCATATTTTATAATCACAGACAAATGCAGTTATTTCCATACCACCAGTTTTGCTGCTCTGGGAAGCCCCTTGACTGCTTGGGATTTGGCTCTTTCAAAGTTCATTCTTCTCTGCAGCCAGATTAATATTTGTGTCTAAGACTAGGATGCATTACCAGGAAGACCAGAGGAAAGCTTTGCTCAACCCTGGATGTGTCTTCTGCACAAATACTGTTTCTTTGTTTGGCAAGCAGAGTGAGATAGTTAAAAAAAATTTTCAGTCACCCTGATTACATGACACATGCTTCCAAAAAATGTGTTTAGAGTCAAAAGTATATTAGGCATTCCAGAATGTAAAACTGCCGTTCTTCTTTTAAAGAGTGGACTACACTTGGTAAACATAAAGTCCTTAGAAGTTTCTAGGAGAAGTGAGTCATGGCATTACAAAATCCTCTAGTTGACAGGGACTCTCGTCTTCTGTTCTATCTTCTTGGTGCAACATGGCCAACTCTGAACCGGCTCAGACCAATAACTGTGAGTGATTAATCCCTGGCTGGCTGCCTACATCCCAACTAGCCCATCTGGCTTCCCTCTGTGTCTCTCCCCACTTGGTTTGTGATTGGAGAATGCAGAGGCATTTTAGTATCAACTTAGAGATACAAGACTAGACACATATATGGACTTCTTTATGGAACAAAGTTTTATGAAGCACTTGTTATGAATTAGACACTGTAGTAGGCGCAGGTGTAAACCAGACAAGCACCTTCCCTGACATGGGGGGCTTATTCTCTAAGGGGGGAGGCAGACAGTTACACGGGAAATGACAATACAGTGTGAGAGGTACTGGGAGCTGTGACAGGTCACTGAACTGGAAATGTCAATGTGGCTTGAGCAGTGGTTCTCAACCTCAGCTGACCCAACCTCCCCTTTTTATTACAATATTTCGTAGCTCTCTACACTCTCCTGAAATGAAATTCATAGGCATTATATCCTGTGTGCACACATAACTTTCAAATAATACCAATGGAATGTGCAAATATGGAGGAGAAATAAAAGGAAAGTAATTTATAAAGAAATAATACGTACTTTGATATGTGCATGCACTGGCAGGGATACACCAGAAGGCGTAATGAAGTAGGGAGATGCTTATACATGTAGGATCATTATATGTGACAGCCATGAAAGCCGTGTGTTGTATACATGTTTAACATGTCCCACAAATATAGACTAGGGTTTTAACTCATAATTATAAACAAGAATTTCTCCTTCCTGGCTGTTCAATGAAACATTCAAAAACTGTAAGGGACATGGGATGATTTTCCTTTTTGTGGGAATGGCTAGTATTTTGGATCCCCACCCACGAAATGCCGGTGACACACCTACCCCAAGTGCAGGACAACCAAAACCACCCCTTGGAATTTCCAAAATGCCCCCTAGGGGGCGGTACCTCCCAGATTGAGAACCATTGGGCTGAGAGGTTGCAGGGTAGCAGAATGAAAAGAGATTGAATTTAGGTTTTATCCTAAGGCAATGGGAAGCCACTGAATGTTTTTAAGGAGGAGATTATCTGAACAAACTGCCTTTTAAAGAATCACTATTTTTATAGGGTAGAAAATTGATGAGGGAGATGGATGGCTTCCAAGAGTGACAGAGGGGAACTCTGTTAGGCTGCCACTATGGTAATCTAGGTGACCTAAATTAGGGAAGTGACAGGGAGATGAGGAGTAATAAATGCATCCTAGATGTATTAAGAGATCAGATTGACCAGGCTTGCGAAGGACTTTATGTGTGGGACGTTGGGTGGGTCGGGAGTGTGATGATGAAGAGGCGGGCATCAGAGATGGCCTTCGGTTTCTACCCTGAGCAGCTCGGCAGATGGTGACATGATTTCCTGACCACAGGCCAAAAGGAAAGTAGGCTTCATGTGGTTTGGTTTGCAGTGTGTGGGGGACAACCAATAGGCTTCTCTGTGCATATCTGAGGGCCACAACTGAGACGTGGGCAGGAGACATAAGTTCAGATGTCACGAATCTATAGATGGTAACCAAAGACACAGCACCGTCAAGGTCACCTGGGAAGTGGGTGTGGAGTAAGAAGGGGGCCCATGAGAGAACCCTGAGGAACCCCAACATTTAGGGATGGGTAGGGGAAAGGTATTGCATTGGCGTGGAGAGTGACTGGGAAAGGAGGCAGTGAGAATGGCAAGGAAACAATTTTTCAAGAAACTTGGCTGTCAAGGAGTCAAGGGGCAGAGACGGGGCAGTGGCCGGAGGAACATATGAGATCACGGAGGTGATTTTACAGATGGGAGAGATTTAAGCACATTGATATACCAGTTGAAAAGAAGAGATTAAAGGAAGAAAGCACTATCCATGGAGAAGTGTCCTGAGGGCAGAGACGACAGGAGCGGGACATCTGGTCCATGGCATGCCTCTTCTTCCTGAGCGAGCGCCAGAGTCACAGAAGGGGCCAGTGCCTGTGGGACAGGAGTTAGGGAGGCAAGAAGTGGGAGGGGAGCTCTGTCCCACTGCTGATGTCTGTGTTCTCTGGGAAGTAAGAGAAGGAAGTGGCAATGGCATGCGCCCACAGAGCAGGAAGAACAAGTTCGGGGGTTTGAGAAGCAGAGATGCTTGGAGGTAGTCATTCAGGGTTGAGATTCCACCCAGTGGTGGGTCCAAGGACATACAGAAAAACTGGAGAGGGCTGAAGTAAGGGACCACGGAAGCTGGTTTCAGAATGGACAAAGCCAAAAGACCAGGGGAGAGTTATCTGTGCCATCAGTTCGCTCTCCTAACTTGACCTGCTGAATTAAAACATTTTAATCGTTTATTCCAAATTATTTAAAACTTTTTTAAGGCTATTTTTTCCACCAGTTGTGGACCGACTTGGTGTGAATAATCTGCTGTACTAACATATTCTCTACTATGTCATCCAAGGCATTAATAAACATTTTAAATAGTATTAGGTTATAACAGAAAAAATCTGCTCAAGAAACACAACTGTATAGCTTTTCTTCACATAGATATTAAACTATGGATGAGTCCTCTTTGATAATAAATACAATGATGCGTTTGTCCCCATAAAGCTGTATAGTCTAAGCCAGCAATTTCCAAAATGCATCTGTGAAATACTGAGTTTATGGGATGTTGGTAAGTATTATTTGAATATAGGACCAAGTGGTGAAATAAATCTGGCAACACTGAGTATAAAAAGTATCTTCCTTGCAGGACTTCTCAGAGCCTTTGATATGTTAATCCATTCTGTGAATCTCCAAGAAGCAGATATAGTTTGATGTAGAACACTGCTGTTCATATGTAGTTGAAAAAGACAAAACTTTTTAAAGGAGAATTTTGTGGTATTAAGAGTTCTACCGTAACAGTATGGAATGCACTAAGCCATGATTTCTTAATTTATCACAAGTAGCCCAGTTAAAAATCTTTCAAATCTGACAATGTATTAGCAAGTAAAAATATAATAATAAGGACAGTAAAAAGATAAAGGCTTATTTTACTTTCTTTGCTGAAAGTCACTAAGCATGAATATTTAGTTAAAGATTTCTTAACTAAATAGAAAATCTTAAAATCTTGAGTCATAAGCAATTTAAAGGATTGCATAGAGTCTCTTTGCAGCCATTATTCTCATAAATCTATTCATTTTTATAACTGGAATCTCGAAGAGGAGACAGTTCTGAACATAAGTCTTCTTTTCTCATTATTTCAAAAGCTTGGTCTTATTCCCCAAATCAATTCACTGGAGAATTTCTGCAGCGAGCAGGATTTAGATGAATATCAGCTGCACAACTGTGTTGAAATTGCCTCAGAAGCAAGACCTCGGGTGCTCCCTTCTGCGTGTGAAAGGCTCATAGTCAGCATGTCTGCCAGGCTGCACGAGGGGGCAGTGGGTGAGTACCTATTGAATGAGCGCTACTGGAGCGCTGCTGTCTGCATGAATGCTTTTTGGAATGTGAGTGGATCGATTTAATTTATTTTAGCATCTACTCCGAACGACCAATGCAAATACCAATTGCCCAATGATTAGGTACACAGAGCGGTCTGCTAATGTGTGGGAATCATAATGCAGTAGAGAAAGTGTATAAAAGAGGAGACGTGCGGTAGCATTGGGATGCTAGATTGCTGGATCAATGGTCCTAAAATATTTCTTTGGAATCCTGGAATTTTAGGGCTGGAATGAACTCTGCACACCATCTTTCATCCCCACACCTTCATTTGATAAATGAGGCTATCAGGGTCCCAAAACGTTAGATAACGCGTCCATTTCACTAAGCGAGAGAGCAGGGTTCTTACGTCAGTACTTTTGAATTTGGGGCTGATAATACTTTAGTTTGGGGGGGGAGGTGGTGCTGTCCTGTGCATTATAGGATGGTTAACAGCATCCCTACCATCTGCCCTCCTGACACCAGGAGCCCCCTCCCCCCAGTTGTGACATCCTAAAGTGTCTCCAAACTTTGTCATATGTCCCCTGGGGGCAAAATGTCCCCCAAGCTGGGAACCACTGCTGCAGAGTGACAGCTACACTGAAAGCCTGGGCTTCCTGGGTTCCAGCAAATGCTGTCTCTGTTATGCTGCAGGGCCCACAATCTCCTGGAAGATAGGGGACACGGGAAGTCAAAGGAGTGGTCCAGCACCAACATAAATCATCAGCAATGAAGTAGTAATTAGGTTTATTAAGTAATGTTTATTGAGCACTTACTCTGTGCTGAACACTGTTCTAAGTACTTCACAGACATTATCGTCTCTAATCCTTCTAATTCCATGAGATAGACCCTGTGTTAACCCCTGGTAACAGACGAGGGGGTTGAGGATTAGAGAGGTACCAAATGGAAAAGAAGTGAACGAAAGCTACTAACAGGACGAGGTGCTTCTCTGTCACTTCCATCACCTCTAACTTCCTTCTCTTGTTCCCTGCAGCCTGCAAGTGTCACCCCCAGGGCTCAGTGGGGCCCAGCTGCAGCCGACTTGGAGGCCAGTGCCAGTGTAAGCCTCATGTGGCCGGGCGCTGCTGTGACAGGTGCTCAGCAGGAAGCTACGGTTTGGGGCATCATGGCTGTCACTGTACGTAGCAAAAAGCAGATGGGGAAACAGGCTGGGCACAACCTTGGAGCTTTGACAGCAGGAAAACCAATGCGGGGAGTTCAAAAGGGGAAGGGATTGGGAATTCGACCATGTTATTCAGACTGTCTGTCTATGTAGGTAAAGTGTAGTGAAAATTTTTTTACCATACTTCATTCATCTCTTCAAAGGGCACCGATTGTGTGCAGAGCTCTATTAGGAACCATGAATGATGATAAAAACATGGTCCATGCTTCTGAGAGCTTACAGGCTGTATCAAATAGATGATAGTCCAGGTGGAGTACGGAACACCGTGAAGGGAGTTGGCTGTGCAAACCCAGCTTTCTGATCTGGCACGGAAGCCTGGTGGCTGGAAAGGCTAAAACAACAATAAGACTTGGAAGTCAAGAAAGGGGACGACACTGTCACCAGGATCCTACCCTTTCTGCTGCTGGGGTCGCAAATGGCCTTGGAACTTATTTCATAAGCCACCTATTAATAAGGGCTTGCATGGGGCTTCATCTTAGCTGGTAATTCAGTTCTCAGGGCCGTCACATTCAGGGTGTATAGCTCTCCGTTCATGATGTAAACCGTTAGTGAAAGTACTATTCCCCGCAGAAACCCGCCTCAGAAACCATGAAAACCTCCAGGGAGATTAATTCTCCTTTCAGGTGGGGGAACACATCTTTTCAGTCGTGATTCAGAGAGCTGGCACACCTTCCTGGTCATTGCCTCCCCAGCAAACAGTGTTAGGGTCCATTATTGCTCTTTTCCCCTTTTCTTTAAAAAAAAATTATGAAGTGCTTGAGATACACAAGGGCTATACACAAAGGAGCGACTGTTTCTTCCGTGTAGCACTCTGTAAATAGGCATCACATTTTTGTATAGGCAAGCCTGGCTCAAAAGATTCAGCAATTTACCAGAAAAGGATTGAGCCTCTCCTAGTATCTCATCTAGGAAAAAGAAAAATCTGACTCTCTTGAAAAGGGTTCTCATATTTTTTATAATCTTAAAGTTTGACTCCCAAGACATATGGAAGTTCAAGTCATTCAAAACATGTTTCTTGTTCAGTTCCTCTGTGTAAAAAACATTTATAAGACTCAGTTGTTCACGGCATACTGTGTATTGGATGAATCCGTGAATTGTTATCTAGCAAATACTTACCTGGCGCTCAGTACATGCCAGGCTCTATTCTAAGCACTATACAGACTCACTTTGTTCACCCTGATCAGGACGATATGGAAAGTTAAGGACTGCAAATCAGAACTGTACCTCTTTCTCCAGCACACCGCTTGCCCCGACCCCAGCACGTTCTCTTTGCTTTATCTAGCATGTCACTGCCACCCTGAAGGCTCAAAGAGCATTGTGTGTGACCAAATAACAGGACAGTGCCCCTGCCAGGGAGAGGTGGCTGGCCGCCGCTGCGATCGATGCCTGGCGGGCTATTTTGGATTCCCCAACTGCCGTCCTTGCCTTTGCAATGGGTTCGCTGAACTTTGTGATCCAGAGACAGGGTCGTGCTTCAACTGCGGAGGTTTTACAACTGGAAGAAACTGTGAAAGGTATGGAATTCATAGGCACTGTTATTTTTAATGTTTTTCTTTTGTTCTGATCTCAGAACACTCTCTGAAGGAGCATTGTGTAGAGTCAATGGTATGTTAGTGTAGAACCATCATTATGGGTGAGGAAGATAGAGTGTCGTTCCGTTGTCCTTCAAAATCTTATGAACCAGACAACGTGTGATTAAATCAGTAGCTAGCATTTGCCTGGCATCTTGGTTTTTGTGGTTCCTGAAATAGGAGATGTAAATTAGGTCCCATTATATTGAGTTTAATGACTATACCGTGGAACTTTCAGTATAAAACAAGAAATCCTTTTATAGAGCAAATGAGCATCTTCTAAAATACTGAGTTTTGCTAGTTGCACTGTCCTGAAGCATAGCAAATCCATATTGGCTAACATGAGCAATTCCTGGAAACATTTTGGTAAAAAGAAATTGTCTTGACAGGTGCATCGATGGGTACTATGGAAATCCTTCTTCAGGACAGTCCTGCCGTCCTTGCCCGTGTCCCGATGTTCCCTCTAGCAATCAGTATTTTGCCCATTCCTGTTATCAGAATCCTTGGGGCTCAGATGTAATCTGCGATTGTCTTCAAGGTTATACAGGTATGCAGTATAGTTGATGTTGGGTTTTTTCATCTATTCCACACTGCTATCTGAAAAATGATCACATGTCCATAATTTATCAGCCTTGGGCTAAACAGTGGTGCAGAATATAAGTTAATCGTAAGAGGACACAATTTGATAAATTGCTGCTTTATCAAACAAAGAATTTGAATGATTCAAAAACCAATGACAATTAAAAACTCATTCCACTGAGCTATAATTGTTTTCAAATATTGTTCTGGAAAACTAACTGACGAAATGAGTTCAAATCAAATTAATTTATTTAAAATGAAATCAACATATGGTTAAGTAAGATATATATGTGATTAAGTAACATATATATGTTATATATGCATTACATATAACATAAGCAATTAAAAAGTAAAAATTTTAATCAGTCAGTCAAACGCTTTCTTTACATAACTCCAAGCAATTGATTTGACTGATGTTTCACACATAAACTGGTGCCCTAACTTGAACATTGTACGCACAATGAATGAAGTCAATTCAGTATTTGTGTCTGTTGCTCAAATGATTTATTTTGAAGAATTTAAGCATGAGTGTAAATATATAATACAAACAAGGAAAAAACTTATGAAGTCTACTTTATTTAATCATACTTAGAAAATATGGTGCTATTATTTTCTTCAGCGATAATTACCATATTTTCAGGGAGAACAGGGGCTGAGATTAGCTTTGGGTCCTCAGGCACATGAGGATGACCCTGGTTTTATAAGGATCCAGGAATCCTGTGCCTACAATTCCATAGTTTTTAAAGAAAAACTAGAATCCTTTCTTCACCAAGGACTTTTTAGCTCTGCATAATCATTTTGTTCTCTGAATGGATAATAAATTAAATGAATGTTCTGCTTTAATTTAGAACATCTTTCCTTAGTCATCCCAATGTGTGACCTCTCATTATCCCCAGAGGAGCTCAGGTATTTTCCGTTTATATCAATCTCCGCCCCCTCTCCCAACACACACACACACACACATACACGCATATACTCCACTCATTTCCTTCCTTTTTCCTCTCTCCTTCTTTCAGGTAAGCAGTGTGAAGAATGCTCTGCTGGTTTCTACGGAAATCCAAGAATTTCCGGAGCACCTTGCCGGCCGTGTGCCTGCAACAACAACATTGATCTAAGTGATCCAGATTCCTGTAGCCGGGTGACAGGGGAGTGCCTCAGATGTCTGCACAACACTCATGGACCCAACTGCCAGCTCTGCAAACCGGGTCACTTTGGATCGGCCATCAATCAGACCTGCAGAAGTAAGTGTGCCAGGCTCCCGGGGGGGAATGTGGCAGCAGAGTGGTGGCTCATAAATGTGGTGGTGGCACTCCCATGCTCATTTCAGTTAGGCCAGTAGTGCACTGAACTCATCAGCAGAAATGGGTGCAGTGGCACCATCGGTATTCCAGATGCATCTACACTGTAGTCACTGGTGTTAGTTTGCCTTTTGTGACTGTTGCCTTCAACGCCTGCCCTAGTAGATTAGGAGTCTTGTTTCTCAAAGTGTGGTCCACAGTGCTCTGTGCCAGAATCACCTGGGGACGGAGTGGACTGTTAACAGGGCCACTGAAGTGACCCTCTGGGAGTGAGGCCCAGGAATCTGCATGGTAACCAGCTCATCAAGTGACTTGAATGTATAAATATGGAGTCACTGATGTAGAAGAAGACAAGGGTTTGATTCTATGATAAAGAAAAAGGAGGAATAAACTGCTTATTTTTAGGAGATATTTAACCATTTCAGTTCATCCAAGTCAATTTAGTAAACCATTTTTTTTCAGATCATTTAAATCAATGAAACTTTGGTGAATAGCATGAGGGAAAAGTGAGATTTTCAGTCATCCTAATTGTGAGCTCTTGGAACGTAGTGGGCGGAGCCGTATGAAATTGCTGTTTGGGGAGATCAAAAACCGTTGAATGGGCTCAACCTACTTAGATTCTTTAGTAAATTCTGTACTGTTGTAAGATGTTTCTTCCTTGAGCCCTTTAGAGAAATGGTACATCAGGTCTTAAAAGCTATTTGTAAGGTTTGTTGAAGGCTAGCGTTGTCAATGAGTTTACCTCCAACAACGGCTCTGTTATCCCAGGATGCTCCTGCCATCCTTCCGGCGTGAATCCTGCTGAGTGTCCCCCTGACCAGGGAGCTTGCCTCTGTGACCCTGACACTGGCACATGCCCTTGTCTGCCTAACGTCACAGGCCAGGCCTGTGACCATTGTGCTGATGGATACTGGAATCTGATCCCCGGCAGAGGATGTCAGCCATGTGATTGTGACCCCCAGACCTCTCACAGCAGGCACTGTGACCAGGCAAGATATTTAAAACTTACTGGTGTGTTCAGGGTGAGAAGTCATGGGGAGACCTGGTTTCCAAATACGTAAACAATGTTTTCTTCGTGTACTGTTGTTAATTAGTGTTTTTAGACAGGATTGACCTTATATGGGGAGAGAGTCTGCATTTATCAAGGAATGACAAGCAACACAAAAAGAGAATGGGGGTCTCAGAGTTAAGCTTTGCCTACCTCAGTTTCCCCTAGGCCTCTCTGTGACTGGAGACATCAGAATTCACACAAAAAAAACACAGACAACCTTTTATTTTGCTATTTCAAACATATGATCAATCATAAGGAAGACCCAAGAAATCAATCATTAACTAGAATTGATTATTAATCAGAATGAAAATTAACGGGTGCCTTCAGAACCCACAATTCCACTTTTGGAAAGTGAGTTGTCATTCCCTATGGCTCATCAATTGCTTCCCGTATGAGTAAAATAAGAAGTCTTCTTCACTACGAGACCAGCACCAATAGTTTCTAAAGAACGCAGGCTAGTGTACTAGGAGCAAATCTCCATTGTTTAATATACGATTAGTGATACTTAACTGCACATGTGATTTTCGGTCAATAAAACAAGGAACAGAATTTTTAAAAAGAATATAACATTATCTACTTATAGAAAAAATTATTTGTTAATGTCATGATTAGATTTTTTGGCTTAATATATTCTTTGAAATACTCTTCACATTAATAGAGATGAGGGGAAAAGGGTAAAACAATAACAAGAAATTTTAGAGTCAAATCCACTGTATAAGCATCAGGGTTAAATTGGAATCAAAACGCTAGTTTAAGAAGCTGGAGTCTTTCCAGTGGATAAGCATGGCTCACCTCCAATTTCACTTCCACTCTTCAACTTTTTCAAAGGTCAAATCTTATGCAAGTAAACTTTTGAAGGTAGTTCTTATATAACAGACTGTGTTTTCCCTTCTCTTTTACTTTCTCTCTATTCATCTCCCCTGCAACTCACACCCACACAAACACACCATAACCTTTCTTTTCTTAATAAAGTTTTATATTAGAATAGACTTAGATTTACAGGAAAACTGTGAAGATAGTACAGAGAAGATGTACCCCACAGCCAGTTTCCTCTGTTATTAACATCTTACATTAGTATGTACCTTTGTCACAATTAATGAACCAATATTGACACATCATCGTTAACTGATGTCCATAATTTTATTCAGATTTCCTTCATTGTGTACCTAATGTCCTTTTCTGTTCCAAGGCCCCATCTAGAACATCACATTACATTCAGTCCTCCTGTCTCCTTAGGCTTCTCTTGGTTCTGACAGTTTCTCAGACTTTCCTTATGTTTAATGACCTTAACAGTTTTAAGGAGTGTTTTGTAAAGTGTCCCTCAATTCAAATTTATCTGATGTTTTTCTCATGATTACACTTGGATTATGGGTTTTGAGAAGGCCATGGAGGTAAAGTGCTGTTCTCTTCATGTCATATCAGGGGGACACACTATTTACATGACTTATCGCTGCCGATGTGAATCTGATCACCTGACTGAAGTAGCGTTTGTCAGGTTTCTATGTATAAAGTTACTCTTTCTCCGCCTTTACATACTGTACTCTTTGGAAGGAAGTCACTATGCACAATGCACACTTACGGAGTGGGGGATTATGCTCTCCCTCCTTGAGGGCAGAGTATCTGCATAAATTTGGAATTGTTCTGCACTGGAGATTTGTCTATTGTCCCCATTTATTCATTTATTCAATCATTTTTAAATATCGGTACGGACTCATGGATATTTATATTATACTTTGAGTTATAATCCAATACTACTTTATTTTGTTGTTCAAATTATTCCAGCTTCAGTCATTGGGATCTCTTTCAGTTGGCTTCTGTATCCCTTTGACAGAACCCAAGATTGTTGGGTTTGGTCTTTTTCTTAAGTACTTCCTTACTTTCTGCACTACGAGAGACTCTAAGCTCATCTTGGACATTTCCTGCCCCTGTGCTAGAATCAGCCATTTCTTCAAGGAGCACTGGTTCCTTTTATTAGAGAGTGGTATTAGAAACCAAGATCTGGCCATGAGATGACCACGTGTGTTTCAAATGTTCCCCCTCCACTCCTCACTCCTGCAGCCACCAACCATGGAACAAACTGGTAGATCTCCACATGACTGCTTGGCTTCCTAATTCATGAGGAACTCCTAACGTTCATGACATCACTGTCTGACATGCTTCTTAGACCTTTTGGGAAACAAATTTGTAGCAGCACTCAACAAAGACCACAATTCAGTCATGGAAGCTAAGGGAAGCCTATGAAGCTGAAAATCAAATGGCATCTTTTTAACCAAAGAGCCCCTTATGACAAGGGTATTTGGGATTGTCTGTTCCATAGGGAATTCCTTGGAGAAGGCTGCTCTTTACAATCAGAAAACACTTTCTTTGGATTGTAGAGGAGACATGTGGACATTTAGACTCCCAGCTGTTTAAACAACTACTGATAAATGTCTCTGTGTCAGCCAGTAGGTGGTCCCTAGTGCGTTCTTACAGAGAGATCCAAACGTGCCGCCAGTATTTTCATCAACAGTTTAGATGAAGTTGGAGAAACATGTTTGTCAAATCTGCACATATTCAAAGTTGTAAACTAATAAGATAAAGACAGAACAGGAGACAAGATAGCCTAACAGGTTGTCTTGTTGGCTGGAAACAAGAAGATGAAATGTTAGCAGGATAAAAGCAAAGTTTTGCAATTGGGCTCTAAAAGTCCATTGCATAAATATAGGATGGGATTAATAACTTGGCACCAGCTCATGTGAAAAACATCTGAGGATTTTCATTGCATGCTTCAAGTGAGCCAGCAGTGTGGCTGGGCTGCCAAGGAGGCGATGCCCATTCACACTGGAGCAATGGGAGTGCCCTGCCCAGGTTCAGGGCAGTCGTTGTCCCATTGCACTCTGTACTAGCCAGATGGCTGCAGCAGCACTGTTGTCATTTCTGAGTGCTACATTTTAAACATTATATTGAAAACTAGTGTGTGTCCAAAGAAAGACAAACAGGATAGTTAGTAGAATGATGCTATTCTGTGACGAGGGTTTGAAGGAGTTAGAGGTGGTCAACCTGAAGAAGAGAAGCAAATGCAAGATGAGAATGGACATCTCTACTTGGGAGAAAGATTGTAAGAGAGAAGAAGGAGGTTACCTATTTTGTGCAATTCTATTAAGACAAGACTTAAAACAATGGGCACAAGTTATAAGGAGCAGATTCTGCGTCAATGTAAGAAAGCATTGCCCAACAATCAAGGACAACCAGCAATAGGACAGGTCTCAGGGCCACAAGCTCTTCATAACTCCCTATATTTGAGTAGAAGCTAGTGGGAACTCCAAAGATGGGTAGAAATTTGGTATATCCAGTCACTTTACAAATTCAGCTACTTATGGAGTTGTTGTTTAAGCAGATTTGGTCAATTGTAACCTAGGACCATGACAATAGTGATTTACATCTTTATTTCTCTCCCATTAATTTTCCAACCTTCTTGGTTTTCAGAAAAGCTGGTCAAGAATCCAGTTGGGAGGGTGCAGGAAAATTCAGCCCTCTCCCAAAAACACAGTTAAATAACTGTCATTATGTGATGAAGCCTCCAGTGCAAAAATGTTGTTTTGTTGAGCAAAACACTAGCCCAATTGGGAGAAACTCCATTGTACATTCCCTAATGGAAACATTATTTGCCAAATTAGTTGATGAATGTTAGTCCATCGCTCTGTAATGGGAGAACTCTCATAACCGTGGAGGAAAAGAATGTGGCCCATTTCCCATTGTGTGTTTTGTTTTCATTTACATCTGTGTATGTTTCCCAGTTTGGGGCCACCTGTCCCCAAACAGCTGGAAGCAGGCGGTATATTCAAGAGCCCTGAGCCAAAACACATTAACTCCTAATCCTTGGTCGTGTCAGGGGTGGTTGCCGGCCGTGGGAATCATCCTTCTCCTGCCTTTGCACAGCTGTATGCTCTAAATCGCTGGAGGGAAAACTGTTTCATATTAAAATGCATTATTTTTTTTAGATCATAAAGCTTGTCAATTCCTCACCCGTGACTGTTCTCACAGGTTATGGGCCAGTGTCTGTGTAAATTAGGCTATGATGGGAAACGCTGCAGTGAGTGCAAGGAAAATTATTACGGTGACCCACAGGGGCGATGCATTCGTAAGTATTGGTAATTCTGAAAACATGAGTCCAGTCAACCTGGTCCTACCATGGGCAGGCTATGAGCCACCTGAATTTTAAGTTCCTCTATTTGGTAGAAAATGCACAAACTTTAATCCTAGTTTTGAAAATAATTTGTGTGTGTGTGTGTGAAGAAGAGTAGCCCTGGGCTAACACCTGTGCCAATCTCCATCTATTTTGTATGTGGGACACCACTACAGCATGGCTTGACAAGCAGTGTGTAGGTCCGCGCCCAGGATCCGAACCCACAAATCCTGGGCCACTGAAGCAGAGCACATGAAATTAACCACTATGCCACCAGGCCAGCCCCTGAAGATAATATGTTTTGTAGCCCTATAAAGAAGCTTTTCTTCTCCTATATTAAAATTTTAGGCTGTATTTTAATGTTAGCCTATATTAAAACTCCTCAAATTCATTGATGGAACAGACCTCTGAGGTCATGACTTATAGCCCATTTTCTGCTATTTGGAAGCATGTTGACAAAAACAGCTACTCTGGATTTAGGTACAGGCTGGGAGATGGATCATAGGAAGCCAGCAGAGGGGATGTTTCCTCAGCATAGCTCTCATAGATCTGGGTCTGTCGTATATTCACGTATTCATTTATGTAAAACTATTCATAGAGTGCCTACTGGGTACTCTAGATAGTCAACAAATGAGGCAAGGCACCCAACCTCATGGAGTTTGTGTTCTAGTGTCTTTCATCCCATGTCTTAGCACTAGTTATAGGTTTTAGAGCAGCACAGTCCAGTAGAACTTTCTGACAGATGGAAATGTTCTGTGTCTGCTCTGTCCAGTGCAGGAGCCACTAGCCACATGTAGCTGTTGAGCACTTGCAATGTGGCTAGTGCAAGTGAGGAAAAGACTTGTTTAATTCATTTCATTCATTTAAATTTGAACAGCCACATGTGGTTAGTGGCTACCATATTAGCGCAGATTTAGAATGAGTTTGTTCTAGGAGGAAGGACTGTGAATGTCTATTTACTGTCAGCTTCCAAACAAAGTCAATCCAGGGCCAGCCTGGTGGCATAGTGGTTAAGTTTGTGCCTTTTGCTTTGGTGGCCCAGGGTTCACAAGTTCAGATCCCTGATGCAGACCTACACACTGCTCGTCAAGCCGTGCTGTGGTGGTGTCCCACATACAAAATGGAGGAAGATTAGCACAGATGTTAGCTCAGGGCCAATCTTCCTCACGAAAAAACATTTTTAAAAAAAGGAGTTGGGGCTGGCCCCATGGCCAAATGGCTAAGTTCATGTGATCCACTTCAGCAGCCTGGGGTTCACTGGTTTGGATGCTGGGTGTGAACCTACACACTGCTCATCAAGCCGTGCTGTGGTGGCATCCCACATAGAGGAACTAGAATGACCTACAACTAGGATATACAACTATGTACTGTGGCTTTGGGGAGGCAAAAAAGGAAGATTGGCAACAGATGTTAGCTCAGGGCCAATCTTCCTCACCAAAAATTGCTAAAAAAAAAAAAGTCAATCCAAAGAAATATGAGATGTGATGGGCTTATCGTTGTGGTCACTCCACACATGGTAACTCTTTCCTCCTCTCCATTCCTTTATAAATGTACTTTTGTGGCTAAAATAAATTGTCTTCACATCCTTGCCCCATTCAAATACGTATTCTCAATAGTACCCTGGGTCCCACTTCCTCAGTTTTCTAAGTAGAATTGCTACTTTAAAAACCAGAGAGGAATTTTGGCTCTTGGAAAACCTGTCTTAGAGAGCCTTTTTCCCTGTGTCCCTCTAATATTTCAATAATCCTATTTTATAAAAACACATTCATCTTTTATAGAGAAAACTTTGCAAATGGTCAACTCAGGCCACAGACCCCACTAAAGCTCCTGGGGAAGAGTGGGTCATAAGGGGGAGCCTTGGCCTCCAGCTGGTGAGGTGAGGTATGCCAGCCCAGGGGGGAGGCCTCTGGACCAAAGCGAATATGCCAGACGGAGGGTATCTAGTCAGGAGCCTACTATGTTAATCAGTTTTTATTTGTAACTGGCATTATTTTTACTCAAGCTGTCAAACGCATTTTTAAATCGTTTGCTCCTTCCGGTTAGTCCAAAGACAGGCTGGTGATTCCCTCACCTGCTGGAAAGGCAGGAACTTTAGCAGTTTTCCCATCCTCCATCTTTAGGCTCCATCAAAAACCTACTCAGCTAAAGTGCATGTGACATCAGGGTTTTTTTCCAATTAAGACAAAATGAATTTAATTTTCTTCCTTTTTTATAAGAGTTTCTTTTTTTTAGAGCAGTTTTAGATTCACAACAAAATTGAGAGGAAGGTAAAGAGATTTCGCATATACCTCCTGCCCTCACACATGCGTGGACTGCCCCACTATCAACATCCCCACCAGAGTGGTACAGTTGTTGCAAGTGGTGACCTCCATTGACACATCATAGTCACCAAAGTCCATAGTTTATATTAGGGTTCACTCTTTTTATTGTCCATTTTATGGGTTTGGACAAATGTATAAGGACGTCTATCTATCATTATAGCATCATACACAGTATTTCCACTGCCCTAAAAACCCTCTGTGCCTTGCCTATTCATCCCTCTCTCCTCCTAACCCCTGGCAACCTAAGCCATTGATCTTTTTACTGATTCCATATTTTGCCTTTTCCAGAGTGCCCGATAGTTGGAATCATACAGTATGTAGCCTTTTCATATTGGCTTCTTTTACTTGGTAATGTACATTTAAGATTCCTCTATATCTTTTCATGGCTTGAAGCTCATTTCTTTTTAATGCTGAATAATATTCCATTGCCTAATTGTACCATGGTTTATTTATCCATTCACCTACTGAAGGACATCTTCGTTGCTTTCCAAATTTTGGCAATTATGAATTGCTGTAAACATCCACGTGCAGGTTTTTGTGTGGATGTGAGTTGTACTTTGGGTAAATACCAAGGAGTGAGGCCCCCCCCCCCACCCTTTTTGACACTAGAAAAGTTCTTCTTGTCTAATGGAAGACAGCGTGGGTCAGCACACCCAGGTTGGGTTTTACTAAGAAAAAGTGTGGTCATAGGAATTCTTAGAGAGCCTGTGACATGCTTGAATCCCCCTTGGGAGCAGTAGCAACAGTGACTAATGTGTTGTCCACCACTGGATCCATGTTCCTCACTCGAATAAGTGAAGAACCCACACAGGAACCTCACACTCATCCAGTAAAAACCACACCTAATGTTTCCCATAAAGAAACCATGAACTGATTTGTTAGTAGAATGAAAGGAGGAATGCTGTATTTTAATGGCCATTGCACAGATCTCTGAAATCATACCGGGTTTTAAATGTTCACCTTAGAAATGGGAGTTGGGGAGATTCTCAGGAGAAAGGAAAGGACTTTATTCTCGAGCTAGTCTTAAGCAAAAGACCAGGTGACCGACTTTCTCTGCTCCTTCTCTCTTCCTTTTTAGCATGTGACTGCAACCAGGAAGGTACCCAGAAGCCCGTCTGTGACCAGGCCACGGGCATGTGCCGCTGCCGGGAGGGTGTTAGCGGCCCACGATGTGATCGCTGTGCCCGGGGTCACAACCAGGAATTCCCTGCTTGTCTTCCGTGTCACTCGTGCTTTCATCAATGGGACCACACCATTTCTTCCCTCTCCAAAGCGGTGCAAGGGTTAATTAGGCTGGCTGCTACCATGGATGATAAAAGAGAGACCCTGCCTGCCTGTGAGGCCGACTTCAAAGACCTCACAGAGAACATGTCCGAAATAGAAAGGATTTTGAAACATCCTGTTTTCTCATCTGGGGAATTCTTAAAAGTCAAGGATTATCATGACTCCGTTCGGTAAGATCTGTGCTCAAGCGATAGATAACCAAGTTCCTGATTCACCTTAACTCCTGCTGAGTTTTACCAGCCTTTGATTTAGAAACCTACCCATGTGGACGTTAGGGGAAGGGTAATTAATAGGATAATCACCAGCCAGTTAATAACTAGGCTGGTGGTCAGGTTTATCTGTCTCTTTCTTACTAATTAGGACTACATTTGATTTTTCCAAATGCCATTGATTATAACAAAAAGGCAATCATTAAGAGGTTAATTGGAAAGCCCAAACCCAGTGAGGCCGAGAGATATAAAATTGGAAGTAGGGTAGTTTCCAACACAAATATTTTTCTTTCAACTGTGCACTCAGGGAAATTTGCTAAATCTTCCCAAATTCTTCAGCTGCTTAGAATAACCCATACATTAATGTGAAGTCTCATAACAAGTACGATGATTCTTTCAACAAGGCAATATAATTTTTATTATGTATTATTGAATCTTTTTTTTCATTCATCAAACATTGCTAGAGATTATGTTGGTTGTTCTGGGTCAGGGGTCAGCAAACCACAGCCCACAGGCGGAATCTGACACGCCACCTGTTTTTGTAAGTAAAGTTTCATTGGAGCACAACCATGCCCATTTATTTACACATCCTCTGTGGCTGCTTTCTCTCTACAATGCCAAGTTGAGTCGTCGTGGCAGACACACCGTGGCCCTCCAGGCCTAAAATATTTACTCTCTGGCCCTTTACAGATAGTAATATTGATCCCCCATAAAAAGTCCTGGATTAAGGAATAGTGGAAGCTGCAGAGTTTTATGTCACACAAAACACAAGTGTAAATATACCATTCATTATCAATAGGCAAAAATCTCAGAAGTGCGTGGTAATTGCTTAAAAGTCACACAAGGAAGAAGACACAACCCACCTGGACAGTTCAGAGAACGGGCCAGCTGTGTCATAAATGCAGCTACAGGGTTCAGGGAGGTCACATGGCCAAGTCAAGCCAGCAGGTGAGAAGAGGGACATCAATACCTTTGTAAAGATTGTTGCCCTGCAGGGTTTGGGCCTTGTGTTCGTAGATCTCCCCACTTTTCAACAAATGTCATCCAGATTTTTATGGAAATGCCCCCACTTTAAAATGCAGACAGCTAATCCCATATGCTTTTGAAAAGCACGGTATAGGCCAAAGAAACATTCTGTGGATGAGCTTTGGCCCATGGTCCACTGGTTTGTGGTTCTAGAAAATAGCAGACACAGTGGAACTGAGAAAGCAGAATGAACGAATCCACAATGGACATCCTAGATAAAGAGACGGCAGGAGCCAGAGCAGAGCCAGAGAGAAGAGAGCAAGAGAGCAAGGCAGCAGGGACCCCGGGGCCAGGCCTGAAGTGGTGAGGAAAGGAGTGCCAACTGGGCCTCTTCAGCCAGAGCCAAATGCCCCACACTCCAATGCACCTACTGAACTCCTAGTCCTCTTTAACAGCCACCCAAAGACCACCTCCTCTCTGAAGCCTTCCCTGACCTCCTCAGAGAAAGGCATGAGTTTCTTTCTCCGCCTTCCCCCCTCCTTGTGGCTCACCCATCATTGCCTCACTGAGGGACTCCAGAAGGCGGAGTGTCAGGGGCCTTCTCTGTGCTTCTATTCTCCAGGCCTGGTTTAGTTATATGATAAATGCTTGCTGGTAAATTACAAATCAAAGGGGAAGGGAGGAAGGGAACCAGGGCCATCACAAGCATAGATTCAGAAGTCAAATCAGCACGGTTCAAATCCACTTACTGCTGTGTGGCCTTAGGCAAGTTAACTTCTCCAAGCTTCAGTTTCTTCATAAAAATGGAGGACAAAGTCTCTATTTCATAGGATTCTTGTGAGAATTACTCAAGACAAGCCACTTAGATGGTATCTGGCACAAAGTAAGTGCTTAGAGAGTACCAATTATAATGATAATAATTACTATTCTTATTATTAATAATAGCCTAAAGAACTATAGTCCTGACCATTGGAGCCTAAAGGAAAAGTCTGTAGATTAGAAGGGAGAGTTAGAGCAGAAAATTCTAGGAAGCATTAGTTAATGCCTTGCACTTGTGGCAAGATAAATTAATCCCGTAAATTTGTATTGTAATTTCCCTCAACTGTACTTTTCAAGATTTGCACCCAATTTTCCCCTCATGAGGGACATATTAATCATTCACTTGACCCAACTCTGTCTGCTGAACCCAGCAAATTGAAGCGGGACAAAGGTGTGCACATCAGAGAAGAAGGTGATGGAGAATGAACACACCAGGGGTACAGTCACAACAGGAAACCTCCTTGCTTGTAGGATTTAAAAGTTAAGACCCTGTACAGAAGGAGCGCTAAAAGGACGCTTACTGGAAGCAGATTTATTCTAAATGAAGAACTGATTTTACCCGAGGCTGGGCGAGGGCTTCTGTGTTGAAATTGAATATAGACTGGCTCTCTTAGGCTGATTTAAATGAACCGTATCTGAATACATGTTTTTGAAGACCCAAAGCAAAGGGAGACAGAGAGAGTATAAACAGCTGAAATTGAAAGATTCAAAACCCTTTATTCTCTTCGACCTTGTATGCTGATCATATTTGAGGTGAATGCTGAAATATTCCAGGAAGCTGAATTAACAAAAGTGAGATAAGCCATAAAGAGAATTATGAACTGTCAAATGAAAAATTGGCAGCAGGGGGAAATTCATTCTAATTATGAGGATACCTAATAGCGCGGACAATGTTTTACATGTGTTTTTTTCCACCAATCTATCAAATGTAGTACAAGCTTCACTGCATTGACTCTCGTTTTCCCCTGTAGGAAACAAATCGAGCAGCTAAGTGGGCAGCTGAAAACAGTGTATGAGTTTCAAGATCTGAAAGAAACAACAGAAAGAATGAGGAACGAAGCAGACCTCTTACTTGCAGATCTGCAGGAAGAAATTGATTTGCGCTCTGGTGCCCGTAATGCAAGCATCGTGGGTAAGAGAGAAAATGCACTTCAAGTGTCTATTTCTGGGCAAAGGTAGATGAAATCCATAGTGCATTCCATTAGAGAGTCACCCTGTGCTTACTGCCATAGCATCCGAGCGCTTTAGAACGTGAAAACACGCCCGTTAGAGGTATTATTTGTATGTGAATATTTCAACTTTTTAAACATTGCAGAGTCTGGCTAGCATTTGCTCAAAATAATGAATACAGCTAACAATGTCGGATATTAAACAAATACTAAAACCCAAAGTAACCTTCTAATGCCAAACCATGCAAGGTCTTGTGTAATCAGTAACTTAGAAATTCTAATATCACCATAAGGAAATGAGAGAGATGTTTCTATGCCTCCCTGAGAATAAGTCAATCCATTTCCAACAACCATAAATGCACAGGAATATAGGCAAAAAGACTTACACATTTCTCACGAGAACTTTGTAAGGATTTGGAGTAACCTACTAGAAGCCCTTAATTCATGTTGCATAGTTCTTAAAAATGAAGGGGAATTCAAGTTTTGGAAGACGGTGGCATAGGAGGATCCTGAACTTGCCTTCTGCTGTGGACACAACAAACCTACAACCACCTGTGGAACGATATCCTCTGAGAAAGATCTAGAAACTGGATGAAAAGAACCTTCACAACAAGGGACAACACAGAGAAGGGTGGAAGAGGTAGAGAGACAGCCCCAATGAGGAAAAAACCACACCTAGCTGTGGCACTTCATGCTCAGGAGTGCTCTCAATATCCCAGAGAGGAAGGAGATGGCTTGCCCCCCACCTCCCGGGACTGAGACATTGGTGGCCGCCATTTTTATGATCTAGTTCAGCTGTGCTGACACAGATGCTGGCAGGCACCATTGGAGTCCTCCCTCCAGCCTGTTAGTGCATACAGGATGGAAAGAGAGAGAAGAGTTTTCCAGACAAGCAAAAACTACAGGAATTTCTCACCACTAAACCAGCCTTTCAAGAAGTGTTAAAGCGACCTATTGAAGTGGGAAAGAGAAGACCACAGATAAGAATGAGAAAATTATCAAAGAAAAAAAATCACTGGTAAAGGCAAATATACAGTAAAGGTAGCAGATCAACCACCTATGAAGCTAATATGAAGGTCAAAAGAAAAAGTACTAAAAATATCTATCCCCGTAATAAGAGGTTAAGGGATACATACACCAAAAAAGAGGTTAAGTATGATATCAAAAATATAAAACGTGAATCAAGAAGAAATAGAGAATCCAAATAGACCAATGACTAGTAAGGATATTGAAAGAGTAATCAAAAACCTCTCCAGAAATAAAAGTCCAGGACCAAATGGATTCCCTGGTGAATTCTACTAAACATTCAAAGAAGATCTAATACCTATCCTTCTCAAACTCTTCCAAAAAATTGAAGAGGAGGGGATGCTTCCTAACTCATTTTATGAGGCCAACATTACCCTGATACAAAAACCAAAGACAACACAAAAAAAGAAAATTACAGGCCAATATTGCTGATGGACATAGATGCAAAATTCTTCAACAAAATACTAGTAAATCAAATACAACAATACATTAAAAGGATAATACACCATGATCAAGTGGGATTTATACCAGGAATGCAAGGATGATTTAACATCTGCAAATCAATCAATGTGATACAGCACATTAACAAAATGAAGAATAAAAATCACATGATCATCTCAATAGATGCAGAAAAAACATTCAACAAGATTCAGCATCCACTTATGATAAAAACTGAATAAAATGTGTATAGAAGGAAAGCACCTCAACAGAATAAAGGCCATATATGACAAACCCACAGCTGACATCGTACTCAATGGTGAAAAACTGAAAGCTATCACTCTAAGAACAGGAAGAAGACAAGGATGCCCACTTTTACAAGCCTTATTCAACACAGTATTGGAAGTCATAGCCAGAGCAATTAGGCAAGAAAAGAAATAAAAGGGATCCAAATTGGAAAGGAAGAAGTAAAACTGTCACTTGCAGATGACATGATTTTATGTATGTAAACCCTAAAGAATCCACCAAAAACACAATTAGAATAATAAACAAATACAGTAAAGTTGCAGGGTACAAAATCAACATACAAAAATTAGTTGCATTTCTACACACTAACAATGAAATAGCAGAAAGAAAAATCAAGGATACAATCTCATTTATAATTGCAACAAAAAGAATAAAACATCTAGGCATAAATTTAACCAAGGAGGTGAAAGACTTATACACTGAAAACTATAAAACATTATTGAATGAAATCAAAGAAGACACAAAGAAATGGAATGATATTCCATGCTCATGAATTGGAAGAATTAGCATAATTACAAGGTCCGTATTACCTAAAGCAATCTACAGATTCAATGCAATCCCTATCAAAGGCACAATGACATTTTTCATGGAAATAGAACAAGGAATCCTAAAATTTATATGGAACAACAAAAGACCCTGATTAGCTAAAGCAATCCTGAGAAAAAATAACAAAGCTGGAGGCATCACACTCCCTGATTTCAAAATATACTACAAAGCTATAGTAATCAAAACAGCATAGTACTGGCACAAAAATAGACACACGGATCAATGGAACAGAATTGAGAGCCCAGAAATTAACCCACATATCTATGAATAGCTAATTTTTGACAAAGGAGCCAAGAACATACAGTGGAGAAAGGAAAGTCTCTTCAATAAATGGTGTTGGGAAAACTGAACAGCCACATGCAAAAGAATGAAAGCAGACCGCCATCTTACACCACACACAAAAATTAACTCAAAATGGATTAAAGACTTGAATGTAAGACCTGGCACCATAAAACTTCTAGAAGAAAACATAGGCAGTACGCTCTTTGACGTTGGTCTTAGCAGCATCTTTCTGAATATGTCTCCTCAGGCAAGGGAAACAAAAGAAAAAATAAACAAATGGGACTACATCAAACTAGAAAGCTTCTGCACAGCAAAGGAAATCATCAGCAAACAAAAAGACAAGCTACCAATTGGAAGAAGATATTTGCAAATCATATCTGATAAGGGGCTAATATTAAAAATATATAAAGAACTCATACAACTCAACAACAAAAAGACAAACAACCCAATTTAAAAATGGGGAGAGGATCTGAACAGACATTTTTCCAAAGAAGATTTACAGATGGCCAACAGGCACGTGAAAAGATGTTCAACATCACTAATTATTAGGGAAATGCAAATCAAAACCACACTGAAATATCACCTCACGCCCATCAGAATGGTTATTATTAAAAAGACAAGAAATAAGTGTTGGAGAGGATGTGGAGAAAAGAGAACGCTTGGCTACTGCTGGTGGGAAATGTAAATGGTGCAGCCACTATGGAAAACGGTATGTAGATTCCTCAAAAAATTGCGAATAGAACTACCCTATGATCCAACTATTCCACTTCTGGGTGATTATCCCAAGAACACGAAAATACTAACTGGAAAAGATATATGCACCCCTATGTTCATTGCAGCATTATTCACAATAGCCAAGACTTGGAAGCAACCCAAGTGCCCATCAATGGATGAATGGATAAAGAAGAGGTGGTATATACATATAGACACACACAATGGAATACTACTCAGCCATAAAGAAGATGAAATCTTGCCATTTTTGACAACATGGATGGACCTTGAGGGTATTACACTAAGCAAAATAAGTCAGACAGAGAAAGTCAAATACCAAGTGATTTCACTGATATGTGGAAGATAAAATAAGCAAACAACCACATAGAGATGGAGAACAGATTGGTGGTTACCAGAGGGGAAGGGGGTGGGGGGAGGGCAAAAGGGGTAAAGGGGCACATATATACCGTGATGGATGGAAACTAGACTTTTGGTGGTGAACACAATGTAGTCTACACAGAAGTCAAAATATAATGGTGTACACCTGAAATTTATATAATGTTATAAACCAATGTTGCCTCAATAAAAAAAATTTTTTTTTTTTTAATGAATGGGAGCCATGCCAAAGCCAAGATCAACTTAGAGGAGAAATGGAACTGTAAAGCAAAACTTTGCTTAGCTCATCCTCTGATCTCTGATGAGATCCCTGTTATACTTGGAAATGAACAACCTGCTACTACCAGGAGAGGCAGCACTGAACTTATTCACACCCAACCAATCTAATCGACAGGTAAAGGGAAAATATACATGAAACCCATCTCAGGGCAAAAACGTTATCTGTTTTTTCCTTATCCATGTGTTCGCTCCTGTTTTTCATCTGATCTTGACCTAAAGAGAAAAAAATAGATGACAATTATTACCCTGAAGGAAGGCCCAAATTTAGTGAAATAACCATTGATGATGATCAATAAATGCAATGAAAAGAGTAAGGAATTTGCTCTGGTTTGTAATCTGGAAGAAGATGCCCAAGGAAAGTACTGAAAATCTATCAGAGGTCACCCAAGCAAGGTAGAAGAAAGAGAAACTGTCCCCATGCTAATCCTTTCAAACTTGCAGTCCAATAGCAGCTACTGAGCGTCTTCTTGATGCCTCACCCTGTGTTGGGCAGTCAAGATGGGGAAAGGAATATTGCAAGTCATTCCAGTCCAGTGGGGAAGACCGTTCCATAAACAACCCCAAACAATGAAAGGACTATGTTAGAGCATCTTCAAGCTGCTTTGGGAACAGAGTAGCAAGAATGGAATCCTTCCTGGGTTTATTAGGAAAGGCTTTTGGGAGAAGGTGACAATTGAATTGGGCTTCACGGAATGAAGATAGATTTGTCAGATAAATAAAGGCAGAAAATCATTCCAAGAGATAGGAACATAGTTTTTTTGTTGTTGTTTCGTGATAAATGAAAATTATGCTGTATTAAGAGTATGTTGGTGTAAGAACCAGGAAAGTTTAAAGATAAGATGTGGTTGTCTCAGGCCTGGATCAGGAACCTGGGCTTCTGGTTCCTAAAATATGGAGTTATCGTTTAAAGTCCTAATATACTATCATTTACATTAAACCATACCATATTATTTTATGAGTTTGCATTTTAATAAAAATATGGAAAATACAGAGAAATACTTAAGAACACAGGCTCGAGAGTCCAACTAAGTAGCTTCAAATCCTGGCTTCATCTCTTACTATCCGTGAGACCTCAGGCAAATATCTTACCTCATCAGAGCCTCGTTTCTCACTTATGAAATGAGGGCACTCACACTAATGCACACCTCACAGTGTTTGGTGAAGATTAAGGAAGAGAATTGATGGGAAATAGAGGCATACAGGAGGTGCTCAACAAATGTGAGCTGTTGTCATCAGCCTCAACATTGGAAGTCAGCGAACTACAGTCTACCAGCAAATCCTACCCACAGCTCGTTTCTGTAAATAAAGTTTCATTAGAAGACAACCTCACCTAGTTACGTACGTCTCGTCTGTGGCTGCTTCACTCCACAATGGCAGAGTTGAGGAGTTATGACAGAAATATGATGGCTGGCAGGCCTAAAACATTACTTCTCTGGCCGATTCTAGAATAAGTTTGTCAAGTCCTGCTCTGTATAGTTAGGTAAACTTAGCTGGCCTATCATATCAGGGTTCACGTAGGTAGTCATAATTAATACCTTACATTTGTGGAACACTTTTCAGAGTATTTTTCTATTATCTCACTTAATCCTTACAAATTATTATCACCAATTTACAGATAAGGAAACACAATCTGAGAGATTAATTGATTTGCTCAAGGACATACCCAGGCAGTAAAGAGGGAAGCCAGCGGTCAAACCCACGTCTGCAGCCTTCAATCTCAATGCTCCTTATCTGTGATATATATATCTATGGCATGACGTCCAATCTTCCCCCATTAAGTGCAAATTCAAGGAAGAGGATTTTGAATTTTTAAATTGATCATTGAGACCAAGACAGTAGCCAAACTGTGGAATGATTATCTTGATAGCCAATGCATAATTTCATTTGTCTTCAGAGAATTTATCTTACCTTAATTTGTGTTCATGTAGATTCCTTAGAGAGCATCAAGAAATATTATCAGAGTTCATCATATGCTGAAAAGGAAACTAATGAAACTACTCTCATCATAAATAACTCCGAAAAAACCAGGAATGACTTACTTACCAACTTAGATACACTAACCTCAAAAGGAAACTTGTCACGGGAAAAATTAAAGCAGATTAAGATACCAGATATCCAAATATTGAATGAAAAGGTAAATATTCACTATGGTGTAGTGAAAGTGTTTGTGGTTTCTACTTGGTATACAGACCTCTTCAACTGTATTTCCCTGTCTTATATTTGATTTCTTTTTTTATTTATATTTTATAAATATATAAATGTATGTACTATATAAATTCTGTTATATATGAATAATACAAATATATGAATTTATATTTGATTTCTTATTTCTTAAGTCAAAGTTTGAGAAAAGTCAAAGAGTAAAGACTTTACTATTTTATATTATTTACTGTTTCCAAAATGGAACAGATTATGGATGTTTACTCCTGCTGCCTTATTATAAGTAAATGGTAATTTTTATTTTTTAAAAACTAAAATTAACATGGAAATGCTAGACATCTGACTATTTTCCCTGAAAACCCTAAGTGTAAAGATGACATTGATTGCCACAAATGTTTATAACAAATAATTGTGCTATTTATTCCGTTAGCTAGGAAACATTTAAATGGGTCACATCCATGTACTCAGCATGAACAGCTATTGGAAAAACTCCTATGAATAGAGTGATACCTCGCCTCCCTGAGCCTGCACGGCATTAGAAAAACTCTGCCAACAAGTTACTTTTTAACATAAGTCATTTCTCCTGTAAGGTGTGTGGAGAACGAGGGGGTGCACCGTGTGTGGTCTCAGCTTGTGGTGACCCCCGCTGTCACGGCTCCCTGACCCTCTCCAGGGACGCTCTCCAGAAAGCTCAGGAAGCAGAGTCCACGACTCATAATTTGAGCAATCAGTTTCAAGGGTTGAAGAATCAGGTAAACAAGGTCTTCTCTTCTTTATTTGTAAGGCCGTAGCAATAAAAAAAAGGCAAACTGTTTGAAATTTTAAAAACTGCCATTTAGCTGCTAAAGTGAAAGGATAGAATCTAGATATTCGGGGTTCTTATGCCTGGAAATATAGGATAAATATAGATATGCATATAAATGTAGATTTAGAAGTAGATGTGAATATTGACACATTTTCTATTGTATGTATTACATATAATATATATACACACGTGTGTGTGTGTGTGTGTTTGTATGGAGGTATAGAGAGAAGAGAAAGAACTCAAAGTATACGTTTCTAGGACATTGACTTGTAAGGACGTTTCTTTTACAGCGAATATTACATAGAAATCTGAAGACTCCTAGCCTTGAAGTTTTGAAAATTATAGATCTCTCAAAGTAAAGAATAATTTGTCATAAATTTAAAGGTGTATTTGAAATTCTAAATGCACAAACTTCAATGTTAGAAAATATTTTAATAGGAATATACCCTATGCCTTGAACTCCTTCCTATGCTGATGGACATGATAAGGTTGTTTTAATATTTTATTAACTGATAATTGAATCTCTAACAATTTTAAATGACTTCCTTTACTTTTCTAGTCATATTGATAAGTGAGTTTAATTTTCAATTACCTAGTTTTCTTTAGCTTTTTTTGTGAATACTCTGTATTCATCTTGAAAGGATGAATATAATTTTAGGTATTCTGTGAATACACTGTATTCACCTTGAAAACAAGATGATGATGTTTTGAGAATATACATAGAGCCTTTAATGAAGAAGAAAAAGTTCTTAAAGAGCTGACTTTTTTTTTTTTACCAATATAAGTTAAATATTCTATCAGTTAGCATTCTCGTTTGCAAGCAATGGAAACCGACTCCTGAACAAAAAAGAAATGCATATGAAGACGTCTGGTTCTCAGAATCGAGAGCAGGAGAGAGGGCCAAGCTTGGGGATGGGGTGAGAACCACAGCTAAGATACGTGACATGCACACGCACACACACAAACGTGAAAACACACACGTGCACACGGACCGACAGCTTGCTCCGTGAGCCTCACCTCTGTGGGCCTGAATCCCAGCTGCGCCTACATCCTTACTCTACATGCTCTGGAATCCGAGTTCTGGAGCAAGTCTCTGATAAGCCAAGCAGGAAAACATCCCTACACACACTAAATGTTGAAAAGTTCTCTTGACATAGTCATAATTCTGTATTGCTACGTAGTTTTTCACTTCTATGTGATTCTTCATCACTTTAACAAATATTCATTGAGTCCCTACTCCGTGCCAGGCGTTTATCTAGACGTTGGGAAAACGGCAGTGAACACAACAAATCTCACACCATTTAAATAAACCCTGTGTGTAGCTATGACTTTTAAAAGATAACCCCTGAAGTACATATTAGCAGAATCTGGCTTCATCAGCACATAACTGGAGAACTGGAAAAGCGTGGGGGCGGGGGTTGGCATGCTGATGGAATGGTGTGCTATTTTCCTCTCGATAGAGGGGGAAGGGCGCCAGAAGAGATTGTGAGAGAATTCCCAGAAGTCAGTTGTGACAGGATGGATTGCAGAAAGATGTTTTCAGAGTGACATAATTTAGCAATCTCTTTCTTTCTGAATATGGCATCGACTAATCTACACTGAGATTTCCTCTGTATAATTTGGTGCTTTCCTGTCCTGAGTATTTATTTCTGGAATTCTCATTTTACAGCTGTGCGTTCTTCCTTCCTGCTATCCATTTTATATTTTTTGTTGAGATATAATTGACGTATAACATTGTATTAGTTTTAGGTGTACAACATAATGATTTGATATATGTACATATTGCAAAATGATCAGCACAGTAAGTTTAGTTAACATCCACCACCACACATAGATACATTCTTTGTGTGTGATGAGA
Organism: Equus quagga; assembly: GCF_021613505.1. Classification (NCBI taxonomy): domain Eukaryota; kingdom Metazoa; phylum Chordata; class Mammalia; order Perissodactyla; family Equidae; genus Equus; species Equus quagga. The sequence goes on along the minus strand of NC_060274.1, from coordinate 33,760,131 downwards.
ACTTTTAGAATCTGCTCTCTCAGCAACTGCTATCCATTTTAAAGTTTAAAAAGTTCTAGAGAATTAAGGAATAACTCCAAAAAATTATGATACATATTTTTAATCATGTAAATGCTTCTTTTTTGTTTCATCATTTGCCAATGTCTACGGTTAAATCCTTTTCCACAAAATCTGTATGACTCAGATTAAGCAGGCTCTTTTTGTGTGGAAATAAAGGGAGAGTTTTTTTTCCCTAATTATGTTTGATCCTAATTAGCCCTACTTCTGTCACAATTAATTTATTCAATACAGCTCAGCTTGTTGGTGATATTGTCCTCTTGCTTTCTGTTTTTTCTCTTTCTCTAATTTGTTGGAATTCCAAGAAAAAGTCCATAACCTTTCTCAAATCACACAGTTGAGAATTTGCACTTCTAGGCTGCAAGCCTTTTAGTCTGTTCATTCCCCCACCAGGTGTATAGCATGTTTGGAATTTATCTTTGTAGCCTGCTCTGAGTTCAAGCTCATTTATCAATAGGAAGAATGCTTTCTTTTTAGCTTTCAAATAAAGTACATTATTAGAATTTGAAGAATGTTTGGAACATTAACTCTTTTAACTTATATAAAAGAAAATGCTCTCAACTTATTAAACATAATGCCCACAGTAAGTAAGTAGTCCCAAGTAATTTCTATGAAATATGTTGATACTATAGGGTGCTAAAGTCTCATTAAAACAAAATTTGTGTTTTAGATTTGTATCAGGACAGGTCATTAGTACTAGATCAATATTGTTTTCGAACAATAATTTTGATCACTAATAATGTTTTAAAGATAAATTCACGTTATTAAGAAAATGTAATGAAAACAATATCACCTTTTAAAAGAGCTCTTTAAAATGAATGTGGTGTTTAATTATCTAGACTTCTATTTTATTTTTACTGAGAGTTTTATTTGGTCCAGCTAAGTAATTAAACATCACAAAACATGCCTAATTGTGTGTTTTTACTCATTGTCGTTTTTTCTTATTCCAGATCAAAAATATAAGTAAACTGGCAGAAGTCTCCAAGAACAATGCCTTACAGCTAAGTGAGAAACTGAGGAATATGAAAAACCAAAGTGAATCTGAAGAAGAAAAACTGAATCTTTTAATCAAAAAACTGAAAAAGTTTTTGTTAGGTAATTTTTAAAAAATATTAGGACTAGTTTTTGTTTCTTCTTCTTTTTTAAAAAAATAGATACTCAAATAAATGACTCAATAGATACTCAAACATCACAAGGAATTCCAAATTACATTAATTGCAAATCACATGCCTAAATCAGAATCCTGATGTACCCTTTCATTTAAAATTTCTTAATGAAAATAATCCGGAAATATTAACTCTGTACCAAAAAAATGATGGCTCTCTATATAAGATTTATTTAGTAATAAATTCTAGAATTTAGTTAAAATTCCCAACAAATAAACTTGGTGTTTAAAGTTATTCTATTTTTTTTTTAAAGAAAACTTCCAGCATGATGGGCTGTATCAAATTCCATAATGTTAGGATTCCATAAGTTTCTCTGCTGACAGAGTATATGAGATCAAAGGACGCTAATTTGGGGTTAGTCTATCAAATACTGGAGTACAGTGGCATCTAAAATATTGGTTACTGAGTATTATTGACTAGTTTCCAAGTCTCCTATGGGCTCTCCGTGACTCACCAAGGGGAACTGCTTGATTTATTATTATTGTGAATTGCTGTTAGAATTAGGAACTTACAAGCCTTGATTGTGCCTTGAGTTGGGAGAGGTTTGTTTTAAACTCCAGAGAATTATTAGTTAAAGATAAAAATAAAATAGTACAGCTAGAAATTGACCTGAAACCTCACTTTCTGTGCACACTGCAGTTTGGGTACAAACCTGTATGGAATTAATCTTAAGAGGCTTCCTTTTCATAGCCATCTTCCAAATTCGATAATTTAACTCTCTCCACAGGAATTGCTTGACAGTTGGGATATCTATTGCAATCTTTGCAATCACTTCATTAATCTGTTTAATATTTATAAGAGACCCCTATGGTCAAGTATTTTTTCCATCTCAATGTTTCTAGAAATTGTATGAGCAAGCTTCTAGTCCTGATTTTTAAGATAACAAAAAAATGAGGCAGTAAAAATCATCAATAAAAATGACCAAAATAGTCAGTGAAAATGAATGGGGGTGGAATCAGTCTACTGCACATTTTGTTTGTTTGTTTGTTCAAAAGCAAATTTTCAATGTTAACTAGATGGATTGGTATTCACCTGACGTGGATCCTGGAACTGGCTGGGTTGAGGAACACGTTAGCCATTTCTGCAGATAGAAGGCAATTCAGGCACCAAAACAGAAACAAAATCAAAGCTGCTGGACCCATTGTGTGAAAATGGTAGAATGCGGTCCATGAGTCCCAGCCGTGGTTCAGACAGCAGGTTCTGCCTGCTTTCCACCTAGTTTACTGGGTCATGGAGTCTGTTCCTTATTAGTCCTATTTCTCATTGCTATTGAATACATTTCTAATAAAAATTTCACTTTTTATTAGAAATTTATTTTTATTTATTATTTCAATTCAAGGAATTGGAAAAAAAAAAAAAAAAACAACTGTGTCCCGATTATTACAACAAAAATTAGACTCGGTGTAGAGAACAATCCTGTTCCATAAAAGAAACTTCTCTGGTCAGGGTCCCAAGACCCTTGGTCTGCAGGAAGCAGTGCCCTTCACCCACCCATTTCTTCCTCTCTTCTCTTTGCTATAAAGTACAAGTAAAATTATCATTACATTGTATGGTGGCCACACCATTCATCTTTTCTTTGACCATCTTGATATTTTCCTTGTGGTCTGAATTCCTTATTAACCAAGTTATGTGTCACTTCCCCTGAAAGTCCCATATAAAAAAGTTGCATTTATAATCTCATAATAAATGCCAATGAATGCTTGATGACTGAGTATGTAGTTAAACTAAATTCACTTTTTATTAGAACTTTTTTTGTATATAAAAAGAGTTACTATTTCTTTAAAGAGCCAACCCCCTGATTCTGTTTAAGATACGGTTTTAGTTTATTCACAAAACAATTCTTGTCAGTTTTTTTCAAAAACATTACAGGAAGTAAAATATTCCTTTTATTTTTATTAAACAAAATAGCTAAAGCAAAAATGATTGCAAAAAGGATATTTATTCATGTCATGTCACGCAAATGCTAAAAACCATCGATGGCTCCCACTGCCTCCTAACAAAGTCCAGTTTCCTCATCCTCACGTTTAGGGGCTTGTGTGATCTGCTCCCAGCCTTTCTGAACTTCTGCTCTTCCCATTTAGACACCCCACTCTCCCGCCAAGAGTGACGCGGGCACCGTTTCTTGTTCCACCCTGAGCTTTCCCTTTGAGCGGTTCCCTCGGCTTCGAATACCTTGACCCCTCACTTCACCCCGCGTCTCCGCAAGTTTAATCTCTGCTCTCCTCTGAAGCCCAGTTGAAATGCCTTTTTGAAGTGCTTCCTGAAATATTTTCTCTTCCCTCCAGACCCCACGTCATTTTGTCTTAAAGTTATCCCTCCTGTTCTTATGTGATCAGCATTCTATAGAATGACTTAGATTTCCCCAGGTGAGGGGTAAACCCCTTGAGGATCAGATCTGTGTCTCATTAACCTCTAACTTCCCCCATGGGACTTAGCATCTGTGCCTCAATAAGGAGCCGGAGAGTGACAAAGAGTTATCACCCCAAACGCTGACAAGCCATCTTCCACTTTAGTTCTCAAAGGGGGCCAATTGTATTTTTCTGAAAAGCAGGGCAGAGATGTATTTAAAAGTTTCCTTATGATGTGTTAGTCACATGGCCCTTTACTCTGGATTGTTGCATTCCCTTCTCAGGACAGGCCTCCAAGAAGGAGCATCGGGTATAGTTACCCAATTACACAGATGAGCGAACATTGTGAGTTTCTTTAATGTCATGGAGGCTTAGAGTCGAGTTTTGCAGAGTCCAAACCCAGTGCTTCCCCGTTGTCACATTTGTTGTGTTTAAATCTTAATGACAGGCATCTAAACATTTTAATTGCTTTTGAATCTGTACTTAAGTAAACAAAGTCTTGCAAGGACATTTTGTAGAACATACACAATATCCCACGACTGGAGGTGGGTTTTTTTTGGTGAGGAAGATTGGCCCTGAGCTAACATCTGTTGCCAACCTTCCTCTTTTTGCTTGAGGAAGATCGTCACTGAGCTAACATCTGTGCCAGTCTTCTACTTTATGTGGGACGCTGCCACAGCATGGCTTGATGAGCAGTATGTAGGTCTGCACCCAGGATCCAAACCCACGAACCCTGGGTGCTGAAGCAGAACATGTGAACTTAACCACTACACCACCGGGCCAGCCCCCCAAGACTGTAGATTTTATTTTTCCAACAAGCATTTATACTGCATATATTCAGCATGACATGAGCAGTGTTTCTTTCAGAGAGAAGGGAAAATGGAGGATGAAGAATTCTCTATGGGACGTATACACTCTAACCCCTGTATTCTGGGGACTCATAGTCCAATGCAAGTGCATTTGGCTTAGAACTCACTGTGGTTATATTTACAAGATACAGTGTTTGACAAGGAGACACAATTACCTAAGACCCACCTTCTTTTTTAAGAGGAAAACGTGCCTCCAGAGGACATAGAGAAGGTTGCAAATCGTGTACTCGACATCCGCCTACCAGTAACATCACAAAATCTAACCCATGAACTTGACAAAATACGGAAACTTACACAACTCTGTGAGGACTACAGGGCAGACGAGAACAGGCTAAATAAAGCAGCAGAGGGAGCCCGAAAGGTTTTGGTGAAGGCAAAAGGAGCCAAGTAAGTACAGTATTCATGTTCTCATCTCGCTCTAACAGGCCATCTGCTAAAAGGTCACTGAAATATGTTTGCCTGAGAAGCTCTAACGTTCAAATGAAATTATCCTCCAATAGTTCGTTGTCCAAATTGAGGGCTAAGCTGTGTGTGGAGCTGCCGCAGGAAGCTGGGAAATTGGGAGGCAGCATTCAGAGATGCTTGTTTCCTGTTTTCCTGAATTCCTTCCCAGTGATCTGTTACCTTTTTATACCAATAAACGCCATGTACTAATTAGACGCCAATATCGTAACAGGTGGTGGGAATATCTGTGCATTCTTCCCTTCTTGTTTACCTATTTTCAGTGCTTTCTAAATTTACTATAGGAAGCAGTATTTTGGAAATCAATATTTAAAAAAAAGACTATGCTAAAAAGATGTGGTGGTGAGAGATAGAAGAAACGCACTAGTGCCGCAGAAATAATACAGGAGTAGGGGCCAGCCCCGTGGCCGAGTGGTTAAGTTCTCTCGCTCCACTGCAGGCAGCCCAGTGTTTCATCCGTTCGAATCCTAGCTGCGGACATGGCACTGCTCATCAAGCCATGCTGAGGCGGCATCCCCCATGCCACAACTAGAAGGACCCACAACTAAGAATATACAACTATGTACCGGGGGGTTTGGGGAGAAAAAGGAAAAAAAAATAAAATCTTAAAAAAAAAAAAGAAAGAATACAGGAGTAAATGATACATACGGTACACAGAGTGCACTAACTCTTGCTTCCTTTTGCCCTTGTTGACTTAGCCAAGCAAAGAGGAAAAGCCATCTTGATGTTTTTACGAGCATGGGCTGCTGGGGGGCAAGGTCATAGGGTCGGTTGGATGATGGTAACATCATCAACATCCACCACCATTTTGGGATGCCTCGCAGAATTCAGACCTGAATTGCCCTCACTGTCTCCATCATCCACTTATATGAATGAAGTGTACCAGACTCAACTGAAAGTCCTGCTCATTCCAGTTTTAATATTTAAAGCTAGGAAGATTAAGTGACTGCAGTAGAAGTGATATTGATGAAGGTTTTTTTTTTTCTTTTGGGGAAGATTTGCCCTGAGCTCACATCTGCTGCCAATCTTCCTCTTTTTGCATGTGAGCCACCACCACAGCATGGCCACTGACAGACAAGTGGTATAGGTCCATGCCTGGGAACCCAACCCAGGTTGCTGAAGCGGAGTGCACTGAACTTAACCAGGGCTGGCCCAATGAAGGATTTTTAATAACATGCAGAGATTCTTACAGTGTAATATTAATGCTTTTAAAAAGAAGGTAACAGATTATCAGATTATACATGGAAAGGATCTCAATCATGGAAAGAAAAAATTTCTTAGGACAAAAATGCTGGAATATGCCAATATCTCAAAGGGTGGTAATATTACTGATAAATTTTTCCCTTCCTGGTATTTTCTCCTTTTTTTCTTTTAGTACTTTCTAAATTTACTATAATGTACATTGAAAATCTAAAGGAAAAATAAAGAATACAGTAAAAAGATATGGGGGGGGGGGGTTTAGGAGAAGGGAAGGCTCCAGAATCCCCGCTGTAACTGGAGGGAAAGACGCACAGACACAGAGAACTACATACTGAATGATTCCAACCAGAGGACCTTCTGGAAAAGGCAAAACTATGGAGACAGTAAAAAGATCAGTGGTTGCCAGGGGTTAAGGGAGGGACGAATAGGTGAGGCAAAGAGAAATTTTAGGACAGTGAAAATACTGTATCAGATACTCTAATGATGGATGCATGTCATTATACATTTGTCTGAACCCGTAGAAGGTACAACACCAAGAGTGAACCCTAATGTAAACTCCGGACTTTGGGCAATTATGGTGTGTCGATGTAGGTTCATCAATTTAACAATTGTACCTTCTGGTGGGGGTTGTTGATAGTGGGGGAGAGTATGCATGTATAGGGGCAGGAGGTATATGGGAAATCTCTCTACCTTCCTCTCAATTTTGCTGTGATGCTATAACTGCTCTGAAAAAATAGTCTTTTTGAAAAAAGAGAGAGAGGTTACCACTGGGAGGAGAGGATGGGTTGGATGGGGAAGGGACTCTGTTTTGCAATTTAGCTATTTTTGCTCTGGGCACAAGCGTTTGAAATTATGCCTCTGCGGAGGTCTGCCTGACATTTCCCGCACTTGGTACATTCTCCCGAAGGTGGTTTGGAGCCCACAGTTCTAAGCCTCTGGCGAATGTTGACTTGAGGTGAGCTCATTTCTGTAAAATAGACTATCACTTGGAATGCTTGTGATTTTAACCTCTGACTGGGCCCCTGGGCGGCTGGAATGTCAGCGAAGCTTAAATAAACCTGAATAAACACGGCCTGAACTCACAAGGCCTTTTAGTTCCCTTTGCCCTCAGTGGAGCCTCTTGACTCTCCCACCCCCACTCTGATAAGGATTTAGAGAGTCTTGCTTAAGTGTGAGAAATTAGGGAACTGGAACGGGCCGAGGATAGTTGTTTTGTTCAAAGCTTGGCGGTTATTTCCACCAAACCTCTCTGCTTATGACAAATTAAGAAGAAACAAGACTGTATCCTTGATTTCCATATCTGGCAAAATCTGCGTCTACTGGATATGCATTTATCTGTGTTTTTATTGGCATTTAAATATACCTATTTCTCAAAATGAAGACTTCAGCACTTTGCCTGGCTTAAGAGTAATTTAAATTTACATTATAAATAATTCAGGAAAGTTTTTGGCTGAATCGAGCGAACTCTCAAGGTGAAATAAATGAATAATTGTATATTTATCTAATCTGTTATGTTAATATCTTACCGCAGAAAAGCAGCCCATGTTCTGTTAAATCTCGACAAAATGTCGCATACGTTGCAACAAGTTCGAATCACTCAAGGACGGGCAAATTCCACCATCACACAGCTGACGGCCGAGATAACAAAATTAAAAAAGAATGTGCTGCAGGTATTTCTCTGTCTTCTTTGAAACTAACCTGAAATAGATTTTGAGTGTGGAAGCAGTACAGTTTTTATGGATGCCAATATCACGCTTGCCTTACCTGTCTGATGAGATTATTGCGAGGATAAAATAAGATTATGGTAATATTATGCATTTAATTAATGTTCTACAGAGCTCTCCCAGCATCGTTTCATTTCATTGTTGACCAAGCCTGGGGCGGGGGTGGGGGGGGGGGGGAAAGGACGAAGCAGGTGCTGCTGCCAGCTTGTAAATGAGGAAACTAAGACTCAGGGAGGTTAAGTGACTTGCCTAAGGTCACACAGCTAATTAGTGGTAGATTAGAGGCCAGAGTTTATCCTTTCTGATACCAGGGAAAGTAATAGACTTTTTTAAAGCTCACAAATCAAAGAAATAAAGTTAATTGTTGCCAGGTTTTTGTAACTAAATTTGCATAAAAATCTCATCAGAGTATCCTGAGACTGAAAGAATATCTTATTCAAAAGAAAAGGTTCCATCCAGAGTTCGGCGTGAGCAAGGCCATGATCTAATCCATGAGATGGATCTGGGGGAGGAAGCCTGGCAGTTGGAGGACAGGACAGGACCCAGCCCCAGGGGGTGTGTGTGAGTCTCTTCCTCCAGGGCTCCATCCTATGGCACATCCCCTTCCCAGCAGATGGCGAGGGGCTCAGTCTCCTTCTTCAGCCGGGTTTTGAATATCTAAATACCCGCATCTCGAGCAGAGAAGCAGAAAGCTACAGAACAGGAAGCAGCACATCAGGAAATAAAGAGGTCAGCTATGAAGAGGTTGCATGTATAGGGTAGCAGAAAAATAAAGACGGCCTCCAGGTGTTTCCCTTCTAGCCATGTTCTCTAGAACTGGGGTTGGCAAATGGGCCCACCGACTCTTTCTGCAGCCAAAGTCACAAAGTTTGATTAGAAATATAGCCACATAATGTCTATGGCTGCTTTTGTGCTGCAATGGCAGGGAGGCAAATAGTTGTAATAGAGACTGTATGGGCCACAAGTGGAAAATATCTACTATCTGACCCTTTACAGAAAAAGTTTGCAGATTCCTGCTCTAGAAAAACTCCTACACCCAAGAGCACAGGAAGGGACTTCCATTGCTCACAATACAGCGGACCAGTACCCTAAGAAACCCTCCTAGTAGGAAAAAGCTAAAAATGTTAGATAAGATATTTGAATTTTTAAAAAATGCATAGCTGAATTAGTAAGAAGTGGAGGAGATCCTCAGAGGCCGAAAATGACAGGAGGGCATAACCTAGAGAGGTAATCAAGCATGAAGCTGACAGCAGGCAGAGGGCATCTGCCAACCCCTGGTTTTAATGGCCACCACGCATTACAGACAGAATACAGAGCCCACGCAAGGAAGGAATAAGACCCCTGCATGGAGCTGGGACCCCAAAAGGCAAAACCCCCAGTGAAATGTTAAACTATCACACAAACACACACACACACACACACACACACACACACACACACACACGGAGGGAGACAGAGAGAGCCAAAGCCAGTATAGACAGTTGCTTCTGGGTGGAGGAGGAGAGTCTTTGCTAAGAATTGCTGACCACAAGCTGACTCTCACGTGAGTTTGGGGCTAGAATTCGCACTACCCGGGTAGCACCAACAACCCAAGGTTAAAATGTCATTTAAAGTGGTCCTAGGTTTGTAGTGCTCTCAGATGCCTGACCGAGGCAAGCAGAAATCCCCTCTGAAGGAATGCAGCTTAAAACCAAGCCTCAAAGAATTCCCGCAAAACACATACAGAAACAAATTGCCCTAAGCAAGAGTCAGCAGAAACAGTAAACAACAGAATCAGAATGCGAGATACTGTGGATATTACCGTTATTGGATATAGAATACAAAATAAGAATAGTTATTATGTTTAAGGAAATCAAAGAAAGTATGAAAGTTTGACCAAAGAACAAGAGACATGAGATAACAAAAGGCTCGTCAGATGTGAAAAATATTTGAACAGGACTTCTAGATAAGACAAGTATAGTCATTGAAACAAGATCCAAGTATAAGATGCTCATTATTGTTTGTTAGGGAAAAAAAATTAGAAGTCACCTGCATCAGCCAGAGAATAGAAAAATAAATTGTAGTATATTCCAATAATGGAATGCTTTAAATTGGTAAAAATGAATAAACAAGAGCTATGCAAATTAACCTAGATGACCTGTACGAGCATATTTTGAATTAAAAAATTCAAGTTGCAGAAATATACAGTGTGATATATTTGAATAAAGTTAAAAAATGGAAAACAATATATTGTTAGAAATACTGCACACGATATCATAAAAAAGCATATCAAAGTACATGGAATGACAAATATTAGATTCAGGATAGTGGGTACCTTTAAGGGGAGAGAGAAGATATGATGCGGAGTGGAACATTATGAGGACCCTGGCTCACGGACAATGTTTTTTTCTTACACTGGCTGGTAGGCACATGGATATGTGTCATATTTTCTTTTAGATCCTGTTGTATGCCTGAAATATTTTAACTTCTTTTTATGAATGGAACAGAAAAAGCGAAGGAATGATTTTCTTTCCCTTTACACCTAACTTATTTTTTGAGGGGTAGTTATATTATTTATTTTCTTGTTTGTTTCTTGTTACATAAAGAGACTTTCTTTGTTCTGGTCTTTGAACCAACAACAGGCTGAAAATCAAGCCAAGGAGACTAAGAATGAGCTGCACTTAGCGAAGCAACAGTCAGCCTTAGAGGATGGACTTTCCCAGCTGTGGACCAAGTTACAAAGGAATCAAGACCAAGCCAGCCATGTGAAAGCTCAGGCGGAGTCAGCCCGACGCCAGGCTGGGGGCCTTGAGGAGGTACACCCACGACTGCTACCAAGAGCGGACAAACAGAGCTTCTTTGAAGGATAATCCTTCAAATCTACAAAACCTGGATAATCCTCAGATTTTCGTACCATTCATCAACATTTCCCGTAGTGCTGGCCTGTGCTCGGTGGTGTATGTAGGGTCCCAATGGGCATGAAGCCTCTTCCTGAGTGTAGAGCTGTCTTTGGAGAAGACAGAAGTCCTTTGGCCAAATCATCTTGGAGGGTTTACTCCCCCATCTGCTCACCCTGGGATTGCTAGTGGTGTCCTGGTCAAATTTTCCTGACCTTCCAAACTTTCACAATTTATGTCACTAGTCTATATTGTATGTATTTCCCCTTTACTCTAATTAAGTCGCATAACATATGATGAAAACAAGAAGCAAAAGTCACCTGCCAAAGAGAATAGATCAAGTTACAAAAATCAGAGTTAATTAAACAGTTATGGAAAATGGCCCATTAATTTAGGTTGCTGAAAGAACCTATCAACACTTTTTCTTAGCAGGATATCTTTGGTTGGTCACATTAATATAGTAGCTTAAACAAAAGGAAAATGTTCGAGTGTTTTTTACAATTGGTCTATTCTCTTGCTTTTTCTTCCTAATGTGCTGAGTAAATTTCCCACTGACTTGGGCATTGGGAACATTTCCTAGGGATCAGAGGTTGAGATAGGTACTCCCTGCCCACCTCTGCCCACTTCTGTATTCCGTTCCTGGGTCTGCCTTTATTCACCTATTGAACATTCTAGGTTGTCAACCACACGCTGACCCTAAAGATCTCCATTCTAATTCCAAGGGAGATCTTCATACTAACTCTCCTACTTCCTTTCCTGCCTCTCTTCCTATACCTCATTTGTCTCTTACCTTTGTGCCAACCAAATGATGGATCCTTGCTGCATCTAAATCTTTGCCACTCCCTCTGTCCTTCATCTTGCACGTGCAGCTGTTTGATGCAACTGAACCAAAGATTTGTCAAGGATGGTATTGGATCAGCTCTGTCCTCACCTTAACACAGTTCAAGACAATTAGTGCCTCTTAAAGAGTTGCCTTTACATGGAATAATGATTGATGTTTTATAACAAAGAAATTTTATTTTTAATTAACTAAAGCTGAGATTTTTTTTCAACCTGAAAATAAACAAACTATGCAAATAAAAGTCCTGTTGGATATATCAGAGTGACTCCAGATATTGACTGGATTATGGTTTCCTCTTATTCTCTTTATGAACCGTATCAGACAAACATCATGCATGTGTACATGCTTTATAAATACTTTCTTATATGGCTATACCAGAAAAAGTGCATATTTGCATTTCTGTGGAAATAAATAAATAAATACTTTCTGATGACGGGAGTGTGCTCTGTTACAGGAGTTTGTTGAGCTAAAACATCAATATGCTGTTCTTCAACGTAAGACAAGCGCTACAGGACTGACAAAGGAAACAGTAGGAAAAGTGAAACAGCTAAAAGATGCTGCAGAAAAATTGGCTGGAGATGCAGAGGACAAGATAAGAAGAATAACAGGTATCTATTCTTTTTTTCCAGCTTTGTTGAGATATAATTGACAAATAAAATTTTACCTATGGAAAGCGTACAAAGTGACGATTTGATAGATGTATACATTGTGACATGATCACCACAATTAAGTTAAACACATCCATCGCTTCCACATAGTTATCTTTTTTCTTTTTGTGGTGAATATGCTTAAGACCTACTCACATATGCAATACAATATTATTGACTATACTTAGCACCATGCTATACATTAGATCCCCAAACTCATTCATCTTATATCTGAAAGTTTGTACCCTTTGACCAAGATCTTCCCATTTCCCCCACCCCCAAGCCCCAGAGATAGATAGATAGATAGATAGATAGATAGATAGATAGAGAACAGTATCAGACAAACATCATGCATGTGTACATGCTTTACAAATGTTTTCTGATGATGGGGAGAGAGAGAGAGATCACATTTTTCATCCACTCATCTGTTGACAGACCCAGATCCTCAGTTTGTTTCCATGTCTTGTCTATTGTGAATAATGCTTCAATGAACATGGGGGTACAGATATCTCTTTGAGATACGGATTTCATTTCCTTCAGATATATACCCAGAAGTGGGATTGCTGGATCGTATGGTAGTTCTACCTATTCTTTTCTCCACTCCTTCAATTTGACAATAATGACATAATTCTCCACCTTCCTGGTATAATTTATACCAATTTCTATGTAGCGTTGACGCAGTTTAACCACATATGAGGTCACTAGGAGAGAGAAACAGGAATTGGGTTTGTGCTTTGGGGACCGCCACATACCCAGGCCTCTTGCATGGTGTTACTTCTGAGGCACTAAAGGCCATCCACTCGGCGTGAATCAGAACAGACCGAGCTTGCCTTTGGTCACCTTGAAATGCCCTTTTCCTAACCCAGTGATTCTCAACCAAGGGTGATTTTATCCCCTCCCCTGGGGACAAAAATGTCTGAGGACATTTCTGCTTGTCACAACTAGGGAGTACAACTAACAGCTAGTAGATGGAGGCCAGGGATGTTGCTAAACATCCTACAATGCACACAGCATCCCCCCACGACACACAATTATTCCAGCCAAGGTATCGATATTGCTGCGATGGAAACCCCTCTCCTAACCTGTGCCGCTTCCTCTGTCCTCTCATGCAGGTAACTCTTGTGGAGACGGGAAAATCTAGAGTCTAGGGCACTGGGTCATCTAGCATAGATCTGTAGGTAGCCATCTGGAAGGAATCATATTCTGGACAAGGATTTTGATAAAAATGGAAATTTCGATGCACACAAAGTGTAGTAAACATAGAATATGTACAATCAGAAAGTTCATCAGAATCTTTTTCACTATGGATACTCATGATTTTTCTGGGCAGTCCTCACGTCCTTAACTGCCTCTAAATCATCAAGAAATACCAAATGATGGTTGTATTTATTGTCTCCCAAAACTTTAAAATTAATCATATTCATCTGGAATATCAATAACTCTCAAAGCATTAAAATAACCAAAACTCCTCACTTATAAATGCTTCTGTGTTATAAAATGGGTCTTTGGCTTTACAGCCACTTATATCATCACTATGATATGAAAAAATGAAAATGCAACGTTAGTGTGGGCCAAAGTCAGGAAAAATACATACCAAACTGTTAACATGAGTTATCTCTGGGGAGAAGGAGAGTGAAGAGGAACACACTTTTTTTTTTTTTTTAAAGTATTTTTTTTTTTTTTTTTAAGATTTTATTTTTTCCTTTTTCTCCCCAAAGCCCCCCGGTACATAGTTGTGTATTCTTCGTTGTGGGTTCCTCTAGTTGTGGCACGTGGGACGCTGCCTCAGCGTGGTCTGACGAGCAGTGCCATGTCCGCGCCCAGGATTCGAACCGACGAAACACTGGGCCGCCTGCAGCAGAGCGTGCGAACTTAACCACTCGGCCACGGGGCCAGCCCCAAGAGGAACACACTTTTTACATTTAAAAACTTTTTAAAAAGTAGTGAGCTTGTGGGTAGTAATATTTTTAATTTTCGGTATTGTCCTAATAATTTAAAAAAAGAAATACTAGGAAAGATTAAAAATGACAGAATGTTTTTTTACCTTACCCTCCATGGGCAATATCATGAAAATCAGTTTCGGCTATTCCCAGACCTCATCATTACTATAGGAGCAAAAACATGGCAAGAATATTTTCTGTCTTATATTTTCTGTCAGGGTCCAAATTCTTTCTACTCATCCCTGTAGACTAAAACTTTCACAGTTCTTGAAATTAGGTTGGAAGAGAAGTTGAAGTTAGACTTCTCTGAGGAGAAATCTAAAATAATGCATTCCACTTTTTCTCTTTCCATCTTAAAACTGTTTTTGCAACTCAATAAGGCAGGAAAATAAGACATGGATTTGGCCATCTTCCCAAGTCTGCCACTTGAGAAGGGGCTGAACCACAAGGGTTGTGCTCTGTTCCCTCTGTTAGGAAGAGATGCCCATGGGAGCCCAGAATGGAGTCCTTACTTACCTATGCTGGGTCAAAATGCAGGGAGTGGAGAATGGGCCCCAGGCTACAGCCAGGGTCCCTCCGTAGAGCTTTGTGTCAGTCAAGGTCCCAGCAGGAAATGGGAAGCACGCTTGGATGTAATTCTGGATCCTGTTTTTATCAGCAGAGTTGTCTCTGTTATCTATTCAAGCAGCCGCATTTGGCTGATGAGGTGGCTGGCAGGTCTGCCAGGGGCCAGGCTTTGCTAAGATGCTGGACCTCTCTCTACGGGGTCTTTCACCCCAGGCTGCTTTACAGCATGCTTGTTTCAGGGTTCCATGAGAATGAGCACAGAAGCTGCGAGACTCTTGAGGTCCTGCAACATCATTTCTTCTGCTTTCTGTTGGTTAAAACAACTTGCAGGGGCTGGCACGTGACCAAGTGATTAAGTTCGCGCTCTCCGCTTCGGAGGCTCAGGGTTTTGCTGGTTCAGATCCTGGGTGCAGGCATGGCACTGCTCATCAAGCCACACTGAGGTGGCGTCCCACATAGCACAACCAGAATGACCTACAATTAGAATATACAACTATGTACTGGGAGGCTTTGGGGAGAAGCAGAGAAAAAGAGAGGAAAAAAACCCAACAACAACTTGCAAAGCCAGACCTGGTTTACAGGGAGAGGTAAATAGACTTGACTTCTTGATGGGAGGAACTGCAAAAAATGCATAGGAATTAAGGGAATCGACTAAGGGTGCGGAGGTACTGGGTGACCCGCAGCAGTGAGAAGGCGTTAGCCTCCCTGGGCCCGCAGGAGCAGGGGGAAGCAAGAGCGGGGATGCTGTGGAGTAGCTCTGGGAATGCCGGTGCGGAAGGGAAGAGGCCACCTTGCAGGAGCTGGAGTTGAGGGACGTAAGAACTGCCAGAAGCCTGCTGCTCAGCGGGGCGGGAGTCTGTTTGCTCTTCCCGACCTCTGATCGCTTCTCGGAACTGTCCAGTGGCCACGTGTGAATGAAAGCCAGAGGTCAAGGGAGCCAGGTGATGTCATCCATAAAGCCTAGCTTTCCAGGACACAGAGCAAGATGGAGAATGGGTCTGGTGGAGCAAGTGAAAAGTAGCCAGTGCAATCTTGTGAACTTACGTGGTAGAAACACAGGGGTCTTTTTTTCTTTTTGTGCAAATACACTTCCAATACTGAAGCCCCTTTTCAATCCCAAAGGAGCTAAAATGGAAAGTTTCTGGTGACAGAATGATCACCACCTTCCAGAGCAGCCTCTTTAGTCTTTGAACAGCTGTGACCTCTAGAAAGTTCTTTACATTCAGACAAAATCTTCCTTTGTGGAGATTTCACCTGCTAGTTTCATTCTATTTTCTCAGGATGACAAAAAAACACATTTACTCTGCTTTTCTGGCCCTCAAATACTTGAAAATAGCTATAGCACATGCCCTGAATCTTTTTTTTTTTTTTTCCTTTTTCTCCCCAAAGCCCCCAAGTACATAGTTGTATATTCTTCATTGTGGGTCCTTCTAGTTGTAGCATGTGGGACGCTACCTCAGCGTGGTTTGATGAGCAGTGCCATGTCCGTGCCCAGGATTCGAACCAACGAAACACTGGGCCACCTGCAGCGGAGCGCACAGACTTAACCACTCGGCCATGGGGCCAGCCCCTGCCCTGAATCTTTTTTCTCTATATCAAACATCACCAGTTAATTTAACTTTTCTTTTTTTTGTTGTTTTGAGGAAGATTAGCCCTGAGCTAACATCCACTGCCAAACCTCCTCTTTTTGCTGAGGAAGACGAGCCCTGAGCTAACGTCTGTGCCCATCTTCCTCTATTTTACATGTGAGACACCTGCCACAGTATGGCTTAATAAGCAGTATGTAGGTCCGCACCCAAGATTCGAATCAGCGAACCCCAGGCTGGGAAAGCGGAGTGCGTAAACTTAACCGCTACACCACCAGGCTGGCCCTAATTCAACTTTTGTTCATAGGATAGTTTCAAATTTCCTCAGCGATCTGTTTCCTTCTTCTAAAGACTTACTACATGCTAGTTTGACAATTACCCCAAACCGACTGAGTATCCAGGTGTGATCTGACCAAGTGAAGTAGAACATTTACCTTCCTTCTTTTAGAAGTTCCACTTCTACCTAAGGTCAGTTTCGTTTCTAAAGTCTACATCACACGTTAACTGTAGCTCTCTGTACCTCTTCTGTCCACTACTCTATGCGCTCCTTGCTA
Organism: Equus quagga; assembly: GCF_021613505.1. NCBI lineage: Eukaryota > Metazoa > Chordata > Mammalia > Perissodactyla > Equidae > Equus > Equus quagga. The sequence continues at coordinate 33,743,294 of NC_060274.1, read as the reverse complement.
GGGTTTAATAAAATTCTCAGATATTTGTTGAATGAAGAATGGATAAATGAATGGATACATAGATGGATGGATGGATGGACGGATGGATGGACAAGAGTAAAAGGCATCACTGTGCTTTTACTGTTCAGGGACTTCAGTATCGACAAGAGAGAATGAAGAAATGAAAATGTCAGTCCTTTTAAGCAATTCCCCAAATCCAATCAAGGCTTCTCATCCGTCTTTCATGTCTAATGAGTTCTGACTAGATTTAAACTCACATTGGTAAATGCCTTTAGATATAAAATATATATATATATTTTTTAAGATTTTATTTTTTCCTTTTTCTCCCCAAAGCCCCCCGGTACATAGTTGTGTATTCTTCGTTGTGGGTTCCTCTAGTTGTGGCATGTGGGACGCTGCCTCAGCGTGGTCTGACGAGCAGTGCCATGTCCGCGCCCAGGATTCGAACCCACGAAACACTGGGCCGCCTGCAGCGGAGCGCGCGAACTTAACCACTTGGCCACGGGGCCAGCCCCGATATAAAATATATTTTAGACAAAAATATCAGTTTGTCTAGTCTGATTTATGTGAAACCCTTGAGAAGTCAGGTGAAAATAAATGTTTTATCTATTGAATCAAAACACAAAACTAACTACACCTTTAAGAGACACATAAATCCCTGTGTTTGGTATAACATGGGTATCCAGGAGGAATCTATCCAACGGAAATATATCATTTACTTCATTTTCTTCTTTCAGATTTAGAAAAGAAGATCCAAGATTTGAATCTAAGTAGACAAGAAAAAGCTGATCAACTGAAACAGTTGGAAGATCAAGTCATTGCCATTAAAAATGAAATTGTTGTGCAAGAAAATAAATATGCTACCTGCTATAGTTAGGCAGAGTTAGAGTGCAAAATCACCTCTTCCTTCTTTTCTGGCTTCTGATGAGCGGACCTGGGGAGCTGTGCGGGACTTGGGAAGCACTAATGGTCAGCCTCTTCTGCCTCCTTCCCCGAGGTCTCTCCTTGCTGTAGATCTGCCCAGTGTGGCTGGGAGTGGAACTGGGCCAAGGAAAGGCCGCTTCATTTGGAAGAGAAGGGGGAGTAAAGAGGTTGTCTCTGGTTTCAGAAACCTTTCCTCTTGCCTTCCTTTCCTTTCATCACCTAAAAATAATTAGTTACATATGACAAGTACAAATCTAAGTTAGTATTCTATATACTAATACTCATTTCAGTCAAATAAACCTAAACATTAAATAAGTTGCGAGCAGCTGGGGAGGGGAGAAATGGGAAGTTACTAATCGATGGGCATAAAGTTCCAGTTAAGCAAGATGAATAAGTTCTAGAGATCTATCCAACATTGTTCCTACTGCCAACAGTACTATACTGTGTCCTGAAAATTGTGTTAAGAGGGTAGATCTCATATTAAATGTTCTTACCGCAGTAAAATAAATATATAAATTTAAATGAATTAAACTAAAGTAAATAAATATCTCATACTAGGATGGAATAAGTATGGATGGAATGCACTAGATTGTTCTATATTTTATTTTTATTTGGATTCACTTTATCTGTAAAACTATTCTATTTGGAATGGAATGCATACAATTCAGAATGTAACTTGTTTTTACACCCACTTTCCTGTGTGTTGATGCTCCCAACCAAAGGATTCTGTTTTCCCCAAATGGCACTACTTTTCATAATTTGTCTGCGGGCTGTTTTGCTGTAAAATCTGCTACTTATTTTTAAAAGACTAGCAGTTGTGTTGTTGTTGTTGATTTCAAGATGTCTTATTTCATCTTGAAATTGTCTTATTTCAAGGTGGTCTATGATTTCACAGTAATTTTTGTTGCATGTATGATATGTAATAGAGCACATTGCTTCTGTTGGTGACAGCTATCCATCAGAGGGGTTTTAAGGGAATTTGGCCCCACGTTTTCAAATAAGAAATAATATACATCAACATTGATGTATGAAGGAGGAAAAGCAGCTGGAGCCATGTCTCTTAAGGACTGACTCATTAAAAATGGATTTAAAAATTCAACAAAGAGGCTTTAGGGTTACACATAAATATGAAATTTCTTAAAATGTAGGTTAATAAGGAAAATTGCAGTTTCCCTGGAGATCCTGAAGAACAGAATGAAACTTTTCCACGGGAAGAACCACCCAGAAATCTCTCTTGAAATATGATTGTAATGCTGCACATATCCAGCACTTAAGACTTTTGGAAACCTCCACCAACAAATGGCACACAGAAAGAACCAGAGAGTCGAAAAATATAGCTGTCACGAAATCTAAGTTGTTTACTGCATCGTAGAGCGTGGAACGCCCTTCAGCTTTTCCACCAGGATGCTGACTTTCAACTCTGTACAAATGATAGGCTTAATTTTACAAGCATGGTTATCTGTTTGCAATAGCAGCAGTCGATTGTTCCACCTTTTCAGTGCCCAGAGACTATACAAGTAACAGGCCAGAGAGTGTGGACAGGGTCAAAGAGGAAAGAGTTTCTGTCCTCTGACTGGGAGGCTGTTGAGTTCTGGAGAAAGAGAAAATTCCCAAGCCATGAGGAAAGCACAGTAATCTGGGGAATCGAGAACAAGATAAACCCATCATGTCTGTGGGCCTCCAGGGGCTGCAGTTGGATGAGGTTAGGAAGTATTTGATGGACTTTGGAAACATTGCAATTAAAACTGGTTTTGCTTTCTAAACTTTGGTGTTGAGAATAATAAACTTTGGTTATCTTTTTAAAAATGTACATGTGTGAAAATCTCATTCCTCAGTAATGTCAGATAAGTCATCCTAACTTCTATTATTTGCTCCATCAGTTGTTCAAGATGTAAAGGCAAAGATTCAGTGAAATCATCTCTCTTACACATTGCAAAGTAATTTGACAGTGTGTAACAAGATCTATCTTAAGACCAGCTGAACCTGTATATTAAGAAAATCTTAAATTCAGGGGGAAAAGCTTTGTGAATAATTCATTGCAACACTAATGTTAAAATTACAAAGAATCCAAATAACCAACAATAAAAAGCCAATTAAATATTTTACCATTCTGATTTCTTGGCTGCAAACACTGAAAACCAACTATAGTTTATTAAGCAGGAAAGGAATTTACTGAAAGAATATCTGATAGCACATAAAATGGAAGAAATGGGTGGAGAAAATGTAACCAAGGACAGCTAAGCATCTGGCGATATATCCAAGCTCACACTTCAGTAAACTCAGGTTAGGGTGCTGGCCTGCTCATGCTCTCCATCATCCTGTTAACTTCCAACTGTCTCTCCATCTTGTGTCACTCTCTCATGACTCAACATCCCTGTAGAAACATCCAATTGGCTGAGCCTCTTCATGTGCCCTGGCTGCCAGGGAGTGAGAGGAGAGGATGCCTGCCCACTCTGGTCTTGGTAGTGGGAGGGGGTTTTGGCTTCATGTATCTTTTGAATCTACCAAAGGAGGAAGGATTTTGAGGCCAGGCATCAAAAAATTACAAATTTCCATTACAGTTCACCTCTTAGACTCTTAATATCAAAATACATTTTTATCCCATTTTTTTCTTCTAAAGACAAACAAATGTTCCCACCAAGATAATGGTCCATTCACTCAGCCATCTGAAAGTGCATCCGCCTCGTCTTCAAGGGAACCAGCCCACAGTCCCATCACTCCCGGAGTGCATCCAGCTCTAAGGCTCTGGTCTCCAGCTGTGCTCTCTTCCTTTTCCACCTCTGTTACAATTCTGCCCTGATGTACTGCAACTTGTAATCAAAATGATAAAGTCTGCCACCAACATACACCAAGGATAGGATAGTGGAGGAAAGAAGGGAGATAAAAAGGAAATTAAGTACATCTTATAATAAAAAATATAAGTACATACAAAACGTTGCATGTTGAGAAACACAGATGGAGGTTGCAGACTTCATCTCCCTAACTACTCAAGAGGTTATAGTGGGAGGTACGATCTTCTTTCTTTACTCATCCCATGCTCCCTCTCTCTTCAGTAAGCATCTCTTTCCCGGGTAGAATGACCCAAACCTTCTTTCCTGATGGTTCTGAGCCTTTGGAGGTCCTGCACGTGCAGGGGCAGAGAGCTCCTACATTACATCTTTCCCTGGGACGTGGCAGGACTGGATTGTCCAGATTCCGGTCTCACCCCTCCCTGCTGCCGCTGTGTACCAGCAGCTTTATCACCCTTTAAGAATCAAGAGCAATCACCCCAGAAAAAATTATAATTCCCTGCCCCTTTTTTGGCCTGTTTATCCTTTATCATGAGGAGCCTGACACAGCTGGGTATTGGTATGTATACCAATTCAGTGGAACGACTCTTGTGTCATCCAGTAAAAACATACTTCCTTAGAGACCAGAGCGCAAAGTCATAGGCATGGAAGCAAAGTTTTGCCTGTGAATCAATTGGATACAACTGTGAGCAGGGCCACATCTATTTCCCCTCCTGGTTTTAGATCCACGTATTCTGCCCATAGGATGCTCCGTCAGCTTTCATGGTAGAAGGCACGCCTCTGCCTCCCATCTAAGAAAGATAATTTGATGTGAGTAGCCAAAAAAATTAATTAATTAAAATAAATTAAAGTACATAAAGCACGTATACACGATAGTCAACTGAAATTATGGTTAGAAGATACATTTTAATTCTCCATATAAAAAACTTACATGCATCCACATGCACGTATTTCCTTTGTCTCTGTTACAATTATTCTAATGGTTTCCTAAATTTGAATTGAGGGAACACTACATCTACTTAGCACTGGGAGATCTGTTGAGGCATGTGAGGGACCAACACAGAGAAGTCTGGACTGAATTCTGAGCATCTCAGGGCGGCGGTTGGGTGAAGGCAGGAGTTAGAGAGCTAAGGTTCAGACTGAGAGTCGTGACCAGGCCTGTGGAGACTGAGATGGGCAAGATTCAATGACGGGGGCAGGTAGACAGGATTTAAGACACTGGATATGGAAGAGAGAGCAAGACAGTGGACAGTACTCACACACAATGAGGGTCCGCCAGTGAGCATGAGGAAACTCTGTTACCAGAGGCCAGGCAGAGACATTTGCAACCCAGCTGGTCACATCAGAAAATCACTGTGATGATCAGGAAACAAGTGACTATGAGATAGCTGGTATGGTCCATTAAGGAAATCATTCTGTATCTTCTCCTAAATTAGAACCGATCCCATGTGAAGGGCAGCTGAGGGCCAGTAGTTGAGTGCAATTAGCCAAATCACAAGGGGTCAAAAAGAAAGCAAACTGAAGGTAGATCCTGGCAAGAACAAATGAGTCTGATGGGGCACAGGCTAGAAGTCACTGTCTAGTATCTATTCTCCCCCCTTCTTTCTCTTGGTCATAGATTCCTCCACGTTTTAATCTGGCACATGGCTGCCTACTTAGAGAGACTATTTCTCAACCTTCCTTGCAAGTCACTGTGACCATGTGACTAAATTCTGGCCAAGAGGAGATTAGTGAGCATGTTGTGTGCATCTTTATGGGCACAACCTTAAAAGGAAGCTGTTTGCCCTCTGTGGTAGGCAGAATAATGGCCCCCAAAAGAAGTCCACGTCTTAATCTCCGTAACCGGTGCATATGTTTTACGGCAAAGAGAAAGCAAGGTTACAGATGTTTGAAATAAGGTACTAATCAGCTGACCTTGAGCTGGGGCAATCAGCCTAGATTGCCCAGGTGGGCCCAATGTCATCATAACAGTCCTTAAAAGTGGAAGAAGGCGGCAGAAGGGAGAGTCAAAGAGACATCAGCACGGGAAGGACTTGGCCTGATGTTGCTGGGTTTGAAGATGGAGGGAGAGGATCATGGAGCAACGAATGTAAGTGGTCCTAGAAGCTGGAAAAACAAGAGAAGGAGTTCTCTCCCACTGCTTCCAGAAAAGAACATAGCCGTGCAACACGGTGCTTTTGGCCCAGTGAGAGCTGTGTTGGACTTCTAACCTACAGAACTGTAAGACAAAGTTGTGTTGTTTTAATTAACTATGTTTGTGGTATTTGGTTACAGTAGGAATAGGAAACACACCATCCATTTGTTTTTCCCTCTTTAACTGGGACAGAATATGGTGAAGTAACTATGACCATGTAGATGCAGATAATACTAGTGAAACAAGATAGAAAAACCTGGATCCCTGGTTGACTGTACCAGTAAGGGTCCCAGGATATGAGGACATGAGTTGGGACAGTTTAATAAGGGACCTATTTACAAAGATGCACACAGGGCAGAGGAAAGCCACAAAGGAAAGTGCAGCATCCCGGAGCCAGCACTAGACAAGGGGTCTTTATCTCCCTTGGCCTGGGGTGAGGAGAGAGAGTGACAACTGCAAATTGAAGACAGACTGTGTGGGAGGATCACTTAACAGGAGCTCTGATATTGGTCAAGGGATGCAGCCCGCTGTGACAAACTTGCAGAGGATCTTGGGGCATTGACACCCTGATGTCACTCCTCGTCCTGTCCAATCTCTTGTTAGTGCTCCCCATTAGCTAAATCAAGGGACCAGGTTGATGTTCCCATGTAGATCAGTCTCCTGGGGCATAGAGGAGGGGCAAGTTGGATCAGGAGAGGCACAATGACCTCATGGATTAAAGCTGCCTGTGCTCGACTCCCCTGGACTACATGCCAGCTTGAACTTGCACAAGATGGAAAAGCAAAGCTCTCCCATTTATGTCACTATGATTTTGGTCTCTGTTAAAGCAGCTGAACCAACATCCTCATCAATATCTCTAGGGCACTAAGGGGACTCCAAACCCCCTCCAGACTGCTACAACAGTCCCCTCTCTGCCCCGCATCATGAGGACAAGGGACCAAGGGTCAGATGATAAGCGCAAATCCTGGTTTGTCCCCTACATGACCTTAGGCAATTCACAGCCTCTGAATCTCATGTTCTCATTTCCTTCTGCTGTAAAATGCTAATTAATGTACCTGGTGCACGTCCCAGGATTACCAAGCCAATTCATGAGGAAGGGCTTTGAGAAGAGTGAGATACAGCTGAAATCCTTCAAGACAGCCTTGTTATCACATCATGTGTGTTACATCTGCATTTCCCCCTGCTCCATCAGTTCCATAGCGTTGGCCTCCTTGAAATCCCGGTTGCTATCTATCCACCAAACCTAACCTTTCCTTAAGGAAACCCTCATTGGGAGGCGTCTCTCTCTAGCCTAGCTCAAAGCCATTTCTCTGAAGTTCGCTTATGTTGCCAGTTGATTGATATCCCTTATCTGTCTAACCAGATAGTAAATTCCATGAGGACATAGAGCATGTGTTCAGCCACTTCTAAGTCCTTCATAGAACTTAGCACAGCATGGAATGCTCTATTCGTTCACTTACATATTAGTTCCATAAATCGACTCCAAATTGTTGCAAGTCAGGCAGTCCTCCGACCATCCCTGAATTAAAATTTTTCAACTGTAATACGAAACCAGCTCACTATATGGTTCAGCCCCTCTAAAAATGTAATTGGGAACAATTCAAATCTTTACCTCAATATTTAGAGGAAAAATTGTCCAGTGGGAATAGAATACACGCATAAGGCAAAAGAAATCCTTTTCCCCATCACACCCACTCTCAATAACTAACACACTCTAAAGCGGCTAATGGAAATCCTCTGCTCTCTCTGGAAACTCCTCCCCTGCTAGAAACTTCCCCACACCAAGCTCACACAACTCTTCATTTTCTTGGGCTCTCTCCTCTCAAATCTAGTCTCTGCCCTCTGCACTTGCTCACTCTCGCTTTTCCTCTGCCATGGATGTTTGTTTACAAGACTGTAGATATTTTCCTGGTCATGCGACCATAAGTCAGGGTGAGCCACTCCCAAGTGAAGGTCATGGCCTCACAGACGTGCAACATCTACACTTCCCAGGCAGAGCTCACTGAGCCAAAGTGGGAGAGACTTTCCTTTTCCTTCAATTAGACTCTGTCTACAAAAAGCGATTGCATAAAACATTAAAGGACACATTTGAAAACACATTTTTATATACAAATATAAAGGTTTATGTATTTATATATATTTAAGATTTATGCAAGGTCTATATAAATGCAACTATAATTTGTCGATTTCTCAATAATCCTTAGCCATTGAACAAATTAGTTTAATCAAACCTTGCAGTATTCAAACCCCAGCACATACATCCCCCGTCTTCCTCCTCCCTGGCTCAACCCCACCCCACAACAGGCTTGAAGAGAACTTTTTTGCATTCACTTTATGCTTCTAACTAAAAGTTCTTTCCCGCTTCTGATTCTGGTGCCTTAGAAAAGTGAAGGAATTTGGTGACCAAAGTTTCCACAGGCTTTTTCCATTATGAAGTTTGAGGCTTTTAGCAACAGAGCCTCCTGCTTAGAATTTGCCAGAAGTCAGTCTCCCTGTCTGTTCTTTCACCTTTCCTGCCCTCAGCTGCTTCTCTCCTCTTGAGAGACCAAAAAAAGGAGCATTTTTTTCTCTCCTTCCAACATAAAGCAGCTGAAGCAGAACTTTTCTTAACACCTGCTCATCCATCAGCACCTCGCTTTTCTCTTCTGGGGATAACTTGAACCTACATGTAATCTTAGCTTTACTCATTAAATGCTGTGAGTGGTCATTCTAGAACGTTCTTCCTGACCTGCCTCTGATTCAGCCCGCCAACCGAACGAACTTTGCTACACAAAGCAAGCTTACCGCAATCTATATCAAACACATTAGTCAGAACACAGGGTTTTTTGAACCGAGATGTGTCTTCTTCATGTTCATATAAATTGATTTTTAACAGTCAAGTGTTTGATTCATAGCGATAGCCAACATAGTTCCACACACAACCATAGTTCTCTTTGATGACAAACACCCAAAGAGTGGGGACCAGTGGCTGGCTGCATTTTATCTTATACTCACTAGGGGCTAATAGACTAAGTATACTGCATTTCAGAGCTCTCTCTAGTCATCCCAACAGGACACCACGATTCAAATCTAATCTTCAGTACTGGGACTTCCTCACAGGGAAGACTTTGAAATATTTAGCCCCACTAAACATTCACAGGAAAAACACTTAAATCTACTAGTTGGAGATATTGCCTCTGATGGGGAAAGATTTAAAATAACTGTCAGGAAAGTTCTAGATACAGCTGGATAAATGCTTAGAGACACTAGCTGCAGGCACATCAGGAACTCTTACATTATACGCTCCCTCATACTGCCTCTCTTTCAGATAAGAGGTTTAAGAAACCCATAATGCAGGAGATTTAAAGAATTTCTTAGTCCCATCCCCTGGTTTTCTGAAGAATATTAACGTTAACTTAGCCAGGATCACACAGCTGGTTGGCAGATATGCCAATGCCGGTGTAATGGGAAATATATCCTGTGATGATGCTCATTGCACCCTCTCTTTCAAGACAACTCGCTCTTTGAACTAAGGCTCTATTAAATGGACCATCAAATATAGCAGAACATTTTCTTAAAATTGACTAACCTATTTCTTTACATAAATGGCATGTCTTAGGAGTTAAATACTTTTAACGTGTTAATATTTCACAGAAAGTAATTCTACTTAAAACAATGTCCAAAGTAGCTAAACAAATAGAAACGTTTTATCCTTAATGTTAGTGAACAAAAATGTATAATTTGGGGGGGTTAGTTTTGAGACTAGCCAACTAAGTGAGCACATAGTTGTCCTTATTAAACACATTCAAGAGAATTGTTTTCAGTCCTCAAAACTTCCCATGTAGCTTTTAAAAATAGGACTAACAGTATTACCTATAAATAAGGTAGGTGAAATTTTAGATACTAAGCCCTATTATATCTCAAATTTATTACAATATATATTCAACAAAATTCATTTGATTATGTAAGAAAAGAAAATGAACCTTACTACTAAAGGAGCTCCTTCATTGGGAACATTACTTCTATATAATATAGAACCAGTTTCTAGGACTCTCTAATAACCAAACAGCTATCCAGATTATTACCACTGTTAAAGTGAATATCGAACTAATCCAAGTTTTTTTTCTTGGTTTTCAGTTAATTGAGTCTATTAAAGGTATCACCATACTGTGAACTTTCTAGAAAGGAGCAGAAATGGGCATTAAATGGAGCCTGAAAATCTAACAACCCAATGAGTGTTTGAGGATTCCAGAGATTCGTATCATGGGAAGAAGCTCAAAGCTTGGAAAAGCTGTATAAACATCCCATATCTAAAGATAAACACTTGGGGATCTTTATGGCATTCAGGTTTAGCTTTGTGTTGGCCATACTGCCTTATGACTCATCTAGAAAAGGCAAAATATGAATGGAAAAGATTAAATATTCAGGATTAAGAGAACAACTGTTTTCATTTCAAAAGAGGAAGTCTAACATTTCTTACAATGTAAAAAAAGTCAATCTATTTAGACATGATTGATAATGTTTTTTGTTATAATTTTTCCTCTTTAAAATCCCTGTTCTGTTCTTCAACTCTTCAGCCCACCATCATACAGCAGATATATAGAAATGCATATACTAAATTTTCTCCTTAACAAACTCAATTTTCTTTCAACCCAGTTTGTCGGGGGTGGGGTGGGGGGGGGCAACTCTAATATACATGCAATTTGAAAGACTTAAACATTTACATAAACACATTTCTTTGTAAGAAAAGAAAATCAACCTTCAGCTGTGAACACAGCTTACCATATTTTGATGAGAACATAGGAGAAGAAGTGGTTAACAAAAACGAATCGTGACTCCTATAACACTGCATTCAAACCCAAATAGATAGTAACACTTCTACTCAACCCAAACTCAAGTTCCATCAAGTACCAGCATCTTTTAAGGGATAGTAGCAAGCTTGATTTGGTTTTCCCCAGTTTTGGCTGACCAGAAGACAGACCCTTTTCTTGGGGATGTGAACGTTGCCCCACCTCTCCATCTAGGTTGCAGACTATATTAAAGTGAACTTCACTTCTAAATATAGGTCACTTGTGAGATTGCAACCATAGGAAAATGTTTTAACTTTGAAATAATTTTTAGGACAAGGTCTATACGTGTTATTATGGAAAAAATCATAAAGGGGGAAAAGCTATCATTTAATATTTTGGGCTGTATATACAGACAATTCCTGGGCAGCCCCTGTTGCTAATTCCTCAAGGAATATAATATACATATAGCGTACATGTTTTTCATAATTGGAGCCTACTGTTCCCCCAATTATATCATAGAAATAGGCCTCATATTTTTAGGCAACTGCTTAGTATTCCATTACAGGAGTCTAACATAATTACTTACCTAAATCCCCTATTGGTGATTTAGATTATAAATCTTGTTATGCACAATAGTGTCAACATCTTTATAGGCATAATTTGGCACATGTTCCCAGAGTCAAAATTATGTACATTTTGATTTTGAATATATTTCAGATTGCCCTCCAGAAAGGCACAATTTTACCTTTCCAGTCATCACTTTTATGCTAGTGTGCTCATGAACTTCATTAGAGATGAGGTGATGAGACATGGGGACTTGACTTACCACTATATCAATGCCCCCTTGCAGCTTCTCACACGATTGTGAAAGTGCAGGTGCCTCTTGTAATCCTCGAGTAGATTATACCCTCCTCCTTACAGTACAGAGCAGTCGCTGAGCAAGTTTATGTTAATGCTGGATGTATTTGCTCATACTTCTTGTATCTAAATCATAGCAGACTGCTCACATTTTTATTTTTCCCACAGAATAAAATGAAACGTGGTATATGACTTTTGTTAAAAGTATCAGTGTGTGTCGGGTATGACTCATTCTGGCTAAAGAATTACCTGTGAATGATCTCTCCCCAGAAAGAACAATGGGCATAGTTCCAGGCATTTATTGAACGAATGCATTCAACAATTACCTGATGAGCTCTGTGCTCAGTGCTGGGGAAATTAAGACGCTGTCAAGGCATCTCAATTTAGCACCCACAAAAAATATATTCATACACTAACCATCTATTTGGTGAATATTCATTGCATACTTACAATGTGCTCTGCGCCATGCTAGTATTGGGGATACAGCAGTGAGTGCAAGAGGCAGGGCACCTGGCCTCATGCATGGTGCATCTGTTCTAGAACAATCTAGAAGACCTCCAATAGGTGTATGTCCGAGTATTGTACCTGGGCAGTGGAATTGAGAAGGTTACACACACGAAGTATCATCAGAGGTGGACTTTGAACATAAGTAAAAGCTGGCTTGGTGGAGGAGAGGAAGAAGGCATTCCAGGCAGAAGGAACTGGATGAGCCAAAAAAACAGGGTTTGAGTTTTGAGAATGGTGAGGCTATCAAGCTAGAGCTTGGTGGGGTGGGACGCTGATAGACTGAGGACGCAGAGATGAGAGAGATTATACAGGCGCCAGATTTCAAAGAGCCTGAACTTTGTACTTGTTTCTCAGATAAGGAAACTGAAGCACACAGAAATGTGACTTACATGGTCCCAGTGTGAGAGCCTTGTCATGTCATTCAGTAAATCCATTAGTGACGAGACATGATGACTTTTAATTCCATAAGTCTTTGAATCTACATTTCATAGTAAGAACTCAGACTTAGTCAACATTTATAGTACGCTTTATTCAAAGCATCACAAACATTTATATTTCAAAAAAGATTTTGGTTAGATTTTTTTTTGTCTTTAATTATACCAGTGGTAGACAAATACATTCTCCTTGTTAAGAGGAAGCTAAAATTATATATAAGGCAAGAGTCCCCTTTAACCCCATTCCAAACACGATCTTTGTACTTTCCCTCAAATTACCCACCCCTACCCATTTGCCATGCCGCCTTCTAGAACTTTATCATTGTCTATTTACGTGTGTGTGTATATTTATAGAAATAGACAACCGTAACATTCTTCCTTTGTCTTAGACTTTAGCCCTTGTTGACCTTTGCCAGTAGCGTACACATTTAGTCCTCCCAAAATGTAGAATATATCCTGTTGGTATATAGCAGAGCTTGGTGCATGGTAAATGCTCAAGAAATGTTAAAGAGTAAGACGTATGTTGCTGCGAAGGCTTAAGGTACTAAATTGGGTAGACAGGAGGAGTTGCCAAAGGTCAGCCAAATAGTGGTGATTATTGCCCACTGGATTAGAATGTCCTCTGGGTACATGGCTGAACTGTCAGCTCCATATTCCATGACTTCCACAGAAACCATTTAGTCCTAGAGGTTAATAGCAACATTTCATCAGCCATCTTGAAAAGAGCAGACACATCCCACAACTTCTTTGTCTGGCAAACAGCCCAATAGGTGAAACGGCACCTAATCCTGGAGTGAGACCTAGTGCTGACTTGTTTCTGATGCGATAAAAACGCGCAGCCACTCGGCTCCGGGTGGGCTGGCCTTCGTAAATCTGATTAGCAGCCTTGGCAGCAGCAAGCGGGGCAGCCGTGATGAAATAAATGCTCTTTCCAGAAGAGCAGGCTTGTGCTTTTAGAGGAACTGCAGTTGTAGAGTTAATGCTGCTAGAAGGCCAAGGGCATTACGGTCGGAGGAGATGAGGCAAGACTGCTACTATTTGAGAGAGGGGACGGTTTTTACTCGCATTTCTATCCCTTCTGAAATGTGCTCACTATCAAAGATCTCATCTTCCCAGGGTCAAAATACAGGATTGAGAATTAGGATCCACTCCCAGTTCACGCCACGAATAGCAGGGGAGCGTTTACCTTGCTAATTAAATCCAGTTTCCTGGATCACCCTAGGTAATAATTAACAACCCAGAACTATGAGATAGGTTTGTAGCAAGAGAATAGATTGTCACTTCAAGCCTCTGGTACAAAGAGATTGCCTGAATCTTACTAGGTTCAAAACACGGGTTAAATAAGCACTTTTTCATTCACTCAGCATTTCCTAAGGACCTACTGTGTGCCAGGCATGAGACTAGGAACTCATGGGGAGATGTGGAAAGGACTTCAGGGGCTCACTGGGAGCTGAACTTGACCTTTCAAATGGAGAAAGATACAATCTGGATCAAAAAGCAGAGTAAAGGAAGATATAAAACATTATTGGAATAAAGGAAGTCCTTTTTTCTTTTCTGGCTATTACTGAATTTCAGCATCCTCATACAGCAGGGGGAAGTAACACCATTGGCCGAAATGAAATTTTCAAAATAACCTTTAAAGTATAATTTTAGGTGGATTGCTCTAAGAGATGAACTCAGTTTAATTAAGACAATTTTTTCTAAAACTTAAGTATCAACCACTGAGCGTTAGCTGCCTGCTGAGTTTGATGTTAGTGATTTGCAATAAACATGATGAATCACTTACACATGAAGGTGGAGATGGAACATGCCAGCAAAATGAAACTTGGGCTCATGAATACCATTCAAGTCTTAAGGTGTTTAACGGACTACATTTAAGGTAATCCTGCTATGAATCTGATAAAAAAAATTTTGAAGAGCTTTCCTAAGGCTCTCTAGCCTTACCTCAGACATTAATCTCTCTCCTACTCATATTTAAAAGGCCAGGTTAACAACCAGATGCTAAAATCCATAAACAAAGAATAAATAGTGAATTTGCCCCATTTAGAGTGTTTCTATGACACTCCTGTTAAATATAGGTTAGAACTTAAAAAGGTTCGGAATTCAAGGGTGTAGATGGGTAAAGAGAAAGTGCCCCCATCTCCCTCTGGATCTAAAGAGTCATCCCACCACCTTTCTGGGAGGTGGAATGCAATGGCTTTTCAACCTCGCAGAAAGCCTGTAAAGAGCTCGAATGAGGCCTTCTTACACCTATTTTAGTGACTATTTTAAAACATTCAAGTATAGACTTGGGTACTCATTTGTGACACTTTTTTTAAGATATTTAAGAATAGAGAGATGGCCATTTTTAAGACATTACATGTTGATAAAGATCTGCCTGAAGGGATAAACTAGGTTATGTTGCAGTTTAAAAAAAAAGTCCCAAATCTCAGGCTAAAAACAACAAAGGTTTATAACTCTCATGCTGCATATCCAGAAAAATTTATTGGCTAACGTAATGTGTTCTGACTTCAGGCATAGCTGGATCAAGATACTCCAAGGAGGTCCTTAAGGATCTGCCCTCTTGCCTCCCTCAGTTCCCTTTTCCACTGTGTTGGCTCCTGTCTCAAGCAGCCTCTACCACTTTCAGGCTGACATCCATAGAACTCCAAGTTCATGGGGAAGAGAGGTTTTCTAGCTCGCCCATGATAAATCCCAACAACTCCCACAAAAATCTCAGAAGTCATTCTAACTGGCAAATGCCAGTTGCATACCTATCCCTCAATCCATTACTGGGAAGAAGGGGACGGAAACACACAGACGCGCCTGGAGCCCGTGGGGGGATTAGCCCCATCCAAATTATGTGGGCTGAAAATGCAAAAGGACTCGTCCCCTCAAAGAAACTCGAGGTGCCGTGACCAGACGAAGGGAGGTTAATGCAAGCCCACACAGCAGTTTCTATTGTGTGGTCCGAGACTGACAGTGCCGTGACTCCCCGCCTCATTCAGGCCATGATGGTTTCCTGATTATAGAGGGTGACAGTAACGACCCCTCGGTGCTCCCTTATTGGTTATAAGGAAAGGTTATTCAATTTTAGTTATTCGTCCAAGAAGTAGATATTGAATGTGTACAATACACCAGAAACTCTGCCACCTGATGGGAATACGAATTCCAATAAAATAGTCTCTGCCTTCAAAGCGCTCCTGGGGGGCAAGGACATTTAACCCCAAATAGTACTACCTATTATAAAAGAGGTATGTGGAAAGTGCTGTGTGACATTTGTCCTGAACTTTACTGACCATTGAACTTACTTTTCTAGATCAATCCTGAGTCTCGCAAAGTACACTAAAATCTTTTCAAAACAGCAAAAATCTAGTATTGTGCCTGAGAACAATGTTATGTAAACAGCCAGGTTTTAGGACCTAAAGATCAAAGTCTAGAATGTAACGTCCTTGTTGTTCCACTGTCAATCCAGGATTTAAAATGAGACACATAAGTGGCATTGTAAGACTGTGTGAAGGTGACCTTGAAAGCAGCTCTTGGTTTTCTCAAACAAAAATAATAAATGCCTCAGGGAGATCGCTGTCACACAGTCTGAGATGGAACAGCCAACCATTTGCAATTCCATCTGCCATTCAAAACACTGCAGAACTCTCCGGTAAAGACTGCCTGATGCTGAAGTACATGGTAAGTACAGGTGGGGGACGAGAGGGTCGCATCAGCAGGGGCGAAGCCTCGATGGCCTTTTCTAACAAAAGTGGTTCATTCCTTCCAAACTTGCAACATCTTTAGAAATCAGGAAGTTATGTGAAATATAACAGAGAGGAAGAATTTGTTTGTGAGTGAATTTGGAAGTATTCCCAAAATGAACTCAAGTCTGGTGAGATTTCTTTTTCTCTTTGGAAATTAGTGAGGTAGAAAGTAGACATTTAAGATTTAAGAAAGTTTCTCAAACACGGAGACCAGTCTTTATTGAGTTTCATTCAAGAAACGTTTGAGCACCACAGCGTACCCCATGTCACATTAGGCAATGTTTATGCACAAATGAATGTTACACAGCACTTGTCCTTGTCCCACTGTCTATTGGGGGAGGTGAGGGCACAAACAGTCACAGCATTCTGTCATTTACGCGGTAACAGGTTTTTACAAGGTGCTGTGGAGAGCCTTCATGTGGAAGAGGAGGCTTCAAAGATGCCTGGTAGTTCACTAAGCTGATGAAGTCAAGGAGGGCCCATGTAGCAGAGAGAAAGAAATGAAGGTATACAAAGCATGTCATTTTAGGAAGTTCACATGGGCAGAAGGAAGCCACTGAAGCCTTCTGAACAAGGGAGGGACATGATCAAAGTTGTGCCTCTGAAAAATCCTTCTGGCAGTGTTACAGAGAATTGGACTGGAGAAAGGAAGAGTTTGGAGGGAGGAACACCAGCCAGGGGGCTCCTGTGGGCATTCAGACCAGACATGAGAGACTGAACTAAGAAAGGGCAATGAGGCTGGAGCAATGGGGACGTGATGAGTAGTTGCTAGTAAAGTAGAAGTGACAGGCACTAGTGATGGGGTGAGAAGTGTCCAGCCTGACTCCCAGCTAGGCTGGATTCATGGGCATGTGATCTGTGTACTCACAAGGCCTCTCCGCTTAGAAGGGTCCCAGGCTTAGTTTCATGCTCTATGGCCACCATCTTGAAATTGTGACTTTTTGAACAAGGGGCCCCACATGCTAATCATATAGCCAGCCCTGTTCCCAGGTTTCCATCTTGAGCTGAGGGGTAGATCATGGTGCCAATAACAAATTAGAAACAGAAGAACACATTTTGTTCTACGAGGGGTGAGTGGAGAGATGAGTTCAGTTTTGCAACTCATAGGTCATCAAAGTCAAGAGATTCAAGAGGCTGTAGAAATGGATGTACATCCCAAGCAAGGTACAGGCTAGAGTTACAGATGTGGGGAGTACCAACGCCAAGGTGGTGGAGACCCTGGTTGCAGATGAACGAGTGTAGAGGGAAAAGAAGCTGGAGACAGAGCCTTCTGGAGCATCAATGTTTAAGGGATCAGAGAAGGGGAAGAGACATGCAAGAGGGGGACTCAGCATTCTGTGGGAAAATTTTGGAGGGAACTGTGTCCTGGAAGCCAAGGAAAAAGGGGTCCCAAGAAGAGGGGAGTGAGCATGTGAAACATATGCCACAAAGATCAAATAGGGAAAACCTCCATTGCATTTGGCAGTTAGAGGGTCAGGTGGTAACAACTGAGAACAATGGCGGAGATGGAAGTCATATTATAACGAGATGAAGGAAAAACTAGGAGGAAACTAAGTGCAGACTATCCTTTCAAGAACCTGGGCTACGGAGTCAAAAGAAGGAAAAGAGGAGAGCAGAGGGTGTGTAGAATAAAGGCAGGTTTTGGTTTTTTCCCTTAAAGTAGGGGAATGGCGCAGGTTTGTGTGTCGACAGCATTGCTCCCAGGAGGACGCTGACCAGGGACAGCGATAACTGCCAGGTGGGAGGGAGGGTTCAGCTCCTGGGAGAGCAGAGGCCGGACTCAGGAAAGAGGCAGAATCCAGGGATGCTTGCAATCTGTATGGACAAACAACTCCAAGAAGCAACTTTGGCTCCAGATATTGAAAGCTCCACTGGGGGAAAAGACATTTGCCTCTAAAAATTTTTCTTTTAGTTAAGCTCTGAAGACCTTTCATTGGAATATGAGACCCTCACACCAGCACCTGCTTTCTCAGGGCCGCCCAGGCAGCACTGCGGACCCTGAGCCTCAGTTAGAGGCACCATCCCCAGGCTGCAGCAGAGCAAGTGCTGATCTGGTGAATAATTAATGCACCAGCAAGACCTGAGGCTCCTGCCTCCCTCAGCGGGAAGGATGTTTATAAACTCATAAAGCAGCTTACTCTATGCTCTAATGATTAAACTTCCCTGGGCCCGACTTCATCGCAGCTAAGTTAAAAACTGACCAACTGGCCACTTAAACCCTTCTCCCTGGGGGTGATTAATTAGAAATCAAGCAAAACCTGACCAGACTAACAACTAACTCCAGTCCCCTTGTTTGGAGCACTTCTGCCCGGAGCAGGACTGAAGGAAGCCCCAGCTTTGACCCCACCCAGTGCAAAGGCAGCAGAATTGGGCTAATTCACAGAAAGAGTGGCAGAGTCCCACCACCTGCCTCTCTTCCCTCTCCAACCCCCAGGAGATGGGTGAGCTCATATTTACCCCTTATCTAACCAGACAGGTCCACACAGCGCTGTTTGAGACCCTTCTGGAGCGGCCCTCTCGCCCACCTCACCAGTTGTACACCTGGAAGTTCCTCCCTAAAATTGCCCGGGTTGTACTTTGTGGAGATTGTGCAGAAGTGCGCCTCATGGGAGACCTCCGGCTTCGGGACTGAGTCACCTTTGTCACAGAGATGGGAAAAGGCGTCACTAACAATAGTGTCGTTCGAGAAATTACCTGAATTAGGGCCATCTTCTGGATTTAGGTAAGAAGGAGATTTTTAAAAACAGAATTAGAGGGGTAGTTCAGTGCTGTGGCCGCCTGCGTGGCAGGGACTCGAGACAGGCCCTGAATAAACGTGGGCGCAAAAGAAGCGTAGAAAAGAGCAGTTCCTTCCTCCTGACGAAGACATTGCAGGGGTCGCGCACAAGAGCAAGCTCAGGGACCCCGGGAGGCTCGGTTCCCTCTCAGGAACAAACCTGACAGGTCGACCCCTCTTCCTTAAGGATTGAGCGCACGGTGCCAAGCTGGAGCCTTGGGCACGTTTTCGTGACTCACTCCTTGCAAATGTAAATGCACCAGCGCGCGGGAGGTCCCGGCCAGCCCCTCTCGCCGGCGATCGAGCACCCACCTCCGAGCCCAGCCCTGCCGCCCCCGCGTCCCCAGCGCCCTGCTCGGGACGAGCCCCCAGCGGCGGCCCCGCATCCCCCCCCGGCGACCGCAAAAGACAAACCCCGCAGCGCCGGCAGACGCCGCGTTAAAACAAAAGAGGTTCCCCGGAGGGTGGGACCCGGACCTCACCCCCTCCTCGCCAAGTTGCGGCCGCCCGCCCCCTCGCCCCTACTCCCCGTGTGCGCATGAGCAGAGACGCCTCCCTCGGTTCCTCCCAACGCTAAACTTTCTAATTCCCTTCTTTGGGCTGCGGGGCCGCCGGCGCTGGGAGAGCGCTTGCACCGCCGGGTGAGCAGAACAAAGTGGCTGCGCGATTTTTCCCCTCCCCACCCTCCACCCCTGCTTCCGTGGGAGCGGCAGGAAATGGAAAGGCCCCTCTCCACTCTCTGAACATTTGCCTTTTTTTTTTCTTCCACCTCTCCAGAAAGAAAGACGGGGAAAAAAGAGCAGGCGGCTCGGCGGGCGTGTTCCACCTCCTGTGCCGTGTCCCCTCGGCGGCAGGGTCTGGACATGAGGCTGCTCCAGGTGTTCGCTTTCAGCGTCGTAGGTAATTCCGAGGAAACAGTGGGGGAAGGGGGTGGGCTTGGACCTGGGGGAAGGAGACCCCAAAGCCATTTGATCCAGCTTCGAGGATCGGGAGAGGGACTGGGGTGGAAATTATGCCCTGGGATTAAACGCCAGCGCCCTTGGTGGCCGCTGAAGACGGCGCGCGAGGATCGCTGTGGACCCGCATCCTGGGGCCTCCCGCGGCCGCCGCTCGGGGCTCTGCGCCTTCAGCCTGATCACGGTGGGTCTCTCCCCCGAGAGGGGTGGCAGGCAGGCTCCCTACAGTGGAGGCGCTCTCCGCGGAGGGCTCCCCTGGGGCCCATTTCCCAGGAGAGTGCCCGAGCTGAGCTCAGGCTAAGTCTTGGGAACAGATTGGGGCCATGTGGCTTTAATTAAGCATCGCCGTTTGCCCCCGGATGGCGCCAGAAACAGCTGGACCGGGTGCTTCCCCGGGATGACGAAGCGTTGAAGCCACTCCAAAGCCGCAGGGACTGCCCACTCGCCCCTTGCTCGGGAAATCGGTGTCCGCCGCGAGCCCTGCCACCTCGTCCCGCTTGGGGAGCGCCCACGACCTCCGAGCATGCACGCACACACACTGGCGCGCCCCCTACGCTCTCAAATTTCCACGCTTACACATTAGCACTCTCACACTGAACACGCATAGGCTGCCGCGTGCACGCGGGTTCACATAAACACGCGCGCACGCGTGCGGTGTGTGGCCGCCTGCCTCCCTGCGCCCAGGTTCAGGCACATGGAAGTGGCTTGTCTGCACATCTACCTTTTGTGGCCAGAGCTGCTTCCCCCGGGCAGATCAGGGTGGGGCGAGTGTCAGTGGCTTTACCGCGAGTGATGCTCTTGGGCTGCTGGACAAACCTGATGTCGTGTCTGTTTTTCCCCCCGAATCCTTCTCTCCACGTCCCGGCCTCTCCCTTGCCTGTCTCTGCATTGTGTTTCTTTTCCGTGCATTCTGCTTTCTCCTGAATCTACTCTGTCGCCGCCCCTGCTTGTTTCTTTTGCTCGGTCTCGCTCCCTACTTATGCTCTTCTACCCTGTCGCCTGCCCCATCTGCAGCCCTGTGCGGAGCCCAAGTGGGCGCTCAAGAACCAGAGTTCAGCTACGGCTGCGCCGAGGGCAGCTGCTACCCGGCCACGGGCGACCTTCTCATCGGCCGAGCACGGAGGCTCTCGGTGACCTCGACGTGCGGGCTGCACAAGCCCGAGCCGTATTGTATCGTTAGCCACCTCCAGGTGAGGGCGGAGAGCCGAGGCTGCGCGCGCCTCCTCCAGTCCAGACCTAAAGGGCAGGTCCCGGGGACTCAGCATCCTGCCAGCTATCCAGATAGGAAGCGCGGCCAGCCAGGGAGTCCCGGGAGTAGGCTAGCAGCTCACCCTTCTGCCCCATGCCGGTTTGCACAGTTGCATCCGCCAAATGTTTCCTGCCGCGGCGCCGCCGGCACAGTCAGTATGGAAAGGCAGGGCTGCAGGCAGACCTGGCCCCTGGCCCCTGGCCCGTGCTGCAACCCGGGGGCTACAGAAGTCCTGTGTTGGGTTGTGTGTCTTTAAATCTTTCCTCTTTGGAAACGTGTATAAAGGTGCTTTATCCCCCTTTTTTTGTACTGAGTAGTGATCTTGGGTGTTTCCTGAATCTTTTGCTTAGATAAAGGGTATTCCAGCGCTGACCGACGCCTTGCAAGGTCGCTCCAATCTCGGAACCTGTTTTTTTCTCCTCATTTGCTGCTGTTCCCATCTACCTCCATTAGATATCAGGATCAGATGCTTTCTTTTTGAAAATGCGTGGTTGCCATGGTACCCTGATAGAGGAGGACCAAAATGAAATTTCAGGGTGTTATCTGTTTCTAAAAGTAGAAGCAGATTTTAGATTTCACAAGTCACGTTTTTACAAAGTCAAAACTAATTTTAATAGAAGACACAAAGTATAAACTATCTAGAATCAGCATGTCTTTCCTTGGTTTTTGAAGAGGAGACTGACATCTCTGGCCTCTAAGGCAAGCTGAAGATGTTGGTCTTAGAGGTAGGGCAAGTTCCAAGCCCCTTGCTCTAGTTTTGGTCACTTCACCCATCTATGTACCTGCCCTTTAGGAGTAGGACAGAGTGTTGTGTGGTTTGCACAGCAGATGCCTTAAAATGGAGTCACTTTTACAAAGCAGAGAGAGACCATTCCTGAGACTTGATAAATTAAACCAAAGGAATGTGGTAAAGTGGATTTCGCTCATTTGCTTCCAGGTTTATACAGAGATGTCTAGACTGCTTCCTCCTGATTAGAAGGGAGGCTATAATTAAACGTTTTTTTTTTTAAGTTCTGGTAATTGTTCTCCAGTATTAGTTTCCTTGACTACAAGTTAATGAAGGCAGTTGATGTTACCTTTTTCTAATATTAGCATGTAAATTTTACCTAAAATACCGTGCTAACATTTACCTCAGAGGCCAGGACATGCTGTAAATGAATCACCAGATTCTGAAACCTGCTTTGACTAGAATGAAAATTGGACTATTTGCCTTAAAAGCAAGTGGAGCCAAACTCTAGTTTACATGATAGCCATGAAATTGTGGGGTGCTCTTCGCAGATGTCAGAGCCTAAAGAAAGGGGCTGGGTGTGCAATTTTCTTAGACGTTTAGTGGCGGTAAAAATTGAGTCAGGAGGCTTAAGTATTTTGTCCAGGGTCCCATTGCATCCCTGACTTCTTGTCTCTATGTTTTAGTTAGTACCTCATGCCAGTGTCTAAATCCTTTCAGGAGGAAGGTGATAGCTGATAGGTAACTAAATAAATATGAATGTAAAAATACAGTCAATTGATACTGTCCTTATAAGAAAATCACCCTTGTGGAAATGTTCTTTGTAAGATGTATGTGGGTCTCTACAGATTTCACTCTCAGCATCATTTTCAGACTTAAGAATAATCTGCATTTCAGAAAATATGCAGAGAGTGAAGCTCCATGTGGCAAAGGGAGCTATTAAGTTAGGCTGTTTATGACTCGCCATGGTGGAGGGCAAAAAGGGTTCTTTGAACTCCCCGGACCCAAATGCCAAAGTGGCTGTGGGCCACAATTTAGAGAGAAGGAAAATGAGAAAAGTTCAAAGCTGCTCTAAAACCTAAAGTATACCTTAATTCCAGTTCAGGTCCATTTGGGTGCTCTTTGAGTTGGTCCCAGTTTAGAATGTTCCCGACACAGCAGGACAGCCTGGTACCCCCTTCCCAGATATTCTGAGCGGTTCATAGGTGTTAGCCTGTATGCTACCACCACGGATTCACTGCTTGGGCAGAGTAGAAACTGAGAGATTTTATTCTGTAGTTCCCAAAGCTTCTTAAATACTTCTGCCTAATACTCGGTTTCTGCCTTCTGTAGGTTTTAGGAAGTCAGCCCAAATGAATTGTTCTTTTTTTCTTTTATTTTCAGTTTGCTTTACGTCAGCGAAAATTCTCTAATACCTCTTCTGCATTTTACTTTAAAAGTAAGCTTCTCTAGCTGTTTATTGAGCTTAAGGCTTAAGCCTCGAAATTTCGTTTTGATTAAATTAATAGCTTGTGGAAACAATGCTGCCTTTTGCTTTTGACCTTGAAGTTGCAAAAGAGGAGGAAATTTTCAGGAGTATTTCACACGCAGTAAGTTAAAAAGTAAAGGGCATGTGATACGTCATTTAAGTAATTTGGCACATTCGTTTTTCTTAACTCAGGTTTGATTTTTGTACGGTGAGCTTGATTTTTGTTTTGTTTTGTTTGTGTGTGTGGGAGAGATTGCTACCTAGACTCATGCAACTAACTTTGCTTTCAGGAGGACAAAAAATGCTTCATATGTGATTCACAAGATCCTTATCATGACACCCTCAATCCTGACAGTCATCTCATTGAAAATGTGGTCACTACATTTGCTCCAAACCGCCTGAAGATTTGGTGGCAATCTGAAAATGGTATGTGGCTGATGTGGGAACAAGTTCCATGGGGTGTGACCGGTCACCTGGAAGGGGTTTACCCGCTCCTGGGCGTCTGTAATTAGGATTGCTTTCTCTGTCCTATAATTATGGCCTTTGACAGATTTATTCCCTGGGGCACTAACTTCTCTGGGTCAAACCTGATCCTTCTGCCTGAAGCATGCGCTTCCTATAAGAAAGCAGTCTTTCATGCCAGACCAAGGAATTATTTCGTAGTCCCCATCCTGAGGGGCCCTTTGCGGGGGGCGGTGTATGTGCTGGGGGCAGTCTGGGGAGGGCATGGGAAGGCCCTTATTCGTCCACAAAACATAGCATCTTTCATTTTGATCAACCCCAAGGAAAGGGCAGAATCAGCCCCACCATTACCACCTTCCATCTAGAGAAAATTTAGTAATAGTACTATGAATGAGCAGTAGATGTAATTTTTCAAAGCATTTGTCTACATGGATATGACCCCAAGTCAGTTTCCCCGGTGACTTTCTTTGGGTTTTGGTTTAATAAATTCGTTAAATACGATGTCACTCTTGCTGTGGAACTAAGCCCTAATCAGTTTTGCGTTTGTTTCAAACTTGAATGCTGAAATTTGCAGAGTAAAGGTAGAATTATTGTCTTTATTAACGAACAATATACCATTAGATTTTTTTGAAAAAAAATTTTATGAGAAAGTTCTCTCAAAGAAGTGCACCGACACTACTAGATCTCTTGATTATATGCCCTACACCTGGGAAGCTTCTGGATGCTTCTAGTCGTTTGTCATTCTATAAAGAGGAACTCCCTTCATAGACTTCGTTGTCATTGATTATGAAATGACATATGCTCTCGAGAAGACTCTTGGTTCCTGGGGAGGGTTGATTACCCTTTGGCCTTGGGACTCCATTGGTTACCAACTTGATTGAGATAGACGGATTGTCAGAAAGCGTGTATCCATTAGCGCCTTGTTAATTCTTAGAGGAGTCTTGGTTGATAGTCGTGTGAAAGAGCCGTTTCTGTAGATCTGCCCTTGAGTCACAGAGGGCCTTCTGAAATAGCTGGAGCTTATTACAAACCAGCACTTCCTGACTGCCCGCGGTCTCCCAGTGAGACAGAAAGACGATTAGTAGGATGCCTCCACGTTAGTATCCAGTGGACACGCAGTAAAATAGTGCATCATGTGCTGCAGTTCTAGACGAGGGTGTTTCTTGGTTCCATCAGGAGTTAATCAGTTTCTGCAGCTTTGAGTTTGTGGGGCAAGAGAGGCCAAATGCCAGAAAGAAGGGATTTTCAGATAGCGGGGCTTGAGTTCTCTGTCACTCTGTCATAAGGGATTAGATGAGATTAGACTGATGGAACTTAGCCTTTAGAAAGTCAGACCGACTGTTACTATCTCCTGTGATCTCTCTGGTGTCTGATAGTTCACAATTAAAGACCTTCTCGATGAGTGTGATTTTTATCTATTTTCAGTGTGTTTTGTCCAAGTTGAGCTTGACATGGCGGCATTAAGTTATCAGTGCTCAGGCACAAAAGGGACTTGGAGCATGCATCACCTGGATCTCTTCCTAGGTCTGACAGAAAGCAAACGCACTGTAGAAGAATGATCTCGTTGCTTTTTTTTTTTCTCTGTGGATTTTTCTTCCCTTATTAAAAGCCCTGTCGTGCTTTATCAGGTTCTAAATCTAAAATGGAATGTGGTTTTAGGGCACACGTTGCAGCATCTGTTCTTATGCTACAGAAATGGTACTAGTTTTGTTCACACTTTACGTTATTTTATCTATTCATTTTGAACAAATATTGCAAGTTTTTAAAAGCCTGGGAGAGGAGAAGCATCTAGCTGCTTAGCTCACATTTCACTCAGAAAGAAATGTCCAGAGGAGGTTTATTATATGGTTCTTTTTAATAAGTTAGATAAAGTTAGTTAGTATGATTATAATGTTTTTCTTGAACATTCCAACTAACTCATATCCGTTCCAGTGACCACTTTCCCCCCACAATTGACTTGGCCGTTTTCCAGTGGGAGAGTTTATTTCAAAAGTCCTACTGATTTCCTGAAAATACACCGGCTAGTGACATGATTCATTCTGACACATTCATGTCTTTCTGCGTTTAACTTGTCTTGCTGTGGAAGATGGACCCCAAAAGCTCCAAGCACGGGAAATGTGGAATGGTCTCCTTTACCAAACAGGCAGGCTCCAGGGCCCAATGGATGGGGGAGGCGGTGCTTCCATGTTGGAATTCCAGTGGCCTCTTTAGCCTGTTAATGTGGGCCTGATCGCCCCTCAGGGCACGGTGCAAAGGCTGGTTTGTTTGTTCAGGCTTTCCCCTGAAAGAGAAGATGTTACTATTTGTTCTGGGCCAGTTTATTTATTTGACCAATTCTTTGTCTCTTTGGCATTGTTTTTCCATTGTGGAAATGCATCCAAAGGCTTCCCCATCAGGGATAGATTTTCCTAAATTGGAGTATAACTAATAGACGTGGTAGACTCTTATTTGTTTTCTTTGCTGCTGCAGAGAAAAAAAGGAACATTTGTATTTCTGCTGGAGGAGGATTGTGTCTCTGTGCTTCAGACTGCAAGCTGATCCCCTACTGTGCGCAGGAAGCGCCCCCCCTTCCTCCCTCCCCTTTGAGAGTCTCTTGGCTTAGAGGACGAGTAAGATGGTTCACTTTTTCCTAAGCAAAAGATGTCTTTCTTGAGAGCAGCTAGAGGCATTCTGCCAGATGTCTTGTTTCAATGAGCAGATTCAATATGTTGAACTCCAGAACGATTTGTGGAGAACTGAAGAATCATCCTGATCTGTGCCTTCTCACCTAAATCAAGACAGAGGTTTATTGTTCGTCTCTTATCTTCGGCTTCAGCGGAAGATAGACTGCAAAGAGGATTTCTATGAGGAGCAGGAAGATCATTTAAGAAAATAGTCCTAACTGTCCACAGATGTTCCTGTTTACCTTACTGTTTCCTTTTCTATTTTTTAAAAATCTTGTAGGCGTGGAAAATGTAACTATCCAACTGGATTTGGAAGCAGAATTCCATTTCACTCATCTCATAATGACTTTCAAGGTAAGGAATCCGTAACTTTGTCACAAAGGACACGTGAGAGCACGGTGTGGTTCCCCCTTCCAAAATGGATGTCTGTTGTGAGTTGGCCTAGATGGGAACTTAAACATCATTATTGCCGTAAATTGGGATAATTGAGCAGCTTTCTAAACATGGGCATGAATAACTACGTTTAAATACCCTGTCTTGATGGCAGTAAGTAGAGGGAGCCACTATTCTAGGGTAATTCAACTGTAAACTTTTAATTAGCTATCCTTTTATTTCCCCCCGGAGAGAGGCAGCTTTGACTCTCTCCCAAACCACAATAAAACATCTGGAGAGCGAACCCCTGATCCCTCGTGTTGATGTTTGAATGCTGAGTTGAGTAACTGAAAAGGAAATGTGTTCTCTTCAGATTTCAAGGTTTTGCAGAATTTGCGGGAGCAGTTTTGTAGTTCCTGAGGAAGTGTGTATGCCTTCTTAAATGTGCATTTTCTCATCCTTTTTCTTTTAGAGATGTAAAATGACTCCAGGACTAGGGAATGTCTCTGTACAAAGTCCCTTTGTTCCTTCTTAAGCAGCTGCCTGGAAATGACAGACTTCACACGGCTTAAAGTACATGTTGGTGCACATAAAACCCATAATTTACTTATTGCTTCTCAGATTAAAATCACTTGTGAATAGTTTTCAGCTGGAGTTGGGGGCCTTATCTGTACCCTCTCAGGTGAGGAAAAGGTGCCAGGGTAGGTTTACCTGTGGGCAGGTGGCCGTGAAAGTCTTACTTGTGTCGTCTCCCGAAGCCCGGGAGGCCAGGGAGCATGGTGGGCGTGGCAGTTGGAATGCGACCAGGAGGGATGTCAGGCCTGAGCTCTTCATGCCCTTGCCCCTGCCCAGGCACCTACTGTTACCGCTGGGGAGGAAGGTTCACACTGCGCCACCTGAGACCGAGAGGGACATGGGGAGGGCATTCACTGAACGACTCGTCGCTGACTCCTTGTCCCTTCATTGAGCGTGTACTCAGCCTGGCGGTTAGACTTGAAACTCGGCCTGGCGTGAGGACGTTGCCTTCGTGTGACGTGGTACCTAAAAATAGTCAAAATCATCTTTGTTAACGTTTATGGTGCTATCCTTTACTCTGGAAAGGGCATCCATTTGCATACATGGGTGGCTCTGAGTTCGTCTATATTCAGAAGTCCTTTGGGCACATATTCGGTACTGGAATACTCCTTCGAGTGAGGACAATGGGCCGAAGATGAAATTCTGCACAGAAGTGCACAAGGTCCAGCAGAGGAGGTGGGGACTGAGATGTGAGGAGTGGGTATGAGTTGTCAGACTGGAGTTTGTCAGCGGGAACTCATTCTTCTCGTGTGTGAGAGGCCACATCTGTGAGGTTGGACAGACTTGGGTGTGAATCCCCACTCTGCCCCTTACTGGCATGTGTGGCCAGAGCGTTGGCTTCCTTGTTGGTAAAATGGGAAGAATAATAGCATGTATGTTGTGGGGTTGTGTGGCATGGCCCTCTGCTCTCGGGATAGCAGTAATCTTGCTCCCATGGCAATGGTGGGAACATGGTCATTTTTTTACATATGCTAAGGCTTGGCAGGAGTAATTGCTCTACAGATATTTACTGAATGAATGAGTAAGTGGATAAAGGCATTCAACCATCTTCTGTTTGTAAGAAACTGCCCCAGGCCCTATGGGAGATTTAAAAGATAGCACAGTTACTGCTCTCCAGGAGCTTCTTCGATTCTTCTAGAGGAGAAAGACATACAAGCAACTTACATGACATGACAGCATGTGTTAACTGTTCAGCAGAAGTTCAGACAATGTGCGTTAGCGCGGAGGAGGGTGAGATTAATGTTAGCCTGGAGTAAAGAAAGCCTGGAATAAAGGAGAGGGCTGGGATGGCACTTGACCGGGCCGGGAAGAGTGAGCAGGGTTTGATGGGAGGAGGCAAAAGAAAAGCCCTTCTTGGCGGAGGACACTGATTGCAAATCTGCGGTGGTAGCACATTTCGGGCAGGGTTTGATTGGCATGTTCTCTGGAGATTTGCCCCCAGCTTGGGGTAGTGAGGGGAGGAAAAGGAAGTAAGATTACGGTGAGAAGGACCTTGACTCCTGTTTCGTTTTTTTCTAATTTTTTTTTTATTGAGTTCATAATAGTTTACATCATTGTGAAGTTTCACTTGTACGTTATTTCTTGTCTGCCCCCATATAAGTGCTCCCCTTCACCCCCTGTGCCCACCTCCTACCCCACTTCCCCTGGTAACCACTGAGCTGTTCTCTTTGTCCGTGTGTTTGTTTATCTTCCACATATGAGTGAAGTCATGTGGTGTTTGTCTTTCTCTGTCTGGCTTATTTCACTTAACATAATACCCTCCAGGTCCATCCATGTTGTTGCAAATGGGACGATTTTGTCTTTTTTCTGGCTGAGTAGTATTCCATTGTGTATATATACCACATCTTCTTTATCCAATCATCGGTCACTGGGCACTTGGGTTGCTTCCATGTCTTGGCTATTGTGAATAGTGCTGCAACGAACCTAGGGGTGCATATGTTACTTTGGATTTGTGATTTCAAATTGTTTGGGTAAATACCCAGTAGTGGGATAGCTGGGTCACATGGTAGTTCTATTTTTAGTTCTTTGAGGAATCTCCATACTGTTTTCCATAGTGGTTGTACCAGTTTGCATTCCCACCAGCAGGGTATGAGGGTTCCAAGAAGGACCTTGACTCCTTGCTGAGGAGCATGAAGTTTATAGGAAAAAGAGAGCCATTGACAAGGACATGAGACCTGTGGTTGAGGAAGGGAGCCCAGAGGAAATGCAGAGGAGGGTCAGCAAGAAGAGAGGGCACCGTGGGGGCCTCTTGTTGAGTCAGCATGGATGGAGGGCTGACTTCGGAGAGTGCGGGTGTTCATGCAAAGGCTGGTGTGATTCTCGAGTGGAAGGGAGCTCCTCCTGCAACCCAGGAGTCCTGGAAGGTTTACTGGGGAAGCCTTTTCCAATCACACACATCCCCTTGCTGCCATACCTTGTTACTCTTCTACTGCAGCCTTCGAGAATCATTGCTGAGAGGACGAGCCTGTTTTCTGAGGGAGACAGTTGGACCCTTTAGGATGAAAAGTTCAGCCGTGCGCTGGAGAAAGAGTAGAACCAGAATGGTGGAAGGGGAAGAGTAAGGAGAAGGATGAATGAAAGTTGACTTGTGCATCCAAGCTGAGTGACTAGGAGGGCGGCGATACTGTTAACAGCACAGGAAGAGGATGGGGGTGAGCCTGTGTGTTTATTCTTCCCCGTGTTTGCCATGGAGATGGCTGACTGCTAAGTGGGTTAGGTTTTCTTAGGCTAGCAAAACT